>NC_053396.1:61017714-61370478 GCF_905171765.1 Bufo bufo
TATATCATCCTTGACATTATAAACCGCCAATACCGTCTTAAGCATGGATCCGGTTTCAGCCTTGATTGACCGCGTGCAGGGTCTTTCACTGGAGGTAGCAGATCTCCGTAAAACTGTGTCTCAGTTTCAGGTGACCGGTTCTGCTTGCGTTCATGGAGTTTGTTCAGAGCCTAAGATCTCGCTTCCGGATACGTTCTCCGGGGGTAGTGAGAATTTTTAACCCCACCATTTATTGGCAAGCAAGGCGTATCTTTCAGAGATTTCTACCAAGACTGTGCCATCTTTTCTCTCTGAATTTTCGAATGTGTTTTCCGAGAGTGGTGTCCAGGAGCTGCCCCCTCACCGGGAGTACGATTGCCCTATTAATCTCATCCCAGGCGCCAAGCTGCCAAAATCGTTTATACAATCTCTCCCAACCTGAAAGACTCGCTATGCGTACTTATATCTCTGAGAGCCTGAGAAAGGGACACATCCGACCCTCGAAGTCACCTGTTGCCGCTGGTTTTTTTTTTGTTAAGAAAAAAGATGGTTCTTTAAGACCTTGTCTGGATTTTAGGGAGCTGAACTGTATCACAATTCGTGACCCATATCCCCTTCCTCTGATCCCAGACCTGTTTAAACAGATTGTTGGGGCTAAGGTTTTTTCTAAGTTGGATTTAAGAGGGGCATACAATCTAGTCAGGGTCAGAGAAGGGGACGAATGGAAGAAGGCCTTCAATACCCCTGAGGGTCATTTCGAGAATTTGGTTATGCCCTTTGGTTTGATGAATGCTCCGGCCGTCTTCCAACATTTTGTGAACAGCATTTTTTATCATGTAATGGGGAAATTTGTACTGGTGTATCTAGATGACATTTAGATTTTTTCTCCTGATTTCAAAACTCATAGGGACCACTTACGTCAGGTCTTGCTCATTCTGCAGGAGAATAAATTGTACGCTAAACTGGAAAAATGTGTGTTTTTGGTTCCGGAGATTCAATTTCTTGGTTTTCTTCTCTCCGCTTCTGGTTTTCACATGGACCCTGAGAAGGTCCGCGCTGTGCTTGATTGGGAGCTCCCTGAGAATCGGAAGGCGCTGATGCGTTTTTTGGGTTTTGACAATTATTACAGAAAGTTCATTTTGAATTATTCCTCTGTTGTTAAACCACTCACTGAGATGACTAAAAAGGGGGTAGATTTTTCCTCCTGGTCGGTAGATGCGCTTAAGGCCTTTTCTAGTATCAAGGAGAGTTTTGCTTCCGCTCCCATTTTGGTACAGCCTGATGTCTCTCTACCTTTTGTTGTTGAGGTGGATGCTTCTGAGGCTGGTGTGGGTGCGGTCTTATCTCAGGGTCCCTCTCCTGCCAAATGGCGACCGTGTGCCTTTTTCTTAAGGAAACTCTCCTCCGCAGAGAGAAATTATGATGTGGGAGATAGGGAGTTGTTGGCCATCAAATTAGCTTTTGAGGAATGGCGCCATTGGCTAGAGGGAGCCAGACACCCTATTACCGTGTTTACCGACCATAAGAATCTGGCCTACTTGGAATCAGCCAAGCGTCTGAACCCGAGACAGGCCAGATGGTCTTTATTATTTTCTAGATTAAATTTTGTTGTCACGTTCTGTCCTGGGGTTAAAAATGTGAAGGCTGATGCCCTGTCATGTTGTTTTCCGGGAGGGGGGAACTTTGAAGACCCGGGTCCCATTTTGGCTGAAGGGTGGTCGTCTCTGTTCTTTATCCTGATTTGGAGGCAGAGGTTCAGGCGGCCCAAGAGAAGTCTCCTGATCTTTGTCCTCCTGGGAGGTTGTTTGTGCCTCTCGCTTTATGACACAAGGTTTTTAAGGAGCACCACGATACTGTGCTTGCTGGGCACCCGGGGAGTAGAGCCACAGTGGATCTCATTGTTCGGAGATTCTGGTGGCCGGCTCTTCGTAAGACGGTTGAGGGTTTTGTGGCAGCCTGCGAGACCTGCGCTTGTCCCAAGGTCCCTCATTCACGGCCATCGGGTTCTCTCCTCCCGTTACCCATTTTTTCCCGTCCTTGGACACATCTGTCCTTGGACTTCATTACGGACCTGCCTCGTTCCTCGGGGAAGACTGTGATTCTGGTAGTAGTGGACCGTTTTAGCAAAATGGGGCATTTGATTCCCTTTCCTGGGTTACCCAATGCTAAGACGCTGGCGCAAGCATTTTTTTTATCACATTGTCAAATTGCATGGCATTCCTTCAGACATCGTTTCTGATAGGGGCACGCAATTTGTTTCCAGATTCTGGAAGGCCTTCTGTTCTCGCTTGGGGGTTCGGTTGTCGTTCTCATCTGCTTTTCACCCAGAGTCGAATGGTCAGACCAAACGCGTCAATCAGAATCTGGAGACATATCTGCGCTGTTTTGTGGCAGAGAATCAGGAGGATTGGTGTTCTTTTTTGTCCCTTGCTGAGTTTGCTTTAAATAACCGTCGCTAGGAGTCCTCTGATAAGTCACCATTTTTTGGTGCATATTGCTTTCATCCGCAGTTTGGGACATTCTCTGGAGAGGGGTCTTCTGGTTTACCTGATGAGGAGAGATTTTCCTCGTCTTTGTCATTTATTTGGCAAAATATTCAGGGTAATCTGAAGAGGATGAGTGAGAGATATAAGCGTGTTGCGGATAAGAGACGTGTGCCTGGTCCGGACCTGAATGTGGGTGATCTGGTGTGGTTGTCTACAAAGAATATCAAACTGAAGGTTCCCTCCTGGAAGTTGGGTCCTAAGTTTATTGGGCCTTACAAGATCTTGTCCGTCATCAATCCCGTTGCCTTCCGTCTTGATCTTCCTCAGACTTGGAAGATCCATAATGTTTTTCACAGGTCCCTATTAAAACCTTATGTCCAACCCACTGTACCCTCTTCTTTGCCTCCTCCTCCGATTGTTGTTGATGGAAATCTTGAATTTCTGGTCTCTAGTTATCACGGTCGGCGTGACTATCACATATGTGACGCAGAGGGAGGGAACAAGGAAGGCCCTGCCCAAGTGAGAGGGAAGGTGGTGACCCCTGACTCACCTAGTGGCTGGCACCTGGCTGCCCTGACGTCCCTAGACGGGTTCCTCACCCGTACGCCGATCACGTGCCTAAAGCCCTGGCTTTCCCTAAGCTGAGCCCTAGATAGTGAACAGGACGGTGGGAACACTAGTCCGCACCACTAGCTCTAAAGGAAAACACCAAGGGAAGGACAGACAATACAAACTCAACATATAATCCCAGGTGGGCGACAACAGGAGACAACAAGAAGCCCAACAGGGATCCGGAGGGTAGCACTCTGGAACGACAACCAGGATTCACAACTCCAGTGGGTCAGTATAGATGTCCAGGCAGGAAGCTCTATAACTGGCAACTAGAGAAGTGTGAGGGGAGAATATAAGGAGGTTGGGAGTGGCAGACAAGAAACAGCTGAGGAGGAGAAGCTACGGATCCCTGATTGAGACAAAAAGGATAGCAAGGCAAACACAGAAAACAATCACTAAGAAACAACGTGATCTTTAGATATAGAGCGCGCAGCCACCCGCTGCGACCTCCTGACCCCGGGTATAACGGAGTCAGACGTGGCTCTTGATACCCTCGTGACACTAGTATTGTGGATTCTCGCATTATCCGCGGTTCTCTCCAGTACCTCGTTCATTGGGAGGGTTATGGTCCTGAGGAGAGGATGTGGGTCCCAGTGGCGGACATTAAGGCCACTCGTCTCATCAGGGCTTTCCATAGGTCCCATCCTGAGAAGGTGGACTTTGAGTGTCCGGAGTCCACTCGTAGAGGGAGGGGTACTGTCACCGCCAGCTCTCTGAGAAGGTCTGGCAAACGTTCTTCTGTACCTCTTGCATGATGTTCTTTGTTTTGGTTTCACTTTGTCATCTCCTTTCCTCCTCCCAGCTGTCACCTATTCACACTAATTGCCTCCCTTTATATTCCCTGGCATACTGCCTCACTTTGCGGTTTATACTACTTCCTGGATTGAAGTGATCACTGCTGGAGACTTTTTGTTACGGCTTGTTCAGATAAGTCCTTTCTTGTATTGTGTTTCTTTTCTGGCTTGATTCTAGGTGACCCTGACTCCCTCCGTATTAAGTGCAGGGAGCCGGTGGTCGTGTCCCCTCACTATTACACTGCGTGCAGAATTATTAGGCAAATGAGTATTTTGACCACATCATCCTCTTTATGCATGTTGTCTTACTCCAAGCTGTATAGGCTCGAAAGCCTACTACCAATTAAGCATATTAGGTGATGTGCATCTCTGTAATGAGAAGGGGTGTGGTCTAATGACATCAACACCCTATATTAGGTGTGCATAATTATTAGGCAACTTCCTTTCCTTTGGCAAAATGGGTCAAAAGAAAGACTTGAGAGGCTCAGAAATGTCAAAAATAGTGAGATATCTTGCAGAGGGATGCAGCACTCTTAAAATTGCAAAGCTTCTGAAGCGTGATCATTGAACAATCAAGCGTTTCATTCAAAATAGTCAACAGGTTTGCAAGAAGCGTGTGGAAAAACCAATGGCGCAAAATAACTGCCCATGAACTGAGAAAAGTCAAGCGTGCAGCTGCCAAGATGCCACTTGCCACCAGTTTGGCCATATTTCAGAGCTATGTCACAGAAATTGTAAGCTATTCATTTAAAATTTAACTTTTAATAGATAGTATTAAGAGAAATATAATTTTTCCAAAATTTCTTGATATATAATCACTTGATATATGATCAATTGCCAGAAATAAAGGTAGAATCAGGACCCACCATGAACTTTAGTGCAGTAGGTCATATGATAAGACTGACTTGGGGAAACGCGTCGGGACAATTACAAGCTTCCATCATTTAGGACTGACATCTTTGTTCTAAACTAACAAAGGAGAACCTTGAACCCACCGTGAGGTAACACCCAGGGTCACGTTAGGGTAAGTAAAGGGTTTAGCCACCGAGAGGTGGGGTCGCCCCTTTCGGGGCGGGTGCTCTGCCTGTAGGCAGGGGTAGACACCTTAGGGTATCAATAGGGATACTTTTCCTCCTGACCTCACCGGAATTCACCAATGAAACATCTAACTGTAAGTGCTATACCTCCTACCCTCTTATCATATGACCTACTGCACTAAAGTTCATGGTGGGTCCTGATTCTACCTTTATTTCTGGCAATTGATCATATATCAAGTGATTATATATCAAGAAATTTTGGAAAAATTATATTTCTCTTAATACTATCTATTAAAAGTTAAATTTTAAATGAATAGCTTACAATTTCTGTGACATATTGATGATAGCTTTTCAGAATATTATATGACCCTCTGTGATTGCATATTTCAGAGCTGCAACATCACTGGAGTGCCCAAAAGCACAAGGTGTGCAATACTCAGAGACATGGCCAAGGTAAGAAAGGCTGAAAGACGACCACCACTGAACAAGACACACAAGCTGAAACGTCAAGACTGGGCCAAGAAATATCTCAAGACTGATTTTTCTAAGGTTTTATAGACTGATGAGATGAGAGTGAGTCTTGATGGGCCAGAAGGATGGGCCCGTGGCTGGATTGGTAAAGGGCAGAGAGCTCCAGTCCGACTCAGACGCCAGCAAGGTGGAGGTGGAGTACTGGTTTGGGCTGGTATCATCAAAGATGAGCTTGTGGGGCCTTTTCGGGTTGAGGATGGAGTCAAGCTCAACTCCCAGTCCTACTGCCAGTTTCTGGAAGACACCTTCTTCAAGCAGTGGTACAGGAAGAAGTCTGCATCCTTCAAGAAAAACATGATTTTCATGCAGGACAATGCTCCATCACACGCGTCCAAGTACTCCACAGCGTGGCTGGCAAGAAAGGGTATAAAAGAAGAAAATCTAATGACATGGCCTCCTTGTTCACCTGATCTGAACCCCATTGAGAACCTGTGGTCCCTCATCAAATGGGAGATTTACAAGGAGGGAAAACAGT
The DNA here is from genome assembly GCF_905171765.1 of Bufo bufo. Classification (NCBI taxonomy): domain Eukaryota; kingdom Metazoa; phylum Chordata; class Amphibia; order Anura; family Bufonidae; genus Bufo; species Bufo bufo. The sequence goes on from NC_053396.1 coordinate 61,023,629, forward strand.
ACACCTCTCTGAACAGTGTCTGGGAGGCTGTGGTTGCTGCTGCACGCAATGTTGATGGTGAACAGATCAAAACACTGACAGAATCCATGGATGGCAGGCTTTTGAGTGTCCTTGCAAAGAAAGGTGGCTATATTGGTCACTGATTTGTTTTTGTTTTGTTTTTGAATGTCAGAAATGTATATTTGTGAATGTTGAGATGTTATATTGGTTTCACTGGTAAAAATAAATAATTGAAATGGGTATATATTTGTTTTTTGTTAAGTTGCCTAATAATTATGCACAGTAATATTCACCTGCACACACAGATATCCCCCTAAAATAGCTAAAACTAAAAACAAACTAAAAACTACTTCCAAAAATATTCAGCTTTGATATTAATGAGTTTTTTGGGTTCATTGAGAACATGGTTGTTGTTCAATAATAAAATTAATCCTCAAAAATACAACTTGCCTAATAATTCTGCACTCCCTGTATAGGGTTTTCAGGTGTCATACAGTCTAGGTACGAGGGCATGCAATCGTCTACCTCTGAGACCTTTTGTATGTGCTTAGCACCCGCTGCGACCTCCTGACCCCGGGTATAACGGAGTCAGACGTGGCTCTTGATACCCTCGTGACAGTACTCCCCCTTTCACGAGGGGCCTCCGGACACTCAGGACCAGGTCTTTTCGGATGAGAGGTATGGAAAGCCTGAATTAACCTGTTGGCGTTTACCTCTGACGCTGGAACCCACATTCTTTCCCCGGGACCGTAACCCCTCCAATGCACCAGATACTGAAGAGAGCGGCGGACCCGACGAGAATCAACAATTCTGGCTATTTGAAACTCCAGATTACCATCCACAATAACAGGAGGAGGTGGCAGTGGTGATGGTTCTAGAGGTGGAACATACTTCTTGAGTAACGATTTATGGAAGACGTTATGGATCTTAAAAGTCTGAGGTAGCTCCAGGCGAAAAGCCACAGGGTTAATAACGGCTACTATTTTATAAGGACCAATGAACCTAGGGCCCAGTTTCCAAGAGGGAACCTTCAACTTAATATTCCTAGTAGACAACCACACATAGTCATTCACTCCTAGGTCCGGACCTGGCAACCGTTTCTTATCGGCCATGCATTTATATTTACCACTCATCTTTTTCAAGTTAACTTGCACCTTTTGCCATACCGATGAAAGAGATGAAGAAAACCTTTCCTCTTCGGGAACCCCAGAAGACCCCCCCTCTCTGAAAGTACAAAATTGGGGATGAAAACCGTATGCACCAAGGAATGGTGACTTGCCAGTGGACTCCTGATAATGATTATTTATGGACACTCAGCTAACGGTAAATATGATGACCACAACTCTTGGTTTTCAGACACAAAACACCTTAAATATGTTTCTAGGTTTTGGTTGGTACGCTCAGTCTGTCCATTCGACTGAGGATGGAAAGCTGAGGAAAAGGACAAGTGTACCCCCAAACGGGAACAAAAAGCTTTCCAAAACTTAGAAATAAACTGGGTTCCCCGATCCGAAACCACATCGGAAGGGACCCCGTGAAGCTTCACGATTTCACTGATAAACACCTGAGCAAGAGTTTTAGCATTAGGAAGTGCGGGTAGCGCAACAAAGTGTACCATTTTGCTAAACCTGTCTACTACTACCAAAATAACAGTTTTACCCGCAGACAACGGTAAGTCAGTGATGAAATCCATTGACAGATGTGTCCATGGCCTATTGGGGATAAAAAGTGGCAATAAAGACCCTGCTGGACTGAGAGACTTTCGCGCGTGCACAAGTAGAGCAAGTAGACACAAAATCCATAACATCCTGACGCAACCTTGGCCACCAAAAACGACGAGATAATAGCTCCAAGGTTGCTTTACTACCCGGGTGCCCAGCAAGTGCCGAATTATGATGTTCTTTTAATAATTCAAGACGCAGGTTTAACGGTACAAACAATTTCTCTGAGGGGCAAGAGGCCGGGGCGTCCCCCTGGGCCTCTAACACCTTTCCCTCTAGAACAGAGTGTACAGCAGAGACAACCACTCCTCTTTGTAAAATAGGTACCGGATCACTAACATTACCCCCTCCAGGGAAACTACGAGATAACGCGTCTGCCTTGGTATTTTTTGCCCCAGGACGATAGGTGATTACAAAGTTAAATCTGGTAAAGAATAGCGACCACCTAGCTTGTCTAGGGGTGAGACGCTTAGCCGATTCTAGGTACAGAAGGTTTTTGTAATCCGTAATTACCGTGACGGGGTGGATTGCTCCCTCTAAGAAGTGACGCCACTCTTCAAGCGCCAGTTTAATCGCCAACAGTTCCCTATTTCCAACATCATAGTTCTTCTCTGCAGAAGATAATTTTTTGGAAAAGAAAGCGCAAGGGCGCCATTTGCCAGGAGACGGACCCTGAGACAATACAGCCCCCACTCCCACCTCTGACGCATCTACCTCAACAATAAAAGGCTGGGAGACATCAGGTTGAATTAGAACAGGTGCCGAGGTAAACCTCTCTTTTAGAGAGGAAAATGCATTTTTAGCGGCGTCAGACCATTTGGAAAAATCAGTCCCCTTCCTAGTCATGTCGGTAAGGGGTTTAACGATCACTGAATAATTTTTAATGAACTTTCTATAGAAATTTGCGAAACCCAAAAACCGTTGTAGGGCTTTAAGGTTCTCAGGAAGATCCCAATCTAAAATTGCCTGGACCTTCCCAGGATCCATACGGAAACCTGAAGCAGAATATAGCGAATACGGGAATAGGTCTCTGCAGCGTGCAGAGAGACAAACCCATAGTGCGGGCAAAATGGGCATCTATCAAATTTACCCCTGCTCCACTGTCTAGAAAAAAAGAAATAGACTCCGTCTTAACACCAAAAACAATAACCGCTGGTAACACAAATTGAGATGTTCGTATGGAGGAAACGTATACCCCCTGGCTGACATCCTCCGCACAGCCTGGGGTTAGTAGTTTTCCGACGGTCTTTTGTTTTTGAGAAAAGAGGGACAGACATTAATGAAATGACCCTTCCCCCCACAGAAAAAACAAGCCCCCCCCATGCGGCGAACCTCAGGAGGACGGACCTGACGAGAAGTTCCGCCTAGCTGCAAAGGCTCATCTAAGTCAGTACAGACTAATTGTTGTTTGGGAGAGGTAACCAATTGCTCAGGAATTTTCGATCTCTCCCTAAGACGCCTATCTATTCTGATAGAGAGGGACATAACAGCATCAAGGGAAAGGGGGGTCTCATACAGCGCCAGTGCATCCTTAACCCTTTCAGATAACCCAGAGCAGAACTGACTCCTGAGAGCCGGGTCGTTCCACTGAGTATCCGTAGCCCACCTACGGAACTCTGAGCAATATTCCTCTGCTGACCGATCTCCCTGTAGGAGTCTCCGTAACTTCGACTCAGCCAGGGCGACTCGGTCAGGGTCATCATATATGAGACCCAAAGCCCCAAAAAATCCCTCCACTGACCGGAGAGCCTGGGAACCAGGGGGTAACGAGAACGCCCAGGATTGTGGGTCCCCCTGAAGCAGGGAAATGACAATCCCTACCCGCTGTTCTTCATTACCTGAGGAGTAAGGGCGCAACTTAAAGTATAATTTGCAGGCCTCACGGAACGTCGCAAATTTGTCCCTTCCCCCAGAAAATCTGTCAGGAAGAACAACCTTGGGTTCTGTAACTACCTGGTTACCCATAGCAACCGCTGGGGGTGCGGTCTGCTGCATTTGCTGCTGTTGTTGGAGGACAGACGACTTCAATCCTGCCACCTCCAAAGACAGGCCTTGAAGCTGTTTTGCCAAGGCAGCAATAGGATCCATATTGGATTCTAAGTAGAGAACAAAAAAATTTTTATTTTTATTTTTTTTTTCTCAAAAAGTAATGGCCAGTTATAATATCACGGTCGGCGTGACTATCACATACGTGATGCAGAGGGAGGGAACAAGGAAGGCCCTGCCCAAGTGAGAGGGAAGGTGGTGACCCCTGACTCACCTTGCGGCTGGCACCTGACTGCCCTGACGTCCCTAGACGGGTTCCTCACCCGTACGCCGATCACGTGCCTAAACCCTGGCTTTCCCTAAGATGAGCCCTATGTAGTGAACGGGGCGGTGGGATCACTAGTCCACACCACTGACACTAAGAGGAAAACACCAAGGAGAGGACAGACAATACAGACAAACATATAATCCCAGGTGGGCGACAACAGCAGACCACCAAGGCCCAACAGGGATCCGGAGGGTAACGTTCTGGAACAACAACCAGGGAACACAGCTACACAGCTCCAGTGGGTCAGTATAGAAGTCCAGGCAGGAAGCTCTATATCTGGCAACCAGAGAAGTGAGAGAGGGGAATATAAGGAGGTTAGAAGTGCTGGACAAGAAACAGCTGAGGAGAAGAAGCTACGGATCCCTGAGTGAGCCAAAAAGGGTTGCAAGGCAAACCCAGAAAGCTACCATTACGAAACAGCGCTGTCTTTGTACATAGAATGCGCAGCCACCCGCTGCGACTTATTGACCACGGGTATAACGGAGTCAGACGTGGCTCTTGACACCCTCGTGACAGTACCCCCCCTTGAAGCTGTTTTGCCAAGGCAGCAATAGGATCCATATTGGATTCTAAGTAGAGAAAAAAAAAAAACAACAAAAAAATTTTTATTTTTATTTTTTTTTTCTCAAAAAGTAATGGCCAGTTATAATATCACGGTCGGCGTGACTATCACATACGTGATGCAGAGGGAGGGAACAAGGAAGGCCCTGCCCAAGTGAGAGGGAAGGTGGTGACCCCTGACTCACCTAGCGGCTGGCACCTGGCTGCCCTGACGTCCCTAGACGGGTTCCTCACCCGTACGCCGATCACGTGCCTAAAGCCCTGGCTTTCCCTAAGCTGAGCCCTAGATAGTGAACAGGGCGGTGGGAACACTAGTCCGCACCACTAGCTCTAAAGGAAAACACCAAGGGAAGGACAGACAATACAAACTCAACATATAATCTCAGGTGGGCGACAACAGGAGACAACAAGAAGCCCAACAGGGATCCGGAGGGTAGCACTCTGGAACGACAACCAGGATTCACAACTCCAGTGGGTCAGTATAGATGTCCAGGCAGGAAGCTCTATAACTGGCAACTAGAGAAGTGTGAGGGGAGAATATAAGGAGGTTGGGAGTGGCAGACAAGAAACAGCTGAGGAGGAGAAGCTACGGATCCCTGATTGAGACAAAAAGGATAGCAAGGCAAACACAGAAAACAATCACTAAGAAACAACGTGATCTTTAGATATAGAGCGCGCAGCCACCCGCTGCGACCTCCTGACCCCGGGTATAACGGAGTCAGACGTGGCTCTTGATACCCTCGTGACACTAGTATTGTGGATTCTCGCATTATCCGCGGTTCTCTCCAGTACCTCGTTCATTGGGAGGGTTATGGTCCTGAGGAGAGGATGTGGGTCCCAGTGGCGGACATTAAGGCCACTCGTCTCATCAGGGCTTTCCATAGGTCCCATCCTGAGAAGGTGGACTTTGAGTGTCCGGAGTCCACTCGTAGAGGGAGGGGTACTGTCACCGCCAGCTCTCTGAGAAGGTCTGGCAGACGTTCTTCTGTACCTCTTGCATGATGCTCTTTGTTTTGGTTTCACTTTGTCATCTCCTTTCCTCCTCCCAGCTGTCACCTATTCACACTAATTGCCTCCCTTTATATTCCCTGGCATACTGCCTCACTTTGCGGTTTATACTACTTCCTGGATTGAAGTGATCACTGCTGGAGACTTTTTGTTACGGCTTGTTCAGATAAGTCCTTTCTTGTATTGTGTTTCTTTTCTGGCTTGATTCTAGGTGACCCTGACTCCCTCCGTATTAAGTGCAGGGAGCCGGTGGTCGTGTCCCCTCACTATTATAGGGTTTTCAGGTGTCATACAGTCTAGGTACGAGGGCATGCAATCGTCTACCTCTGAGACCTTTTGTATGTGCTTAGCAGTCAGGGTGAGCTCTTAGGGTTTTACAGGGGTCACCTTTATGCTCCTTAGTTTGGGATCAAGCCAGTCGGATGTTTATCCATAACTTCCAGCTATCTGCTATATCATCCGTGACATCCAATTGTTCAAGTCATTTTCCTGGTATACCAGCAGGTGGCAGTATCATTGGTAGAGATAGTTTTAATGTTATGGCCGTTCAGAGTGGAACGATCCTGTTATATTCTGTCCCCCTGCTGAAGAGAAGTGGAGGATTTCGTCTTCCTGCAGCAAGGGAGGGGAATACCAGTTAGATCCAGATCTAGTTACCCCCTGTATAGGGAAGACAGCAAGGACCAAGTCTCGGTCTGAGACTTGATTATATTCCCAGTCTGAGCACCTTTAGCTCAGCTGGATAAACAAAGCAGAAAACTACAGACAACCTCCAGAGTTCCAGGAAGAAAGCATCCCTTGAGAATATATCTGTGAGTTAAGTCCAGAGACCTAGGAGAAGCCTTTCCTCCTCAGCTAGTCTGTCTTCCACACAGCAGAAGTTACATTTAAAGCAGAAGTACTCATTCCTGCCAATCCTTGCCAAAACCTGCTGGGACCAAGATATTAAAGCTGTATACTGCTTGGATACAAGTTATGTCAAGTAAAGAAACGTTTGAACTTCATCTAAAGGTCTGGACATAATTTCTGCTGAAAAATTCCTCTATTACTCCTACTATCACTACGCTCAAATTTATTGCAAGTGAGCCAGGAGCCAGGAGTCCAGCCGTACCCAGGTAGGAGACACCTTTGACACAATTATCATCACCCTAGACATTATAGGCCATTACACCACTCTGGCATTCCTAATCTGGGACGTGCGTTATAACACCTTGGAAGGGCCCTGGGGTATTACCCTGCGCATGCTGCAATTGGCGTCACCACAAATACAGAACATTAACAACACGTATCCTAGCCCATTGCAGTTGCAGATGTAGAGGGTCTTCAGATTCCCCCCTGCACTATACGGACGTCTCAGAAATGAACCAAATGCAACATCTCTCAAGTGCAACTCTTAAGTGCACAGACTGAATTATACCAGAATGTAATATTATGGATATTGAATCCACTTTGTCATCACTGCTTACTGACCATCACCCAATTCTCTCATCTCTTATCTCCAGGTACAGTACAGACCAAAAGTTTGGACACACCTTCTCATTCAAAGAGTTTTCTTTATTTTCATGACTATGAAAATTGTAGATTCACACTGAAGGCATCAAAACTATGAATTAACACATGTAGAATTATATACATAGCATATACATAAACAAGTGTGAAACAACTGAAAATATGTCATATTCTAGGTTCTTCAAAGTAGCCACCTTTTGCTTTGATTACTTCTTTGCACACTCTTGGCATTCTCTTGATGAGCTTCAAGAGGTAGTCCCCTGAAATGGTTTTCACTTCACAGGTGTGCCCTGTCAGGTTTAATAAGTGGGATTTCTTGCCTTATAAATGGGGTTGGGACCATCAGTGGCATTGAGGAGAAGTCAGGTGGATACACAGCTGATAGTCCTACTGAATAGACTGTTAGAATTTGTATTATGGCAAGAAAAAAGCAGCTAAGTAAAGAAAAACGAGTGGCCATCATTACTTTAAGAAATGAAGGTCAGTCAGTCAGCTGAAAAATTGGGAAAACTTTGAAAGTAAGGGCTATTTGACCATGAAGGAGAGTGATGGGGTGCTGCCCCAGATGACCTGGCCTCCACAGTCACCGGACCTGAAAACAAACAAGATGGTTTGGGGTGAACTGGACCGCAGAGTGAAGGCAAAAGGGCCAACAAGTGCTAAGCACCTCTGGGAACTCCTTCAAGACTGTTGGAAGACCATTTCAGGGGACTACCTCTTGAAGCTCATCAAGAGAATGCCAAGAGTGTGCAAAGCAGTAATCAAAGCAAAAGGTGGCTACTTTGAAGAACCTAGAATATGACATATTTTCAGTTGTTTCACACTTGTTTGTTATGTATATAATTCCACATGTGTTAATTCATAATTTTGATGCCTTCATAGTCATGAAAATAAAAAAAAATCTTTGAATGAGAAGGTGTGTCCAAACTTTTGGTCTGTACTGTATGTCTGCATTGAACCTAACTGCTGCACCCAGCTTTTCCACAGTCTGATATTGTCGACCCCCTCTCATCTCTCCTTCTAGGAATGTCTTTTCTGAAGCATTAATGTCTCCTTCCCTGAGTATTTGTTTACATTGACTATTGAACCCTACTTTCTACATTTATTTCATTGGCAGAAATTCTCTATAAATCTTCTATATTTATCTCATTGGCAGAAATTTTATCTCCCTTGTGATCTCCCTCTTTATTCATCTATATATTTATATATTAATGCCCCCTGTAGGCATTTCAGCCGATGTTTATTAATGGGTTTATAGAAAGGGTTAGTATGTATGCTTATTTATTCATTTTAATATATGTTTTTATATTTCACGTATTAAAGTATCAAATCATCATTTTTTAATTATCAAGCACTGAGTCGGGCATAATATTGTAATGTGTTGGATGCAATTTTAATAAAAACGCAATAGCGTTAAAGAAACCGCATATATATCGCACCAAAAACCGCAATGGAAGGAATTATACTCAGATCATCCAGATTCCTGATTTTTTGGATTACCAAATGGACTATAAAAGGTGGAGAATGATCAATGGCGCTTTGACCACTGAGGAAGGGGTGTAGATGCCCCGAAACGCGTCTGGTGAAAGAGAAGGAAAAAGCGCCCACCTAATCTACTGGACCCTCTTACAGATTGCATGGCCATGCAAGAATAGTTTTCCAGCGAACAATTACAGACCTAGTTTGGAGCAGCGGACATTGCTGTGCAGTAAATATCCTTGCCTGCTGAATCCCGCGATACTGTGACGTCATCGGCCTGAGACGTGCGGCGCAAGACGCCTGAACAGCCGGCACCGCTCACCTCGTGGAAGGACCGTGAGACGCCACACAGCGGGATATACTACTAGGAACCAGGTAGGAACTGCAAAACTGTTGTTCTGGACACGGACTATGCCATTATTCTTTTGGCTGGATTAAGCACCCCTGGAGGGATTGTTTATCACGGTGACTGTTCATACTGGAAATAAGTTACTATAGGTGCCCTATCTGAGGAACCTCCAGGACGTCTTTTCATTCAATGTGCGGTGTGTGATATAGCAGGCAGTGATAGTGATTGGACACTGCTAAACATATTGCCATAGAGAGTTCGTTCTACCAATAGAGCCCTCCTGTGGTATTAGGTTTTACCCTGACATCAGTTGAAAATATTGGTACCAATTTGTAACATTTTATGTTAATGTATTTTATATTGTGAATGGTGTGTAATTGTTTGACCGTACAGGTCTTATTCTTCAAGTAAAATATTTATTACCATATGACGCAGATGTTGTGAGTGCTCACTCTCTGTTTTTTGCTTTACGTTTTTATATTACTTTGGGACTGGGCACCCAATTCTGAGTTAGTAGCACCCATCATAGCCACCAGGTGAGAGCCACCCGCCCACACATATACATCTATTGACTATTTCACACCTGTATCTGGTCCTCCTTGATTAGGCCAAATGTACCCCCTCCCCTCTTGGTCACACCTGATTGAACACTGAGTGGTATAAATCTAAGGTCCTAGGTCTTTTCAGACCTTGGTCTTTCCAAATGCAACATCTCTCAAGTGCACAGACTGAATTATACCAGAATTGGACCAGAAGGGGACCACAGGTAACTACAGACATTGTAAATGCTAACAATGTTTCAAATTTTCCTCTTACTCTTCCTACTTTTCCACTACCTCCTGAAATACCCCCACATCCATTTACCCAGCAAGGAACTATTCATCTTTTCCTTTCCTACATCTTACCTTCTCATCTGACCGCTTGCACAAACCTGTTTGCCAACATAAAGCACTTCCTTCCCAAACACACACATACACCTCATGTCCTCTCTTATTCTCATCTATTAACACTTTATCTGCTTCTCCTTACAGCTGGTGATATCTCTCCAAATCCAGGACCCCCTCAGCAAATCCACACTATCACCTCCATGTCCCACTTCAAATCTCCTTCTACAAATTTCTGCAACCCCTTAAACCTAATAACCATTCCTCTGACCCCTGCTCCTTTGGTTCCTCTTGCAGGAGCATTATGGAACGCACGCTCTGTCTGTAACAAACTGTCGTACATTCATGATCTTTTCATCTCTCAAAACCTTTCCTTTCTGGGTCTCACAGAAACATGACTGACACCCTCAGACACCTCCTCCCCTGCTGCACTCTCTTATACTGGATTTCAATTCACTCACACCCCCCGCTCCGGCTGCAAACCTGGTGGAGGAGTTGGTCTTCTCCTATCAGACACCTGCTCCTACAGCCCAACTCCACTGCCACTCTCCATTACGCTCACCTCATTTGAAGTACACTCTGTTCGCATCTACTCTCCCTCCAACCTTCAAGTAGCCGTCATTTACCACCCTCCAGGGCCAGCCACCATCTTTCTTGACCACTTTAACACCTGTCTACTACACTTTCTTTCTGCCGACATCCCCACTATCATCATGGGTGACTTCAACATCCCTATTGACACATGCCACTCGGCCGCCTCTAAACTCCTGTCACTCTCTTCCTCCTTCGGCCTATCACAGTGGTCTTCAGCTCCCACCCACAGAGATGGTCACTGTCACGGCGGACAGGAACTCAGATACACAGACAACCAAATTCACAAGTGTCTAGGCTAGATGCTAGGGACAGGTCACCTCCTAACACATCCCTGACTTCTCTCCCTATGCTGCTAAGCCCACATTCAGACCTTAATGGTAGGAATGAAGTGTCCTCGTGCCTGGACTGCAAACACCCTAGAATCCCTGAGATAGTGATAGGGGAGAAGAGGCAGAAGACACACAAATAGCCTAGACCGCAAACAACACAAACAGAAATCAAACTTATCTGAGCTGGAACAGACAATCCTTCCTTCCTTGAATCCAAGGCCAGACTGAAAGCTATAACCCGCACGGCCCTCTGGGATTGAAGGCAATTTAAGCCAATGACCCCACCCAGAGCACCTGAAGGAAGGCGGATCCAGCATGATTCCAAAACAAACAAAAGGTTAGACACGTGCTGCCAATCTGACAGACCTCCGCACACCGTCTGAACAGGGCATGACCGTCACACTCTGGATCTGATCTTTACCCGCCTCTGCTCCCTATCTAACCTTTTTAATTCGCCTCTCCCCCTATCCGACCACAACCTACTCACCTTCTTCTGCAGCTCCCCCGGTCCACACACTAGCACAACCCCCCCCCCCCCCCCCCCCCGCAGGAACCTCAAACACCTTGACTTTCGCTTGCTTTCTGACTCTCTTCTCCCACTCTCTACCATCTGTTCCCTCCAAGACACAGAAGCTGCTACTACCCTATATAACACCACAATAAGTACAGCTCTGGACACTGTTGCACCCCTCACACACCACAAAACCCCAAAAATCAACAGACAACCCTGGCACACCAACCTGACCAAAAAACTCAGACAAGCTTCCAGGGCTGCTGAGCGGCGATGGAAGAAATCCCATTCTAAAGATCATTTCACCGCATACAAGCAATCCCTCCTCATATTCAAATCCTCACTCGCTGATGCAAAACAGGCCTACTTCTCATCTCTCATATCTTCCCTGTCACACAGCCCTAAACAACTTTTTAGCACTTTTAACTCCCTTCTCCGTCCCCCAGCGCCCCCACCCTCTCCTCTCTTCTCAGCTGAGGACTTTGCCAAATATTTCAAACAAAAGATAGTCAACATCAGAGAAATATATCAAAGAAAGGGCTGGGTACTTTATTCCATAAAATCTTAAAATTTATACTGCTAAATTTTTTTATTTATTTAATAAGTGACAAGTCTGGCCAGACTAAAACTTGATAAACAATACCTTAAACAATACTATAATAATACAATCATAAATTAAGAACAAGGTACTCCTATAAAACTTGTTGGTTTTTGATCCAATATCCAGAATTTCACATAAAAAATCGTGAAAATGATCGCATAGTTTATAGCGACATTATATTCTAAATATTAAATATTCGAGATTTGCATCGACCTTAAAAATTCGAGATTGCTCTGAATTAGTCTATACAGTTTATAGTCTGTTAGTAGACAAATCAAGATAATGTCTTGCAGTATATATGATTTAGTTTATAGATTGGGTGAATCTGTCGGCTGAGAGCACCCATCCAGGGAACCCCACGTAGCAGTGCAACCTAATTTTGATTCTTTTCAAACATCAGAGAAAGCTTTACTACACAGTCCCCACAGACCCTACACACAACTGCTCAGTCCTCTTCTCCCAAAACACGCTTCTCCACCATTACAGAAGAAAAACTCTTTACTCTACTCTCCAAATCTCATCTGACCACCTGTTCACTTGACCCAATCCCATCCCACCTCATCCCTAACCTCACCACAGTGTTTATCACAGCCCTAACTCATCTCTTCAACCTATCACTAAACTCTGGTGTCTTCCCCTCTGCTTTTAAACATGTTACCATTACACCCATCTTCAAAAAGCCTTCACTTGACCCATCTTCTTTGTCCAGTTATCGCCCCATATCACTTCTTCCGTATGCCTCGAAGCTACTTGAACAACATGTCCATTCAGAACTGTCCTCCCACCTCTCCTCCTGCTCCCTCTTTGACCGCCTACAATCTGGCTTCCGACCCCACCACTCGACCGAGACTGGCCTTACCAAAGTCACCAATGACCTACTGACAGCCAAAACCAAGAAACAATACTCTATCCTCCTTCTCCTTGACCTGTCCTCTGCCTTCAACACTGTTGACCGCTCCCTTCTGTTGCAAACTCTCTCATCTCTTGGCATCACTGACCTGGCCCTCTCCTGGATCACATCATACCTCACAGACCGGACCTTTAGCGTCTCCCACTCCCGCACCACCTCCTCGTCTCATTCCCTCTCTGTTGGTGTCCCGCAAGGCTCTGTCCTAGGACCCCTGCTCTTCTCTATCTACACTTTTGGCCTGGGACAGCTCATAGAGTCCCATGGCTTTCAGTATCACTCCTACGCTGACGACACACAAATCTACCTCTCTGGTCCAGACATCACCACCTTACTATCAAGAATTCCACAATGTCTATCTTCTATATCATCCTTCTTCGCCTCTCGCTTTCTAAAACTTAACATGGATAAGACAGAATTCATAATCTTTCCCCCATCTTGTTCAACCCCCCCAACAGACCTATCATGATCAATGGCTGCACACTCTCCCCAGTCAACAAAGCCCGCTGCCTTGGAGTGGCCTTGGATTCTGCCCTTTCCTTCAGACCGCACATCCAAGCCCTTTCCACCACCTGCCGCCTCCAACTCAAAAACATCTCCCCCATCCGTGCTTTCCTAAACTTTGAATCTGCGAAAATGCATGTACATGCCCTCATTATCTCCCGCCTAGACTACTGCAACATTCTCCTCTGTGGCCTTCCACCTAGCACTCTCGCATCCCTCCAATCTATTCTCAACTCTGCTGCCCGACTAATCCACCTCTCACCCTATTACTCCTCTGCCTCTCCCCTCTGTCAATCCCTTCACTGGCTCCCCATTGCCCAACAAATTCACTTCAAAGTACTAACAAATACATAAAAGGCCGTCCATAACCTGTCCCCTCCCTACATCTCTGAGCTACTTTCCCGATACACCCCCACATGCACTCTCCGACCCTCCACAAGACCTCCTTCTCTACTCTCCTCTTATTGCCTCTTCCCACAATCGACTCCAAGATTTCTCCCATGCATCCCCCATACTCTGGAACTCGCTACCCCAACATATCAGACTCTCACCTACAGTGGAATCCTTCATAAGAAACCTGAAAACCCACCTCTTCAGACAAGCCTACAACCTGTGACCCTGCTGCCTCTTTACCGCTATGACCAACTTAACCCGCACCTACTGTGTCCTTCTCCCATACCATGTAGATTGTAAGCCCTCACGGGCAGGGCCTTCTCTCCTTCTGTACCAGTTTGTAACTCATGTTGTTTATGATTAGTGCAATTGTCTGTATTATGTATGTGCACCCCTTATCACATGTACAGCGCTATGGAATGAATGGCGCTTTAATAATAAATAATAATAATAAATAATAACCACTGCTCCCGACAGCAGCTCCTTGGAACGTCATGGAGCGTCCCGGTCATCCGGCATCTATTCGCCCCTCTGAGGATTATTTTGAAAGTGTGTAGAAGCCACACAGGACCCTCACACTGCACATTTATCATGGAGACATCGGATTTTACAATATTACATTATTATTTTGTGCTTTAGCAATACTGATGGATTGCTGACCAAATGCTGACCGAGTGAAGGCGGATGCTCCACAGACAGGATCCGTTTTTTGTGGGTTATTGTTCTGACGTATCAGAGGAAGGGCAAAATACTCAGTGTCCTCAACACAAACTTACTGCTGACACCCTCTCCACTCTGTCGGGGGGCTCTACTTGTATAAGCGTTAATAGAACAGGTTCTGTAGACATCTATGTGGAATCAGCTGATGATGGTGTAAAAGGAGTACACTTCTTCTTGCCGCTAACATCGACCTGTAAGGCTCCGTTCATACTTGAGTTATTTGGTCAGTTTTGGCCCCGTGACTGCCCAAATAAGTGAAGTGTGCAGTGATTCTAATAGCGACGCCTGTCATCTGCATGTCATACGGACTCACAGTATTATTTCACTACCCCAGCACACTCCCTATGCATGTTACTGCAAGGCACAGTGTTCTACACCCATAGAAAGGCTCTATGCCGCCCGGAAAAAGCTGTTTTTTAATGCGATTCGTTGCAAATTAATTCGGATCTAAGCAAATTTTTCCGCTAATTTGGCTGAGCAGCCAAATCAAATTTTTTTGAAATTTGCTCATCTCTAGCTTGGTCGTTTATCAAAATTTCCCCCTAGAGATCCCTATAGGAAAAAATGTCTGAGAAAACACAAGTTCAAAATAGTGCATGTCCCTGTGATAAAAAAAATTCTGAAATGTGAACGGACACATTTAAATCAATGGGTACGTGTGTACTGACGTGTGTCAGTAAAAAACTGAGATGTGAACAAGGCCTTACACTCAGGAAAGCAGTCTGGACAAGGAAACCTAAAACTAAAAAAGAACAGTACTGTATATGTCCAGTGGACTGAAATACAAATACATGTTGTAGCGGATTGTATTTAGCCTGGCCTGTTTAATTCATGCAAAACGGCATTCGGTTAATTGTATTGCTATGTATTGTAAACTGCAATGTTTACTATGTTAAATGCATTGCTTTTCTGTCCCTCCGCCATCTCCCATCAGCCCTTGCTATTGTCTGGCCCTACCCTTCCTTGTACCATAATCTTCTATGTGCCCTATTGTATGTAAATGGGGCTGTTGGGGAGTTTAAAGTAGGTGTGCTGTGTCAAAATAAAGTTAGTTCTGCTCCTGATGCTGTGTGTCGTCCAGTCATTGGGATTGCTGTTGAGATATTATTGGATTACTTTGCCTGCTGGAATTACTACTCTATGGATTTATAAGACTTGTTCCTGAGCCTCACTGGGATCTTAAGTGGAGATTCGCTGTGGAATATCAGTGGTCACCAGGCAACAGGCCCGCACCCAGGACTACAACACACTGCCGGAGGTCCAGGTAAGACAACCTTTCCCTTCCCTAGACTGTGTCCCTTGGGCCCCTCCTGACGAATTTGCGGCAGAGGTGATCACTGACCCTACTCTACAGGTATATAGAGACAAAGTCACCTCTGACCAACTGGGGGCGGAGGGGGGAAGATTTGTATGGGATAGGCAGCTATTATACAGGGAGTCAGACAAGCAGGTAGCTGGGTCAGACCCGATCATTATGAGACAGCTAGTTCTACCACAGAGGTACCGAGCCGAACTGCCCAGGATAGCGCACGATATTCCGTTATCCGGACATTTGGGGGTCAGTCGTACTAGATATCGGCTGACCCAAAGTTTCTTTTGGCCAGGAATTAGCCAGGAAGTACGCAAATATTGCAGCACCTGCGATACGTGCCAGAGGGTAGGGAAGAGGGGGGACCGGCGGAAAGCAAAGTTACACCCGCTACCTATAATCGAGGAACCGTTCCATAGAATAGCCGTAGATATAGTAGGTCCCCTCCGGAAACCTAGCCCCTCTGGCAAGAGGTATATTTTGACGGTGGTGGATTACGTCACCCGCTACCCAGAGGCCGTAGCCTTGACAAACATCCACGCAGAAACCGTTGCAGAGGCCCTGATGCAGATTTTCTCCCGGATGGGGTTACCCAGGGAGATCATCTCGGATAAGGTTACTTAATTCACTGCAGAGGTCACCCAGCACCTCTGGAAATTTTGCAAAATCAGACCTATAATCAGTGTTCCCTACCATCCTCAGACCAATGGGCTCTGCGAGCGAATCAATGGCACCTTAAAACAAATGCTCCGAACCTTTGCTGAGACCCACCAAGACTGGGAACGATTCCTGCCTCACCTCCTCTTTGCTTACCGGGAGGTGCCGCAGGAATCCACAGGATTCTCCCCATTCGAATTGTTGTTCGGGAGGAGAGTAAGGGGACCGCTGGACTTAATTAGGGAGCATTGGGAGGGAGACAGGAGCGCAGACGGCACCCCCATTGTACCATATGTGTTGGCGCTCCGAGATCGCTTGGAAGCTCTAACCAAGACGGTAAAGGAAAACCTCCGGGTGGCTCAGACGCGCCAGCGCACATGGTATGATCGGGGCGCCAGGGACCGTAGCTTCCAGGTTGGGCAGAAAGTTTTAATTTTGAAACCTGTCCGACATGATAAGTTACAGGCCGCCTGGCAAGGCCCTTATAAAGTGGTGGAACAGAGATGTGACACCACTTATATAATTGGCCCCTGCGCAGGGACCGGAGGGCGACGCATGCTCCATGTGAACATGATGAAGCCCTACCAGGAACGCTCAGAGGAGGTGACCACTATTTGTGCACCCAGCTCTGAAGAGTTTGACAGTCTTCCCCTGCCGGAACTACTGGGGGACGGTCAGCTGTCTGGGGATTTAGTAGAAGTTGTACTGGGGGACCGGCTGAGCCCATAGGAACGTACCGAGGTACAACAGCTGCTAAGAGAGAAGCAGGAGACTTTCTCCAATGTGCCTGGGTACACTCCTCTGGCCACTCACAGAGTAGAAACCCCAGGGCAACTACCCATGCGCCAGACCCCGTACTGCATCCCTGAAGCGGTGCGAGAGAATATGTGTAAGGAGATCGACGAGATGCTCCAGCTGGGGGTGATTGAGCCCTCAGACAGCCCCTGGGCATCTCCGGTAGTCCTCGTACCGAAGCGGGATGGTACGACCCGCTTCTGCGCAGACTACCGGAGGTTGAATGAAAAGACTGTATCAGACGCTTATCCGATGCCCAGGATAGATGAACTGCTAGACCGGATGGCCAGAGGCCAATACGTCACTACTATTGATCTGTGTAAGGGGTACTGGCAGATACCCCTGGCTCCGGACGCCATCCCTAAGTCAGCCTTTGTCACCCCATTCGGCCTATACCACTTTAAGGTTATGCCATTTGGGATGAAAAACGCTCCGGCTACGTTCCAGCAGATGGTGGACCGACTTCTAGATGGGTTCCAGGACTACACCTGTGCCTACCTCGACGATATTGCAATTTTTAGCAATACCTGGCAGAAGCACTTGACCCATATAGGAGCGGTTCTAGACAGGATTAGGGAGGCCGGTTTGACGTTGAAACCGGCCAAATGCAGTATAGGAATGGCCGAGGTACAGTACCTGTGCCATCGAGTGGGTTGTGGGAAACAGAAGCCAGAACCAGCCAAAGTAGAGGCTGTAGCCCAATGGCCTACCCCTAGGACTAAGACTCAGGTGTTGGCATTTATAGGGACAGCAGGATATTACAGAAAGTTTGTCCCCAATTATAGCGCCCTGGCCAAACCCCTTACTGACCTGACCCGTAAGAATCTTCCCCGCCAAGTAACCCCGGAGTGTGAGCAGGCCTTCCAACAGCTGAAAAATGCACTTATTAATGCCCCTGTCTTGGCAGCACCCAATCCAACTAAACGTTTTCTTGTTCACACAGACGCTTCTATGTTTGGATTAGGGGCAGTGCTGAGCCAAGTTGGGGCCGATGGCGGAGAACATCCCGTGGCTTACATCAGTCGCAAACTATTACCCAGAGAAGTAAGCTACGCCGCCATCGAGAAGGAATGCCTGGCTGTGGTGTGGGCCCTAAAGAAGTTACAGCCATATTTATATGGACAGGCTTTTTCCCTGCTCACGGATCACAACCCGTTAGTATGGCTGAACCGGGTGGCTGGGGACAATGCCAGGCTGCTGCGCTGGAGTTTGGCGCTGCAGCCTTCTGACTTTAATATTCAGTACCGCCCGGGCAAACAAAATTGAAACGCTGACGGGTTGTCGAGACAAACTGATCCATGCTGGATCAGACTGTGTATGCCGGCTTGTGGGCAAGGGGGAGCAGTGTAGCGGATTGTATTTAGCCTGGCCTGTTTAATTCATGCAAAACGGCATTCGGTTAATTGTATTGCTATGTATTGTAAACTGCAATGTTTACTATGTTAAATGCATTGCTTTTCTGTCCCTCCGCCATCTCCCATCAGCCCTTGCTATTGTCTGGCCCTACCCTTCCTTGTACCATAATCTTCTATGTGCCCTATTGTATGTAAATGGTGCTGTTGGGGAGTTTAAAGTAGGTGTGCTGTGTCAAAATAAAGTTAGTTCTGCTCCTGATGCTGTGTGTCGTCCAGTCATTGGGATTGCTGTTGAGATATTATTGGATTACTTTGCCTGCTGGAATTACTACTCTATGGATTTATAAGACTTGTTCCTGAGCCTCACTGGGATCTTAAGTGGAGATTCGCTGTGGAATATCAGCTCTCCGCTACACATGTTTTCATAAGAAGATGATTGTACTAGTGTGAAAATATCTGGAGATGAACAGTGATGAAAGATCTTCAACTACGTGAGTCCTATCTTGTATAAACTGGGTTGAAGAATTTATATAAAGCAAAATGCATTTGACCTTTACATTGCCAGGAGCAAAGATGTAATGTTGCGCATGCTGTGAGAGTGTGGAATTCTTGAATCTGCTATACAGGGAGTGCAGAATTATTAGGCAAGTTGTATTTTTGAGGATTAATTTTATTATTGAACAACAACCATGTTCTCAATGAACCCAAAAAACTCATTAATATCAAAGCTGAATATTTTTGGAAGTAGTTTTTAGTTTGTTTTTAGTTTTAGCTATTTTAGGGGGATATCTGTGTGTGCAGGTGACTATTACTGTGCATAATTATTAGGCAACTTAACAAAAAACTAATATATACCCATTTCAATTATTTATTTTTACCAGTGAAACCAATATAACATCTCAACATTCACAAATATACATTTCTGACATTCAAAAACAAAACAAAAACACATCAGTGACCAATATAGCCACCTTTCTTTGCAAGGACACTCAAAAGCCTGCCATCCATGGATTCTGTCAGTATTTTGATCTGTTCACCATCAACATTGCGTGCAGCAGCAACCACAGCCTCCCAGACACTGTTCAGAGAGGTGTACTGTTTTCCCTCCTTGTGAATCTCACATTTGATGATGGACCACAGGTTCTCAATGGGGTTCAGAACAGGTGAACAAGGAGGCCATGTCATTAGATTTTCTTCTTTTATACCCTTTCTTGCCAGCCACGCTGTGGAGTACTTGGACGTGTGTGATGGAGCATTGTCCTGCATGAAAATCATGTTTTTCTTGAAGGATGCAGACTTCTTCCTGTACCACTGCTTGAAGAAGGTGTCTTCCAGAAACTGGCAGTAGGACTGGGAGTTGAGCTTGACTCCATCCTCAACCCGAAAAGGCCCCACAAGCTAATCTTTGATGATACCAGCCCAAACCAGTACTCCACCTCCACCTTGCTGGCGTCTGAGTCGGACTGGAGCTCTCTGCCCTTTACCAATCCAGCCACGGGCCCATCCATCTGGCCCATCAAGACTCACTCTCATTTCATCAGTCTATAAAACCTTAGAAAAATCAGTCTTGAGATATTTCTTGGCCCAGTCTTGACGTTTCAGCTTGTGTGTCTTGTTCAGTGGTGGTCGTCTTTCATCCTTTCTTACCTTGGCCATGTCTCTGAGTATTGCACACCTTGTGCTTTTGGGCACTCCAGTGATGTTGCAGCTCTGAAATATGGCCAAACTGGTGGCGAGTGGCATCTTGGCAGCTGCACGCTTGACTTTTCTCAGTTCATGGGCAGTTATTTTGCGCCTTGGTTTTTCCACACGCTTCTTGCGACCCTGTTGACTATTTTTAATGAAACGCTTGATTGTTCGATGATCACGCTTCAGAAGCTTTGCAATTTTAAGAGTGCTGCATCCCTCTGCAAGATATCTCACTATTTTTTACTTTTCTGAGCCTGTCAATTCCTTCTTTCGACCCATTTTGCCAAAGGAAAGGAAGTTGCCTAATAATTATGCACACCTAATATAGGGTGTTGATGTCATTAGACCACACCCCTTCTCATTACAGAGATGCACATCACCTAATATGCTTAATTGGTAGTAGGCTTTCGAGCCTATACAGCTTGGAGTAAGACAACATGCATAAAGAGGATGATGTGGTCAAAATACTCATTTGCCTAATTATTCTGCACGCAGTGTATACTTAAAGCAAGCAAGGAGTAAACACTAGTATCTCTCTGCCTAATCTCTAATGCATAACAAAGTTAAAAATGTATTAACTGCAGAGTGTCACTAGAAAGGAATTCTGGGTAAGACATCCACAATGGGCAGTGATTTTGCTTGTGGGTTTTTATTAACTCGGCAAAACAGCTTTCCTCTGAACTGGAACCTAAACAGTATGAACACCTTTGTAGCAAATAATGGGATTTTTTTGCACTTAGAAAGCCTGAAGTGCTACGTACTTTATTAAAAATGAATGTCTGAGGTCTGCACACTGCATGTTAAACAGACTGTGTATGAGAATTTTAAACACAGTTGACAGCATCATTGTAATAGAAGTTGTCAGGAACCAATTGAATACATACTGTGGGACCTGGAGGTGGGAGGGAAGCAGAGAGCAGAAAGAACACCGAGCCATTAAAATTATTATAACATGAAACCATTCACTGTAAAAGATCTCCTGACGTAAATATGGTCTTGTGAGTTTAACCTTTTAGTGACCAGCCTGTTTTGGGCCTTAATGACCAAGCATTTTTTTTCCCTATTTTTCATTGTCAATAGTGTTGAACGAATCAAAGGGGGAACAAAGTGACTTCAATCTGAATTTCAGGAAAAATTAGATTAGTCACAAATCCAAATTTCTGCGCACTTTGTGGTAACTACACATTTTTTTCCTAAATGGCTTTTAATTGTAGAATATTGGATAGAGACAGTTCAGGGACAGCGTAAAGATATTGTAGGGAGATCAAAGGGAGAGTTTTTAGACACTGTAGGGAAAGCATAGGGAGACTGCAGGGACAGTACAGGGACAGTGTAATCGCCCTGTGCATCTTGTTCACCTGTTGGACCATTCATTCTTAATCTGTTCTGTTATACATAGACTTACTGTGCATCACACTCATTGTTAACAGGCAGTCTAACATATAGGCGTGTTTATCTAGCACACTTGCTGTGTCATTCTTTCTTAATCTATTTTGTTGTACATAGAATTACTGTGCATCAGACTTAGTCTCAACAGCCGGTCTAACACTGTATATAGGCATGTGTACTGTTTCGGTTATACATAGACGTAATAAGGTGTCAACAGGCAGTGTAATATATTAGCATGTTAATTTAGTTAATCTGCTGCACCATTTATACTTCATTGCTATGTTATACATAGACTTATTGTGCATCAGACTTAGACTCAACAGGTGGTCGAATAAATAGGCATATTTACCTAGTTCACCTTATGTAACATTGAGAATTAATCTGTTCAGTTATAAATAGACTTACTGTGCACCAGACTGATTGTCAACAGATGGCATAATATATAGGCGCGTTTATCAAGTTCACCTACGGTGCCATTAATAATTAATCTGTTCAGTTATACATAGACTTACTGTGCATTAGTACTGATTGTCAACAGGCGGTCTAATATATTGGTTCATCAAAAGGAACGTACAGTGTAAAAATGTTGCTATAGCTGGCACAAGTAGCAGCTGAAGAAAGGGTAGTAGTAGCAGCAGCCATGGCAACAGGACAGAGCTGCTACTGTCATCCAGCGGTAGTGTTTTGACCAACAATCATGAACTCTGTAGCCTCACTTGTCCTGCAACTGCCTTTTCTTTTGATGCTCCTTCTGCTCAGGAAGTAGTACTGTATATGCTGCCAGCAATTCTCTGCTCTTCAGCAAGGACGAGCTTAGTGAGGATAGTCGGCAGCTACAGCCCAGCACAGACTTGGAGGAGAGATCCGCTGTGTCCTCCCTTAGGCATGCAACTAGCGATGATGACTAGCGTGGAAGCATGTGTTGCGAGCAGTTTGGGACATGGCCATAAGACTGGTGAGGGTGACATAAGTGACAAACAGACAGTAGTGAATTATGATATAGCCAATTGCACATGGGAGCCAGGTGAAGAGGGGGCATCATGATCAGGGGGTGAGAGTGGCAGTAGGTCTGTAAGACAGCAGCAGGATGGAAGCAGTGGGAAATCTGCTACTCAGGAGCCTACCTGTCAGGAAACAGCTAGCAGTGCACGGGTTCAGAAAGACAGCGTCAGGAAGTCAGCACGGAGTGAAGGTGGTAAAATGCCATACTACGCAGTGTGGGAATTTTTCATCAAGTCGCTGAAAGACGTTAGTGTGGCGGTATGCAGAATATGTTGGCAGAAGGTGAATCATGGTCAGGGTGTTGACACCACAGCCTTGCATCAACACATAGAGCTTCACTATAAAGTTGCCTTGGAAAAACCGTGGCACAAATGTAGTGCCACAGACTGATGCAGCAACCGCTGCTCCTCCTCTTACTACTACTTCTTGTCACGTTTTTTACCAGCAATCAATCGCCAAGGTGATTGCAAAGAGACAACAGTATGCATGCACTCATCCAATGGCGCAGAAGCTGGACGCGCACTAGGCCAAGTTACTGGTACTACAGTCCCTCCATTTCCATATCATGGACTCTGAACATTTCAGAGAACTGATGGATTGTGCCCACTCAAGGTGGCGAGTCCCAAGACATCATTACTAGGGATGAGTGAACCCGAACTGTATAGTTCGGGTTTGTACCGAATTTTGGAGTGTCCGTGAGACGGACCTGAACCCGAACATTTTCATAAAAGTACGGGTTCGAGTTCGGTGTTCGGCGCTTTCTTGGCGCTATTTGAAAGGCTGCAAAGCAGCCAATCAACAAGCATCATACTACTTGCCCCGAGAGGCCATCACAGCCATGCCTACTATTGGCATGGCTGTGATTGGCCAGTGCAGCATGTGACCCAGCCTCTATATAAGCTTGGGTCACGTAGCGCTGCACGTCACTCTGCTGATACAAATGTAGGGAGAGGTTGCAGCTGCGACGTTATGGCGAGATTAGGCAGTGATTAACTCCTCCAAAAGACTTCATTCAGTGATCGATCTACAGCTGTGGATCATTGAACTGCTGCTATTCAATTGCTCAGTGTTTTTAGGCTGCCCAGAGCGTTTTTCAGTCACTTTTTTCTGGGGTGATCGGCGGCCATTTTGTGGCTTGTGGTGCGCCAGCACAAGCTGCCACCAAGTACATTTAACTATATCCTACATCAGGGTCAAGCTGTCATCAAGTGCATTTAACCATCAATAGTGTGGTTATTTTTTGGCCATATACTACATCAGGGGCAAGCTGAGCCTGTCCCCCAAGTGCATTTAACCATCAATAGTGTAGTTATTTTTTGCTATATCCTACATCAGGGTCAAGCTTTCATCAAGTGCATTTAACCTTTAATAGTGTGGTTATTTTTTGGCCATATACTACATCAGGGGCAAGTTGAGCCTGTCACAAAGTGCATTTAACCATCAATAGTGTGGTTATTTTTTGGCCATATACTACATCAGGGGCAAGTTCAGCCTGTCACCCAGCGCCTAAAAAATAGGCCTCACATTTATATTCATCCAAATCTGTCATTACTGTTTTAGCTGGTCAATTTATTTTTAGTGTCCGTCAAAGCACAGTTTTTTTTCTGGGTTGAAAAACAATTCTCAATTTTGCAATTCTCAAAATTAGTGGTTTCTGCTGTTTCAGACCTACTTTAAATCTATCCCTAAAAGGGTAGATTAGATTTAAGGTGCTGATAGGGTCATTCTCAAGAACTTCACACACACGCTACAGTGCAGATCCAAGTCTAATTCTGTGATTAAACGTATACCTGTCACCCAGCACCTAAAAAATAGGCCTCACATTTATATTCATCCAAATCTGTCATTACTGTTTTAGCTGGTCAAGTTATTTAGTGTCCGTCAAAGCACAGTTTTTGTTCTGGGTTGAAAAACAATTCCCAATTTTGCAATTCTCAAAATTAGTTGGGTCTGCTGTATCAGGCCTACTTTAAATCTATCCCTAAAAGGGTAGATTATATTCAAGGTGCTGATAGGGTCATTCTCAAGAACTTCACACACATGCTACAGTGCAGATCCAAGTCTAATTCTGTGATTAAATGTATACCTGTCACCAAGCGCCTAAAAAATAGGCCTCACATTTATATTCATCCAAATCTGTCATTACTGTTTTAGCTGGTCAAGTTATTTAGCGTCCGTCAAAGCACAGTTTTTGTTCTGGGTTGAAAAACAATTCCCAATTTTGCAATTCCCCAAAATTAGTGGTTTCTGCTGTATCAGGCCTACTTTAAATCTATCCCTAAAAGGGTAGATTAGATTCAAGGTGCTGATAGGGTCATTCTCAAGAACTTCACACACACGCTACAGTGCAGATCCAAGTCTAATTCTGTGATTAAACGTATACCTGTCACCCAGCGCCTAAAAAATAGGCCTCACATTTATATTCATCCAAATCTGTCATTACTGTTTTAGCTGGTCAAGTTATTTAGTGTCCGTCAAAGCACAGTTTTTGTTCTGGGTTGAAAAACAATTCCCAATTTTGCAATTCTCAAAATTAGTGGTTTCTGCTGTATCAGGCCTACTTTAAATCTATCCCTAAAAGGGTAGATTATATTCAAGGTGCTGATAGGGTCATTCTCAAGAACTTCACACACATGCTACAGTGCAGATCCAAGTCTAATTCTGTGATTAAATGTATACCTGTCACCAAGCGCCTAAAAAATAGGCCTCACATTTATATTCATCCAAATCTGTCATTACTGTTTTAGCTGGTCAAGTTATTTAGCGTCCGTCAAAGCACAGTTTTTGTTCTGGGTTGAAAAACAATTCCCAATTTTGCAATTCCCCAAAATTAGTGGTTTCTGCTGTATCAGGCCTACTTTAAATCTATCCCTAAAAGGGTAGATTAGATTCAAGGTGCTGATAGGGTCATTCTCAAGAACTTCACACACATGCTACAGTGCAGATCCAAGTCTAATTCTGTGATTAAACGTATATCTGTCACCCAGAGCCTAAAAAATAGGCCTCACATTTATATTCATCCAAATCTGTCATTACTGTTTTAGCTGGTCAAGTTATTTAGTGTCCGTCAAAGCACAGTTTTTGTTCTGGGTTGAAAAACAATTCCCAGTTTTGCAATTCCCCAAAATTAGTGGTTTCTGCTGTATAAGGCCTACTTAAAATCTATCCCTAAAAGGGTAGATTAGATTCAAGGTGCTGATAGGGTCATTCTCAAGAACTTCACACACACGCTACAGTGCAGATCCAAGTCTAATTCTGTGATTAAACGTATACCTGTCACCCAGCGCCTAAAAAATAGGCCTCACATTTATATTCATCCAAATATGTCATTACTGTTTTAGCTGGTCAAGTTATTTAGTGTCCGTCAAAGCACAGTTTTTGTTCTGGGTTGAAAAACAATTCCCAATTTTGCAAATCTCAAAATTAGTGGTTTCTGCTGTATCAGGCCTACTTTAAATCTATCCCTAAAAGGGTAGATTAGATTCAAGGTGCTGATAGGGTCATTCTCAAGTACTTCACACACACGCTACAGTGCAGATCCAAGTCTAATTCTGTGATTAAACGTATACCTGTCACCCAGCGCCTAAAAAATAGGCCTCACATTTATATTCATCCAAATCTGTCATTACTGTTTTAGCTGGTCAAGTTATTTAATGTCCAGAAAAGCACAGTTTTTGTTCTGGGTTGAAAAACAATTCCCAATTTTGCAATTCTCAAAATTAGTGGTTTCTGATGTATCAGGCCTACTTTAAATCTATCCCTAAAAGGGTAGATTAGATTCAAGGTGCTGATAGGGTCATTCTCAAGAACTTCACACACACGCTACAGTGCAGATCCAAGTCTAATTCTGTGATTAAACGCATACCTGTCACCCAGCGCCTAAAAAATAGGCCTCACATTTATATTCATCCAAATCTGTCATTACTGTTTTAGCTGGTCAAGTTATTTAATGTCCATCAAAGCACAGTTTTTGTTCTGGGTTGAAAAACAATTCCCAATTTTGCAATTCTCAAAATTAGTGGTTTCTGCTGTATCAGGCCTACTTTAAATCTATCCCTAAAAGGGTAGATTAGATTCAAGGTGCTGATAGGGTCATTCTCAAGAACTTTACACACGCTACAGTGCAGATCCAAGTCTAATTCTGTCCGTAATACCTGTCACACAGCGCCTAAATAATAGGCCTCAAATTTGTATTCAGCTAAATCTGTCATTACTGGTGTGCCTGTATTAGTGTAATACGGTACCTAAATACATAGCCAGATAGTGTTAGGTGTCTGTAAAAAAAGGCCTGATTTTGAATTCAATACATTGGCCCGAATAATATTTTTCTTTTTGTGGTGAACGGTAACAATGAGGAAAACATCTAGTAAGGGACGCGGACGCGGACATGGTCGTGGTGGTGTTAGTGGACCCTCTGGTGCTGGGAGAGGAAGTGGCCGTTCTGCCACAGCCACACGTCCTAGTGTACCAACTGCCTCAGGTCCCAGTAGCCGCCAGAATTTACAGGGATATTTGGTGGGGCCCAATGCCGTTCTAAGGATGGTAAGGCCTGAGCAGGTACAGGCATTAGTCAATTGGGTGGCCGACAGTGCATCCAGCACGTTCACATTATCTCCCACCCAGTCTTCTGCAGAAAGCGCACAGATGGCGCATGAAAACCAAGCCCATCAGTCTGTCACATCACCCCCATGCATATCAGGGAAACTGTCTGAGCCTCAAGTTATGCAGCAGTCTCTTATGCTGTTTGAAGACTCTGCTGGCAGGGTTTCCCAAGGGCATCCACCTAGCCCTTCCCCAGGGGTGGAAGAGATAGAATGCACTAACGCACAACCACTTATGTTTCCTGATGATGAGGACATGGGAATACCACCTCAGCACGTCTCTGATGATGACAAAACACAGGTGCCAACTGCTGCGTCTTTCTGCAGCGTGCAGACTGAACAGGAGGTCAGGGATCAAGACTGGGTGGAAGACGATTCAGGGGACGATGAGGTCCTAGACCCCACATGGAATGAAGGTCGTGCCACTGACTTTCACAGTTCGGAGGAAGAGGCAGTGGTGAGACCAAGCCAACAGCGTAGCAAAAGACAAAGAGGGAGCAGTGGGCAAAAGCAGAACACCCGCCGCCAAGAGACTCCGCCTGCTACTGACCGCCGCCATCTGGGACCGAGCACCCCAAAGGCAGCTTCAAGGAGTTCCCTGGCATGGCACTTCTTCAAACAATGTGCTGACGACAAGACCCGAGTGGTTTGCACACTGTGCCATCAGAGCCTGAAGTGAGGCATTAACGTTCTGAACCTTAGCACAACCTGCATGCAAAGCATGAACTGCAGTGGAGTAAACACCTTAAAAACAAGGAAGTCACTGAGGCTCCCCCTGCTACCTCTTCTGCTGCTGCCGCCTCGGCCTCTTCTGCTGCTGACGCCGCCTCGGCCTCTTCCTCCGCCTCTGGAGGAACGTTGGCACCTGCCGCCCAGCAAACATTAGATGTACCACCAACACCACCACCTGCGTCACCAAGCATCTCAACCATGTCACACGGCAGCGTTCAGCTCTCCATCTCACAAACATTTGAGAGAAAGCGTAAATTCCCACCTAGCCACTCTCGATCCCTGGCCCTGAATGCCAGCATTTCTAAACTACTGGCCTATGAAATGCTGTCATTTAGGCTGGTGGACACAGACAGCTTCAAACAGCTCATGTCGCTTGCTGTCCCACAGTATGTTGTTCCCAGCCGGCACTACTTCTCCAAGAGAGCCGTGCCTTCCCTGCACAACCAAGTATCCGATAAAATCAAGTGTGCACTGCGCAACGCCATCTGTGGCAAGGTCCACCTAACCACAGATACGTGGACCAGTAAGCACGGCCAGGGACGCTATATCTCCCTAACTGCACACTGGGTAAATGTAGTGGCGGCTGGGCCCCAGGCGGAGAGCTGTTTGGCGCACGTCCTTCCGCCGCCAAGGATCGCAGGGCAACATTCTTTGCCTCCTGTCTCCTCCTCCTCCTACTCAGCTTCCTCCTCCTCTTCTTCCACCTGCTCATCCAGTCAGCCACACACCTTCACCACCAACTTCAGCACAGCCCGGGGTAAACGTCAGCAGGCCGTTCTGAAACTCCTATGTTTGGGGGACAGGCCCCACACCGCACAGGAGTTGTGGCGGGGTATAGAACAAAAGACCGACGAGTGGTTGCTGCCGGTGAGCCTCAAGCCCGGCCTGGTGGTGTGCCATAATGGGCGAAATCTCGTTGCAGCTCTGGGACTAGCCGGTTTGACGCACATCCCTTGCCTGGCGTATGTGCTGAATTTGGTGGTGCAGAAGTTCATTCACAACTACTCCGACATGTCAGAGCTGCTGCATAAAGTGCGGGCCGTCTGTTCGCACTTCCGGCGCGTTCACATCCTGCCGCTGCTCGCCTGTCTGCGCTACAGCGTATTTTCGGCCTTCCCGCTCACCGCCTCATATGCGACATGCCCACCAGGTGGAACTCCACCTTGCATATGCTGGACAGACTGTGCGAGCAGCAGCAGGCCATAGTGGAGTTTCAGCTGCAGCACGCACGGGTCAGTCGCACTGCGGAGCAGCACCACTTCACCACCAATGACTGGACCTCCATGCGAGACCTGTGTGCCCTGTTGCGCTGTTTCGAGTACTCCACCAACATGGCCAGTGGCGATGACGCCGTTATCAGCGTTACAATACCACTTCTATGTCTCCTTGAGAAAACACTTAGGGCGATGACGGAAGAGGAGGTGGCCCAGGAGGAGGAGGAGGAAGAGGGGTCATTTTTAGCACTTTCAGGCCAGTCTCTTCGAAGTGACTCAGAGGGAGGTTTTTTGCAACAGCAGAGGCCAGGTACAAATGTGGCCAGACAGGGCCCACTACTGGAGGACGAGGATGAGGAGGAGGTGGAGGAGGATAAGGATGAAGCAGGTTCACAGCGGGCTGGCACCCAACGCAGTTCGGGCCCATCACTGGTGCATGGCTGGGGGGAAACGCAGGACGATGACGATACGCCTCCCACAGAGGGCAGCTTGTCCTTACCTCTGGGCAGCCTGGCACACATGAGCGACTACATGCTGCAGTGCCTGCGCAACAACAGCAGAGTTGCCCACATTTTAACGTGTGCGGACTACTGGGTTGCCACCCTGCTGGATCCACGGTACAAAGACAATGTGCCCACCTTACTTCATGCACTGGAGCGTGATAGTAAGATGCGCGAGTACAAGCGCACGTTGGTAGACGCGCTACTGAGAGCATTCCCAAATGTCACAGGGGAACAAGTGGAAGCCCAAGGCGAAGGCAGAGGAGGAGCAAGAGGTCGCCAACGCAGCTGTGTCACGGCCAGCTCCTCTGAGGGCAGGGTTAGCATGGCAGAGATGTGGAAAAGTTTTGTCACCACGCCACAGCTAACTGCACCACCACCTGATACGGAACGTGTTAGCAGGAGGCAACATTTCAATAACATGGTGGAACAGTACCTGTGCACACCCCTCCACGTACTGACTGATGGTTCGGCCCCATTCAACTTCTGGGTCTCCAAATTGTCCACGTGGCCAGAGCTAGCCTTTTATGCCTTGGAGGTGCTGGCCTGCCCGGCGGCCAGCGTTTTGTCTGAACGTGTATTCAGCACGGCAGGGGGCGTCATTACAGACAAACGCAGCCGCCTGTCTACAACCAATGTGGAAAAGCTGACGTTCATAAAAATGAACCAGGCATGGATCCCACAGGACCTGTCCATCCCTTGTGCAGATTAGACATTAACTAGCTCCCCTTAACAATATATTATTGTACTCCAGGGCACTTCCTCATTCAATCCTATTTTTATTTTTATTTTACCATTATATTGCGGGGCAACCCAAAGTTGAATGAACCTCTCCTCTGTCTGGGTGCGGGGCCTAAAAATATCTGACAGTGGCCTGTTCCAGTGGTGGGTGACATGAAGCCTGATTCTCTGCTATATATAAAGATGATCCACGGCACACCAATGTCTTATTATTTTGCAAATTTATTTTAGGTACACAATGGTATTTCACAAGATTTGTCAATATATGACTAGTCGCGCCATAGCTGTGATATAAGCAAAAAAATCACATATATATTTGTAGGCCTTGATATGTCCCAACGTTTCGGTCCTGTCAAAGACCTTTCTCAAGGGATCGTGGCCGTTTGGTAAAGCTGCATGGTGTAGGCGCTCAAATATATATGTCTCTTCTCTGCCTGGGTGCCTGGGCCTAAATATCTGACAATGGACTGTTCCAGTGTTGGGTGACGTAAAGCCTGATTCTCTGCTATGACATGCAGACTGATTCTCTGCTGACATGAAGCCAGATTCTCTGTTACGGGACCTCTCTCCTCTGCCTGGGTGCCTGGGCCTAAATATCTGACAATGGACTGTTCCAGTGTTGGGTGACGTAAAGCATGATTCTCTGCTATGACATGCAGACTGATTCTCTGCTGACCTGAAGCCAGATTCTCTGTTACGGGACCTCTCTCCTCTGCCTGGGTGCCGGGGCCTAAATATATAACAATGGACTGTTACAGTGGTGGGTGACGTGAAGCCAGATTCTCTGCTATGGCATGAAGAGACTGATTCTCTGCTGACGTGAAGCCAGATTCTCTGCTATGGGACCTCTCTCCAATTGATATTGGTTAATTTTTATTTATTTTATTTTTATTTTTATTCATTTCCCTATCCACATTTGTTTGCAGGGGATTTACCTACATGTTGCTGCCTTTTGCAGCCCTCTAGCTCTTTCCTGGGCTGTTTTACAGCCTTTTTAGTGCCGAAAAGTTCGGGTCCCCATTGACTTCAATGGGGTTCGGGTTGAAGTTCGGGTCGGGTTCGGATCCCGAACCCGAACATTTCCGGGAATTTCGGCCGAACTTCTCGAACCCGAACATCCAGGTGTTCGCTCAACTCTAGTCATTACTTCTCAAAAAAAAAATCTGCACCAGCCCTGCACACATATGTTGAGCATAAAATGGGCCAGTCCTTGAGCCTGTCAGCTCCTGGTACAGTTCACTCCAGTGCTGATTTGTGGAGCTGTAACTATGGTCAAGGGCAGTATATGTTCTTTGCAACCCATTGGTTAAATGTGGTTCTGGCCCAGGCACACCCGCAACTTGGCAAGGTGATGGCAATGCCACCTCTGTGTTGTAATTATGGGATTTCGGTGCCAATGTCCTCCTCAGCCACCTCATCCTCCACCTTGTCCTCAGCCTC
This sequence comes from Bufo bufo, assembly GCF_905171765.1. Classification (NCBI taxonomy): domain Eukaryota; kingdom Metazoa; phylum Chordata; class Amphibia; order Anura; family Bufonidae; genus Bufo; species Bufo bufo. The sequence continues at coordinate 61,055,437 of NC_053396.1, forward strand.
GTCTGTAGACACAGTTCAGAGTGGTTCTCCAGCATACCACCTACGCAAAGTATGGCGTCACACGGTTCTGCACCTGGTCAGCCTGGGCAAATGGAATCACACCAGGGAGGAACTGCTCCACTCAATCAACCAGGAAATCAAATTCTGTCTGTCTCCTCGCCAGCTGGAGATAGGAACCATGGTCACTGATAACGGGAAGAATGTTCTGTCACCATGCACCCTGTATGGCGCACGTCTTCAATCTGGTTGTACCAAGGATCCTAAAGTTTTCCACCCAACTGCAAGACGTCTTAAAAATGTCAAAGAAACTGCGTATACACTTCAGCCACTTTTACCGTGCAAAACCTTGTTTAACTGCAAAGGCAGAATGGTGCTCCCCTACATCGCCTCATATATGACATTTCCACACGTTGGAACTCCACACTACACATGTTGGACGGACAATACAGTCAGTATTAGAGGAAACCCATGACCGATTTCTTGATGATGTAGATGGACAGGACTACTCCCTGGTATAACTCTGATGTCATACTTGACACCTGCTGTTTGATCAGGCCCTTTGAGGAGGCCACTTTGTCAGTCGCCAGGAATAAGGGATGAATTATGTAATTCTACTCTTTCATGTCTTGGAGGGAATGCTGATAAACCTGACTGGCGAGGGGACAGAAGACATGATGCCTACAATTCACGGCCACTTGAGCCCTGTGGAGGCTGAACTGGCACAGGAGGAGGAGGAGGATGAGAAGGACGACTTAAACGCCCAGGAATTATATACAGAATTAGGTGGTTTATCTGCCCAAGTGACAGGAGAGGAGCGGGAGGAGCATGAGGATCTAGAGGGTGAGGGCGAAGACGACACAGATGGCCCCAACAGACTGGGTCAGTATGCAGTGGAGATGGAGGCAGGGAGTCCCTCCGAGTCCCTTGCGCAAATGGCCAGATGCATACTCAGTTGCTTGCGTAATGGCAGCCGAATTGTCACAATTCAGCAGAGGGATGAATACTGGCTCTCCACCATGTTAGACCCTTGCTACCGCTCCAAACTGGGGGGCCTTTTTTTTTACACCCGCTGAGAGAGAGGACAAACTGAACTACTATTGAGACATCCTACTATTGAGACATCCTATCGCCCATCCTCACAAAGGTCTGATTAGCGGTGGCCATCTATGCTCACGTTCCACTACCATGGCTGCTGGAGGGTGGGGGGGGGGGGGGGGGGGCAGGACCAGTACCAGCTCTATCAGCAGCAACTTAAGTCTAGAGTCTCTGATGAGAATTTTTCTTCACCCGCCTAGTGATGAAACCACCAACCACCAGCAGCCACAAGACAGGGAGCAGAACCTGAACTAACAAGTGGTGGCATACTTGGTCTGCACCCTGCCATCCCACATTGAAGATCCCCATGACTACTGGGCAGCCAAACTTGATTTGTGGCCGCAACTGGCCTAGTTCGCCCTGGACAAGCTTTCCTGCTCGGCCAATAGTGTTGCATCAGAGCAGGGCTGGCCTTTGGGGTGTGCGAGCTGTGCGGCCGCACAAGGCAACAGGGGTGCCCGGCGGACGACACAGCTCGCAGTCGGTCTCTTACAGCAGGCCGGCCCGAGATTGTATGAGGCGAGCCTGGCGAGCTGAGCCACTGCAGCTGCCAGGTCAAGCTCCGGAGCGAGGAGGAGGAGCTTAGGGGCGCAGGTGCAGCGTCCAAGTGTTGCGCCTTCACAGAGAGCCGCGGAAGGATCCGCTCAATATGTGAGGGCGGCAGTGTTTTTTTTTGTTTGTTTTGTTTTTTACCAAATATCTTTCATTAAATGGGGGCAGGGTCTAATTAAGGGGGGCAGGGGACTGGATAAGGGTGACAGACAATGGGTATGATTAAGGGGGCAGGGGACTGGATAAGGGTGACAGACACTGGGTATGATTAAGGGGCAGGGGACTGGCTTTGGTTGACACTGGGTATGATTAAGGGGGGCAGGGGACTGGGTAAAGGTGACAGGGTATGATTAAGGGGGGCAGCAGACTGGCTATGGGTGACACTGGGTATGATTAAGGCTCTTAATCATACCCAGTGTCACCCATAGCCAGTCTCCTGCCCCCCTTAATCATACCCTGTCACCTTTGCCCAGTCCCCTTCCCCCCTTAATCATACCCAGTGTCACCCAGAGCCAGTCCCCTGCCCCCCTTAATCATACCCTGTCACCTTTACCCAGTCCCCTGCCCCCTCAATTAGACCCTGCCCCCCTTAATCATACCCAGTGTCACCCAGAGCCAGTCCCCTGCCCCCCTTAATCATACCCTGTCACCTTTACCCAGTACCCTGCCCTTCTTAATCATACCCAGTGTCACCCTTACCCAGTCCCCTGCCCCCCTTAATCATACCCAGTGTCACCAATAGCCAGTCTCCTGCCCCCCTTAATCATACCCTGTCACCTTTACCCAGTCCCCTGCCCGCCTTAATCATACCCAGTGTCAACCAAAGCCAGTACCCTGCCCCTTAATCATACCCAGTGTCTGTCACCCTTAATTTAAGGGGGGCAGGGTCTAATTGAGGGGGCAGGGGACTGGGTAAGGGTGACACTGGGTATGATTAAGAAGGGCAGACTGTTTGGGGGGGGGGGGAAGCTCCCCAAGATTAGCTCGCACAGGGCGCCTGAACATCTAAGGCCAGCCCTGCATCAGAGCGGGTGTTTAACGCGCAGGTGGCATAGTTACCCCAAGGAGAAGAACATGCCTTTCCACCCAAAATGTGAAGAGACTGACCTTTGGGAAGATGAATCAGGTGTGGATCAGCCAGAATTTCCACACGCCTGTGCCTGCTGCGACAGACTAGATCATTCTGGGTGTCTTACCCAAACTTTGTCAAAAGAGATCCGTTTCTTATGGCCACCTGCTTCAGCCACTATTCTGATGCTGCCACCCGCCTGATTCCACACACCTGCTGTATTTGCTGCCATGTTCTCCTGCTGCCATCCACCATTACTGCCACTGCTTTTGCCCCCTACCTCCCCACTCTGTGACTGGGCCACTGTGTTGACTCCTTATGCTGTTGCCACCCTCACCACTTTTTCACTGGGCCACAGGGCTTGAGATCCCCTGCCTGGTCATGTGGTACACTCCACTTCCTCCTTGCTCCCAAAACATGTGCCATTCATTGTGCATGTGTTCTGGGCTCCTGATTCCCACCACAATTAACATGTCAGTGAACAGTGACAACAGTTCATGGCCTTCCCCCTGCCTCCCTTCATCTGTGCTCCAAGTGCCCCAAGGCAGAGGAGCCTGATTTCTGCAGTGTCATCTGACTTCACAGATATGGCTGGCTTAGCTCAGGAGACTTGAGAGCTTTTATGCCTGCCAGTGCCTGCTTGTGGGGCAGGCACACAGATAAATGAGGCAGGAGGGGAGGTTATGATTGCATTGGAGCCTCCCAGTTTGCAAAAGACTGCAGCAGAGAGCAGTGGGTCCTTGCAGGTTAGTGCTGTATATGGAGGAGGAAGATGTCATGTTCATGGGACTGTATGATGGAGGGCTGAGGGGAGATGTGATATACAGGGGACTGTATGATGGAGGATGATGGGAGATGTAATATACATGGTACTATATGATGGAGGGCTGAGGGGAGATGTGATGTACATGGGACTTTATGATAAGGGGCTGGGGGGAGGTGTGATGTACATGGGACTGTATGATGAGGAGCTGTGCAGAGTTGTGATGTACATTGGACTGTATGATAGGGCTGGGGGAAGATGTGATGTACATAAGACTGTATTATGGGGGCTGGGGGAAGATGTTATGTACATGGAACTGTATGATAGGGGCTGGGGGGAGATGTGATATACATGGGACTGTATGATGGGGGATGGAGGGAGAAGGGACATGTGATTTACATGGGACTGTATGATAAGAATGGCAGGGAGATGTGATTTACATGGGACTGTATGTTGAAGGAGGCTGGGAAGTGATGTTATTTACATGAGACTATACTTTGGAGGAGGCTGGAGGGAGGGGTGGTTTTATTTACATGGGACTGTATGTTGGAGGAGGCTGCAGGAAGGGATTGATTATATTTACATGGGACTGTGCATTGGAGGAGGGAAGGAGTGATACATGGGACTGTGCGACTGAGGAGGCTGGATGGAGGGATGTTTTTATTAACATGGGACTGTGCGTTGGAGGAGGCTGGACAAAGGGAGGGATTTTTTTTTACCCAGGACTGTGCATTGGAGGAGGCTGGAGAGAGACAGTGCTTTTATTTGCATGGGGCTGTGTGTTGGCGGAGGCTGAAGGGAGAGAGTGATTTTTTTTTTGACATGGGATTGTGCGTTAGAGGAGGCTGGAGGAAGGCAGCGATTTTATTAACATGGGACGTTGCGTTGGAGGCGCCTGGAGGAAGAGAGTGGTTTTATTTACATGGGGCTGTGCTTTGGAGGAGGAGGTGAAAAAAATTAGCTAGAGAGAGTGAAAATAAGGAAGTGTACAGTCTTGTACATAAAAACAAACTGAGCATTTTTCCTGAAGTACTACTGTACAGTCGTGGCCAAAAGTTTTGAGAATTACATAAATATTGGAAATTGGAAAAGTTGCTGCTTAAGTTTTTATAATAGCAATTTGCATATACTCCAGAATGTTATGAAGAGTGATCAGATGAATTGCATAGTCCTTCTTTGCCATGAAAATTAACTTAATCCCCAAAAAAACTTTCCACTGCATTTCATTGCTGTCATTAAAGGACCTGCTGAGATAATTTTTGCATTCCGTAACAATACAAGTCTATGGGCAGCATAACGGATTCGTCCCTCCGTCTTATGGATTCCGTTATTTTCCGGTATAACCATTTTATAATGGAAAGCCATAATGGAATCCAGAACGCAGATGTGAACCCACCCTTAGTGAGGCTAATGCAAATTTTCTTTTTTCCCTTATACATTTCAATAATGCTCAAGTGCAAATATCTGTATTCAAGTTCTCATCTGCCTAACACCCGTGCATCTATATAGGAATGGAACCAACACAAATTACAAATAACTCAGGTGGATTTAAAGGGGTTGTTTGGTTTTCTCATACTGAATCACATAGTAACGAATCACATTTTTCCTAAAATGGCTGCTGCACGTGTGAGGACATGGAGAAGGGAAGTCTGGGAAGGCGGGATCACCCACAATGCCATGCATGCAGACAATCAGCAGCCAGCAAGCCCTGTGATGTCACAGCCCTAAAAATACGGCAGCCAGCTTAGATTTTGCCATTCACCAGCGTACTTAGTGCAGGGAGAGACGTGTCTGCAGGCGCTAAGGACAGTGATAGAAAAATCGTCATTCTACTAAAAAAAAAAAAAAAAAAAAAAAAAAAAAGTGCAGGGAAAGATTATTCACGAAGTAGGGAAAGAATAGGGAGAAATAATCCCACTGCATTTCTGTTGAACAGGGTTCATTCGGGGAGGTGACAGCCTGGGTAAAAGGGACATTCCTATTAGAAGTTGCAGCACTGACTGGGCACCCAAATTGCCATATACAGCTCTGTAATTTCAGCAAACCGTTCTTATTAGGGGGCAAGTGCTGTTTGATACAGGCATTAACAGGGGTTATTACAAGGAAATATTTCTAGTTATATGTAGTAAAGGCTGTTGTGGGGTGTTTTAGCGGAAAAAGAAAAAATAAATTTACCGCTCTGGGGTGTAGTAATCTGTAGTAAAGGCTTTTGTGTGGTGTTTTAGCGGAAAAAGAAAAATATATATTTGACGCTCAGCGGTGTAGTTATTTCTTGTAAAGCCTTTTGTGACATGTATTAGCACAAAAATAAAAAAAATACCTTTTCCTGCTCTGCAGTGCAGTTATTTCTTGTTAAGCATTTTGTGATGTGTATTAGCACAAAAAGAAAAAATACCCTTTCCTGCTCTGCGGTGCAGTTATTTCTTGTTAAGCCTTTTGTGACGTGTAGAAGCGCAAAAAGAAAAAATACTTTTAGCGCTCTCCGGCGCACTTATCTGTAGTAAAGGCCTTGGTGGGGTGTTTTAGCGCAAAAAGAATAAATATATTTGCAGCTCAGTGGTGTAGTAATTTCTTGTTAAGCCTTTTGTGACGTGTATTAGCACAAAAATAAAAAAATACCCTTTCCTGCTCTGCGGTGCAGTTATTTCTTGTTAAGCCTTTTGTGACGTGTATAAGCGCAAAAAGAAAAAATACTTTTACCGCTCTCCGGTGCACTTATCTGTAGTAAAGGCCTTGGTGGGGTGTTTTAGCTCAAAAATAAAGAATATATTTGCCGCTCAGTGGTGTAGTTATTTCTTGTTAAGCCTTTTGTGATGTGTATTAGCACAAAAATAAAAAATACCTTTTCCTGCTCTGCGGTGCAGTTATTTCTTGTTAAGCCTTTTGTGACGTGTATTAGCACAAAAAGAAAAAATACCTTTTCCTGTAAAGGCTTTTGTGGGGTGTTTTAATATCCTTTTTATTTATTTGATCTAACAGTATGTCAGGCAGAGAAGTGCCAGGCCCTGCACAGTGGAGTGAAAGAGGCCTAAATGTTTCTGGCGCAGGCAGAGGTCGCAGCAGAGTAAGGGGCCATGACAGCATGGGTCACTTCAAGAGGCCTGAGCTCCCAGCTAGTCTCAGGTAGCGGTCGTGTCGTGACTAGCCACCCATCGGTTCTTGAGCAGTTGACATCAGACACTCCCAGCCAAGAGTCAGTGGGTTCGTCAGACACAACCCTTAGTTGGCATGGCCCTGGAGCAGGCCCTGTGCCCCCTCACCTGTCCTCAATCTGCCCCTGTCCTTTTCTGTCTCACTATACAGTGAGGACAAGGTACTAGAGGACAGTCTACAGCTACTGCCCAGCCAAGATCTGGAGGAGACATCCGCCGCTTCCTCCACTAGGCGAGCAAGTAGTGATGAGGAGAGTGGCGTGGGAGCTGGTGTTGCGAGCGGTCAGGCTCCTGACACAGAGACTGTTGAGGAGGACATCAGTGACATGCAGACAGTACTCGATGATGATGTAGCTGATCGCACTTGGGAGCCGGGTGACAAAGGGGCTTCATCATCATAGAAAGAGGGTGGCAGCTTGCCCATGAGCCAGTGGCGGAGCCAGCAAGTCGCTAGCATGGGCGGGAGTCAGCAGGGTGGGAGCAGTGGGAAGTCGGGAGCCAAACGTACCAGGGGCAGAACACCCGTTTCACGGGAGCCTACCTGCCTGGGAAGTAGCATTGCAGGGGTTTAAGGAAGCAGCAGCGGTAGCATTCAGTCAGTGCTTAGTGTTGGTGGTAAAATCACCTACTTGGCGGTGTGGCTTGTTTTTCTTAAGCCGCCTGAGGAGGTGGACGTGGCCATATGTAGAATCTGTGGGCAGAAGGTGAAGCGTGGCCAGGGTGCCAATGTTGGCACTATGGCCCTGCATCAACATATGCAGCGTCACCATGCAGTGGCCTGGGAGAACCATGGCTCCAATGTAGTGGTCCAGCCTGCTGCAGCAACCGCTGCATCACCCAGTAGCACACAACCGGTTTCAGGCAGTCAAGGCTCCACCACCTCAGCCGAAGAGAGCTGTCTGTCATTCCCATCATCTGCTGGTCCCGATGCTCCTGCTTCTCCTCGTCGTCACTCATTCCGTCAGCAATCGATCACCGAAGCGATTGCCAACAGACAATAGTATGCGTGCACTCATGTGCTCCTGTCCAAGTTGCTGGTGCTGCAATCACTCCCTTTCCAAGTGGTGGATTCTGCACCTTTCAGAGAACTAATGGCTTGTGTCAAGCCGAGGCGGAGAGTTCCAAGCCATCAGTACTCCCCTGTGTAACTTCGATGTCAGCCAGTGGCAGCTCATGCGTGACACCTGCCGTTTGCTCAGGCTCTTTGAGGATGCCACAATATTTGTCAGTCGCCAGGACTACGAGATGAACTACGTCATTCCACTACTTCATGTCCTGGAATAAGATGCTGATAAATATGGCTGGTCAGGGGACTGGAGACATGGCACCTAGATCTCACGGCCACATGAGCCCTGTAGGGGCTGAACTGGAGGAGGAGGAGGAGGAGGACATTGGAGCACAAGCAATGTGTAGTGGTTTTTCTACACAGTTGACAGGAGAGGAGGAGCAGGAGCAGCCGAAGGAGCAAGAGGGAGATGAGGAAGACGAGGCAGATGACCCAGGCACACCGTGGCAGTATGCAGTGGAGATGGAGGCAGGGAGTCCCTGCATGTTCAGTTGCTTGGGTAGTGACAGGCGAATTGTTACCATTCGGCAGAGGGATGACTTCTGGCTGTCCCTCGCTACCGGTCCAAAATGAGGGCATTATTTACACCCGCTTAGTGGGAGGACAAACTGAACTACTATAGAGACATCCTTTGTAGTCAGTTGGCCGCTGCCTATCTGCGCCATTGTCCATCCCCTCGTAGGTCTGAACAGGGGGCCCTCTTCCCTCACGTTCCACTGCCATGGCTGCTGGGGAGGGGTGGGGTGGCAGGAGCAGTATCAGCTTGATCAGCAGCAGCCTGAGTCTAGAGTCGATGATGAGCAGCTTCCTTCAACCGCATAGTGAAGAAACTACTCACCAGCAGCTATAGAGCAGGACCTAAACAAGCAGGTGGTGGCATACTTGGACAGCACCCTGCCAACCCACATCAAAGATCCGCTGGACTACTGGGCAACCAAACTGGATTTGTGGCCGCAACTAGCAGAGTTTGCCCTGGAAAAGCTGTATTGCCCGGCCAGTAGTGTGGCATCAGAGCTGGTGTTTAGTGCGGCGGGGGCCATAGTTACCCCAAGAAGAACTCTCCTGTCCACCCAAAATGTGGAGAGACTGACCATTGTCAAGATGAATCAGGCGTGGATCAGCCAGGATTTCCACTCATGCATCAGACTAGATCATTCACGGTGCCACACCAACACTTTGACAAAAGAGACCGGTTTCCTCTGGCTACCTGCCTCAGCTGCTATTCTGATGCTGCCACCCGCCTGATGCTACACATCTAATACCCACCATCTTCATCAGGTACTGGTATTGCCACCCACCTCCACACTATGTCACTGTGCCACTCTGTTGCCTCCTGATGCTGCCGCCACCTTCAGACTCTGTCATTGGGCTACTCTGTGGTCTCCTCATGCTGCGTCCACCTCACCACTATGTCATAGAGCCACTCTGTGGACTTCTCTTGCTGTTCCCACCCTCCCTACTTCATGGGCCACTATTTAGCCTTTTTGGCTTGGCTGACATCATAGTTTATTTGACCCTTCTTCTGATCTGTCAGAAGGAAGATAAAATGAGACGCACAACGGATCCTCTCTGTGTAGCAGCTGTAAGGCCTGTATCGGCCCATCAGAATTGGCTTAAGATTTGGTAGCCAAAAGCAGGAGTGGGTACAAAACACAAAACACATGGCGCTAATATTGACCTGTAAGGCTGAGTTCATACGGTACGTGAGTTATTTGGTCAGTTTTGGCCCTGTTACTGCCCACATAAGTGAAGTGTGCAGTGATTCTAAGCGCAACGCCTGTCATCTGCATGTCATGCCGACTCACAGTATTATTTCACTACCAAAGCAGACTCCCTATGCATGTTACTGCAAGGCACAGTGTTCTACACCACTAAAAAGGCTCTATGCAGCCAGGAAATAGCCGTTTTTTTACGTAATTCGCTGCAAATTTATTCCGATCGAAACAAATTAGGCGAATCGAATTATTAAAAAATTCGCTCATCTCTACTGATGGCCTATGCTGAGCATAGGTTGTCAATATCAGATTGGCAGGGGTCAGATTCCCAGCACCACCACTGATCAGCTGTTTGAAGTGAAACCACTGCTTGTGTAAACACTGAGTTCTCTTCACTGCTTACATGCTCATCGTGGACATTGCAGCAAACAGAGAAGTTTAATTAAAGCTGTTTATTCCCATTCAAGTGGTCTCCTTAAACAGTTGATTGGCAGGGGTGCCGGGAGTCAAACACTAGCTTATCTTATACTGATGACCTATACTGAAGATCGCCAACAATATGGGAAAACCAGATAAGGATTTTAAGGTGTAAGAGAGTACATTACTCTATACTGTATTTTTGCTATGGTTAATTTTATAAAAACTCTTGAACTGCCAAAGAAATGCTATTACTGGTTGGACCATGTGGTTTGCAGGAAACACAGTTGAGGGGGGTTTGCCTCTTGGCTAACACAATCTGCAAGATTTGACATCTAAATGTTGATAAACAAAATAAAGAGGTTAAGGCTACTTTCACACTTGCGGCAGTGTGATCCGGCGGAACTGCCCGTCGGACCCACTGATTTGGATGTGACTGAAAGCATTTGTGAGACGGATCCGGATCGGTCTCACAAATGGATTGCAAGAACGGATCCGTCTCTCCGTTTGTCATGCGGACAGAAGGATCCGTCTTGTATTTTTTTTTCACATTTTTACCGGTCTGCGCATGCGCAGGCCGGAAGGACGGATCCGGAATTACGGTATTTTGAATGCCGGATCCGGCACTAATACATTCTTATGGGGTAAAATGCCGGATCCGGCATTCAGGCAAGTCTTCCGTTTTTTTCGCCGGAGATAAAACCGTAGCATGCTACGGTTTTATCTTTTGCCTGATCAGTCAAAACGACTGAACTGAAGACTTCCTGATGCATCCTGAACGGATTACTCTCCATTCAGAATGCATGGGGATATGCCTGATGAGTTATTTTCCGGTATAGAGCCCGTGACGGAACTCTATGCCGGAAAAGAAAAACGCTATTGTGAAAGTACCCTTAGCCAGTTGCTATCCCTTTCAGACATCAAAATGCATTTTCTCAATCATAAGTTGCATGAACTGACATACCCAAAGCTAATACAGAAAAGCCCCAATAAACCCGCTCTCCCATCCTCCCCGCAACCCAAAACCCTTCCTGCAACCATCACACATTGGTACAAGTGCTAACCATTGTGCCATTCTCTTAATTCAGAATCTTTTCTACTATTATCCTTTAAGGGTTATGAAGAATCCCCTCTATTGGATAACAATAGCTAGTCCCACTCCTGTTAGCGAACTTTCAGCTCCCCTAAACTACCACTGTCAGTTTTCAAGTACTATTCAGTAAAATTTAAATGGTGTCACTAATTTTTGGAAAAAGGGAACTGTATTACTAACATTATGCTGCAAAGCATCTGTTTTGTCATGATGCATATACACTCACCTAAAGAATTATTAGGAACACCATACTAATACGGTGTTGTACCCCCTTTTGCCTTCAGAACTGCCTTAATTCTACGTGGCATTGATTCAACAAGGTGCTGATAGCATTCTTTAGAAATGTTGGCCCATATTGATAGGATAGCATCTTGCAGTTGATGGAGATTTGAGGGATGCACATCCAGGGCACGAAGCTCCCGTTCCACCACATCCCAAAGATGCTCTATTGGGTTGAGATCTGGTGACTGTGGGGTCCATTTTAGTACAGTGAACTCATTGTCATGTTCAAGAAACCAATTTGAAATGATTCGAGCTTTGTGACATGGTGCATTATCCTGCTGGAAGTAGCCATCAGAGGATGGATACATGTTCTCATTCTGTTTACACCAAATTCCATTACCATTTGAATGTCTCAACAGAAATCGAGACTCATCAGACCAGGCAACATTTTTCCAGTCTTCAACAGTCCAATTTTGGTGAGCTCGGGCAAATTGTAGCCTCTTTTTCCTATTTGTAGTGGAGATGAGTGGTACCCGGTGGGGTCTTCTGCTGTTGTAGCCCATCCGCCTCAAGGTTGTGCGTGTTGTGGCTTCACAAATGCTTTGCTGCATACCTCGGTTGTTACGAGTTGTTATTTCAGTCAACGTTGCTCTTCTATCAGCTTGAATCAATCGGCCCATTCTCCTCTGACCTCTAGCATCCACAAGGCATTTTTGCCCACAGGACTGCCGCATACTGGATGTTTTTCCCTTTTCACACCATTCTTTGTAAACCCTAGAAATGGTTGTGCGTGAAAATCCCAGTAACTGAGCAGATTGTGAAATACTCAGACCGGCCTGTCTGGCACCAACAACCATGCCACGCTCAAAATTGCTTAAATCACCTTTCTTTCCCATTCTGACATTCAGTTTGGAGTTCAGGAGATTGTCTTGACCAGGACCACACCCCTAAATGCATTGAAGCAACTGCCATGTGATTGGTTGACTAGATAATTGCATTAATGAGAAATAGAACAGGTGTTCCTAATAATTATTTAGGTGAGTGTATAATGCCAGTTGGTTACTAAATTCATTCATCGAGACGACTTCAGCGCAAACCAATACTGTAGAAGAGTCCTCTTTTCCACCAAATTGCCACCAACACAATTATAGGAAAGGGACCAGCCTCAGGAGCTGAATAAAACAATAATACCTTGGGAAGCAGAGGTAATGTAACATTTGATTTTTCTTTAATGTACTATAGAGCATCAAGTGCAAAGGTAGATATCCTTGGGCACTGCCAGACACAATGGACGACATCTGCTGCTAAAAGAGAGCATTTAGGACATGCCTCCAATCTATCCGGAGTTGCTGTATATGTTGGAATATTAAAGGCGAATATATTGTTAGATGAATAAATGAATAAAAAGGAAATGTGATTCACACCATTGTTCATTAATGACAGCTTTCATAACTCTAAAAAGCCCCTCAATAATCTTTTTTGGTAAATCAGCGTCCTCCTGGATCCTGCTCCGGGACTTGAATGCTGTGAGTTATGTGGCCTCCAACATGCGAGACAGAAGACTCCTGTAGAGTATTGTAATGGAGTACTTCAACTGGCCACATTAGATATAATCAAAGATACTTACAGATAACTCCTGCGACTTGTCCTTCAAACACCCCCTATAATACACTTTGATCTTAACATACGGTAGGTGACTATGTATAGGAGTATGATATTTTTGGTGAAACTCAGACAAAGAGTTTTCCTTTAGATGCCACAGATCCATTTAATGAACAGCTGGTTGGTATCACCCTGGGATACCCCAGATTACACCACAATGGCAGATGCTTAGAGATTTGAAAAGATAATTTAAATCGACGACTGCCTTCTTTTAATGCTGCTATGGTATCCTTTAAAACCAGGCATTTCTTAATGTCCATAGCGGAAGCTGAGAGTAAGGGAGAGATAAGAGAGACGCCAGATCCCATGGTGCCGCCAGGTTACTTTCTAGAGTGTAACTAGAGTGAGTATTCGTGTGCCCTATCCAGTCAGATACACAATGCATAAGTAAAGCCAAATTCTATCCACGGCAATGTGGAAACCCTATATCCCCTTATGTTTTCAAGAGAGACAGCTCAGCGAGAGAGATACAAGGCTGCTTACCCCTCCATATAAAAGAGAAGAATGCCGCCTGAAGTTGGGGATGTCTTTATGGGTGAGTAGACAGAGATTCACAGCTCCGCCTTTGTGAAATTTCCTTTCAGACTAGGGAGTTTTCTTTTATATGCGTTTACCCGAAAACCTTTGACCCGCCCAAAGGAATTTAAGATCTGGAATATCTTCCCGAGATTTCTGAACATCCCCATCTTTTATAGAAGGGGGATTACAGAAAGATAAACACTTTAGCGCCCATGGCATTCCTACCCCTTGTGCGGTAATAACTTTTCCTTATTAAGTTACGGATTGGAACTGAAACCAGAGGATTCACATTTTGAGGACTGCCAAGACTGAGCTGTGAGACCAATGTTCATCACACCCTCATTGAAGCCAATAAAACTTGCAAGTGTTAGATCTTTCTGTTATCTTCACTAAACTTTTATAGTTTGCTTGCTTTTTGTATGCATTCTTCCCTATTTTTTTTTACTTTTATTGGCACTAAATGTTTTCTATTGAAGCTTAAAACTGGCATATGTTTAGTCCTTGTATTCTCTAAAATAATCCATAGTCTGAGTGTTTAACTGCTTGACTACTAGAGAGCAGAGTATATGTGTTAGGCTTAAATTATTGTATTGTGGTCACATGAATTAAGGCTGATTCACAGGACTGTAGTTGGCCTGGGAAACATGGTCCATGGGTCGGCAGCATCTCCCAGGCCAATCACAGCACCCTTGATCCCAACTGACCATCATAGTGATTCATGGTACAGTTAGTTCATATCTGATTGCAGGGCTCCTGCAGTGTACTCACATGATGATGAGCACAATACAATAGCAACTGAATCAGAGAGAGACTGACTGTGTCATAAATCACTATAATAAAGTCAATTCAGGTCATGCTTGCTGCTATCAGCCCGGGAAATGCAACGTACACACACACTGTGTTTCCCAGGCCGACAACAGTGAATTAGTCATAAGGAGAGAAGTCACCCATTTCCTTACAGTCCTGTCTCCTTAAAAATCTGATGAGTTCTGGTTCAATGGGATCAGGTGTGTCATGCGTCCTTCATAGATAACTGCTACTTTTGCGGCCTCAATTGATATGATAGATATTGAAAAATATAACGTTATTAAAGCATTTTGATTTACTCACCATGTAGAATTTCCTACAGCTACTTCCCAGTAATGGCATCCACTGTCAATAAAGACATTACCAGTTGCCCCATAGCATCCTGTTCCACTGAAGCGCTCCGGTGTATGACTCTTTTTCAATGAACTTTCTTCTTTTTCCATCTGCATTCCATCATTGGTTATTTTTAGCTTTTTATGTGCAAATTTAGGGTCAAGTTTAAACGGCTGACCTATAAACAGAAGTAGGCAATATAAAATTTTAGAAAACAAACATATAAAATGAAATATCAATATCATAAATACAGTAATAAATACAACTACAGCTTGTAGGTTTTGATCTTGATAGTAGAGTTTTTTTAGTTATTTAACAAAAGGCAATATTCATGTGTTACATTTCAGCATGCAGACCTTCCTCAGACACTGCCCATATAAAAAAAATAAGAAATCAAATTAAAAATAAAAGTAAAGATAAAGTAGACCAGATTATCAATCACAAGTGTAACAAAATAGAGTAAGTAAACAAGTAAGTAAACCAGTAAGTCCGGGCGAAGGCACTCCGAAACCCGTGTCGGGGCAGCGCCATCCTGGTAGGTCTTGCACACTACCAAATTGAGGTGACTCTCTTCTTTCTAGCTTTGCTGGTACCGGGTTATTGTCATTTTTATACCTGGTTATTACCAGGGCCAGCCTTTGGGGTGTGCGGGCTGTGCGGCCGCACAGAGCGCCATAGCAACAGGGGCGCCGGGCGGTCGACAGCCCGCAGTGAACTAACTCACGATTATTCTGCGACTGTCTGCGGGCGGCCGACTAACACAGCGCTCAAAGCGCATGGTCCGGACAATTGAGGACTGAGGAGGGGGCGGGGCCCGCGGCCGCTCTGAGCTCCGCTCTGCTGCCTGGCTGGCCTGCCTGTCTCTTTAAGAGAGCAGACCAGTGGTTGCTAGAGCGTAACTGCCGCACAGGCATGTCTTCTCTTTTGACGTTGCCACTGAGCTCCGCCCCCAGAGAGAAGACGAAGCGCGCCCGAGCGCCAGCCAGCAGCCACAGCAAGGAAGCAGCACTACAATCTACACAGGCACAGCAAAAGAACAAGTAGGTATTTGGAGAAATGTGCCATGGGGGATGGGGGGGGGAGAAATGTGCCATGGGGGATGGGGGGGGGCAGAAATGTGCCATGGGGGATGGGGGGGGCAGAAATGTGCCATGGGGGCTGGGGGTGGCAGAAATGTGCCATGGGGACTGGGGGGGGGCAGAAATGTGCCATGGGGGCTGGGGGGGGCAGAAATGTGCCATGGGGCTGGGGGGGGCAGAAATGTGCCATGGGGGCTGGGGGGGGCAGAAATGTTCCATGGGGGCTGGGGGGGGCAGAAATGTTCCATGGGGGTTGGGGGGGGCAGAAATGTGCCATGGGGGCTGGGGGCAGAAATGTGCCATGGGGGCTGGGGGGGGCAGAAATGTGCCATGGGGGCTGGGTGGGGCAGAAATGTGCCATGGGGGCTGGGGGCAGAAATGTGCCATGGGGGCTGGGGGGGGCAGAAATGTGCCATGGGGGCTGGGGGGGGGACACCGTCGATGCAAATGTTGTTCCAACATTTCTTCCAGAGTCACCAAATTTTCTAGTAACACCACTGGAGAACAATTTGAGATAAAATATTTTTTGAACTGTTCATCCACGTATGTCATTTAATTATTACAATGCACATGTGGGCTACAGTACATAGGCCGCACTACCCTGACCCTAAGGGAAAGATAATAAATGGAATATAACAAATGGTTTCATGAAACATGGAGTATCCAGACATTTCTTCCAAACTCACAATAAGGACCCAGCAAATCTTTCTAGAACACCTATTGAACACATTCCTGCCACTCATGCCAATCGTTACCAGAAACTAAGACGTAAGGAAATGTTTTGGATCTTCAAGTTGCAAACATTAGAACCCTATGGCTTGAATGAATCCCTTGAGAGCAATTGCTTCTAATGAACTCTGGATCTTCCATTTCAACCAAGCATATGCTACAACCGAACTCCCCAACTGACCACCTCGGGTCCAGAGCCCATCCCTCCATCTGTTCCTCAATCTTCCCCAATCCCCCTCTCCCCCCCACTTGCATCCCCTCCCATCCCCATCCTGGTTAGTCCCCTCTCCCTAACTCGCACATTGGGTCCAAACAGCTTCATTGATTCTCCTTTCACATTGGGTCCCACCAGCTCCACTGATCTTCCTCCACTATTCCCCTTGTCCTTTCCCACAGGTCAGCCCTTCCTTCACCTCTCACTCCCACCATCAATCCATTTCTGCATCTCATCGCTCACCCAACAGTCCCAGCACCCACCGGCCACCCATGCCCTTCAATCCCCCCTACACCATCCAGTTAGTTTTCGATTTCCACTCACCTCCCATTTCTCCATACAGTCCCACTTATCCTTATCATCAGCTAGGTTTCCCTATCCAGTCCAGTTTCCTTATCCCTACATATCCCTCATCCGCCTACTAGCCTGGCCCTCCCATATTTATACATTAAATCCTTCCCAAAATACACTATACACAGCCCTCCCCTTAAGTCATTCATGCTCATTCCCCTTTCATCCCTTCATTGTGAACCAAACTGCTGCGCTCTGACATTCAGTGCGCACACACAGCGCACACATACAGCGGGAGACAGCTCTGGATTAGCCAGCTGTCAATCGATGACCCCGCCCCCCGTTCCCCTGCTCTTGAATGCGCGTGATGTGATTTCTCATACACGTGAGAGGCCGCGCTGCCTGCAGCTGCTTGGATCTTACAGGTAACATTCTCCCTGGTACTCTCCCATTACCTGATCACCTTCAGCTCACCATGTGTAGATCCCCCATCTCACATCAACCCAGCTTTCATTATGATCATATCTAGTGATTTCCATATGCAACTCAGATACACAACACCCCCACATTGTACTTCAGTCTCACAGCTTGCACTTACTCATTACCATACACCCCAATCTCCTGCTGCATATTATCATCATGAGAGTGCTATATAGTGTTTCCAGTATCATCATCATGACACTTCATCCTCAGCCTCCCCCCTCCCCTTTTATTTGTGGAATAGCCATTTGTCATTTCCCGTTATGCAATACCCCTCATACCAATATATATATATTTTTAATGCATCCAAATTATCCCTACAGCTTGGACTATCCATATGTGAGAAGCTACGCTATCTGCATTAGCACGGACCCAAAAGGTAACCATACCAATTCTTTTCCCACTTTTATCATGTAGGATAGTTTCAGTAACCTGTTTACCCTGTACCTTCCACCATTCCTCTTGCTGCCAACCTCATCAATACATACCACATCAACTTTGTATTATTCACCACTCAGCGACTCATATAACTAGTATTTCAAGGAGGACTTTACAGTCGACCTATATATTATTCATTGTACGTCTATGACAATTTATGTATCTCATGTATTATATATATACAGTATGTATATATATATATATATATATATATATATTTATCCAGCTAAAATAGATTCAGGTAATGCTTTTATCCATTCACTCTACTGATTCTCATTGAACAATCTTTTTCTGTTATGTCCTTGATACTATTACATTTATTTTATTTTAATTTATTTATTTTTAATTTACATGTTATATTTTATCAAATATGATATTATATATATTATGTTGTTCTTTTTGACTTGAAAAAGGAGTATATTCACTCCGAAACGCGTTATCACTCCACACTTAAATAATAAGAGATTTTAATAATATCCACTGGAGTCGTGTTTGCGCCAAGAGGTATCACAGTTGTGTACTGTCTTGGTACATATCCTCCCCATTGAACCTTACATCACTCCTCTGGAGAATTGGCCTCTCCACCCACTAGGATTGAGAGATACCGGCAGCACCAACCCACTGATCTCACGAGTGTGGTGCCTTTGATGCACAACACACAAAGGTGAGCACATTAATTGGCACCCTTCGTGTTTGATTTACCCCATTATTTCATACTATCTAATTAGCGCCTTTCCCCCTTTTCTCGCCACATATACCAAATATTATACGGGGGACTTTGGCATATCTTACACAAGGCTTTTTCACAAATACCAGAATTCAGTCAACCCATTTTACCCTGTAACCGACGACCAAAGAACTTACGAGGTCTACTTGAACGAGCAGATGAAGGGTCCGCAACAATAGTACCTAGACAGACCTTTCTACATACACAAAAACTATGTACATTCCCCTTCTTCCATTGCATTTAAAGGTTCAGAAATTTTCCACCCACATACAGGCAAAGCAATACCAGTACGGGAATTTTTCACATGTGATTTCGAATGCATGGTATACATTTTGAAATGCCCATGTGGCTTGATATATGTGGGGGAAACCACTCAAAAAATCCACGCATGCATTTGCCAGCATAAATCCACAATTAGAAGGAAAAATCTTATTTTACCAGTCCCCGCCCATTTTGAGAAAGCAAGACACAATATTGCTCAGCTTAAGTTCCAAGTAGTGGAACATGTTCCCCCACTTAGATAGGGGTGGTGATAGGGCCAAACAACTCAAAATAAGAGAGGCATATTGGATCCACAGGCTACAGACCCTCTCACCCAAAGGGCTCAACAGAGAATATGAAATTCAAAGTTTCCTCTAATGCATGTATATTTGACTATACAAAAATATAGCCCTTTAACCATATTTGACCCCCCTACTGCCGCAGATTGATATTCTTTACTATCACCCGTCTTATTTAGTTTTATTCCTGCCTTACATTCTTTGGCCCCCCCGGACATCACTGGTATCCAAATACTGTACACTAGAGATGGCCTTGTGGTTTGGCCAGCGGTCGTTTTGCGGCGAATTTTGCTAGTTCGCCGAACAGGGGAACATATTGCGATGTCCGCCGGCGCCATATTCTTTTGCATTGTGCCGAACTTTGACCCATGACACATCCATCAGGTGGGACAGGACAGCCAATTGAGATGTTTCAGCACATGGACACCCCCCCTACCCTATAAATAAACACGTTTTACATTCAGCCATTTTACATTCAGTCTTTTGCCACTGTAGGTTGCTGTGTGGAGCAGGGTGTAATGACCGGCGTCACGCAAAGGGAGGGAAATGGGAAGGCCCTGTCCAAGGGAGAGGGAAAGGTGGTGACCCCTGACTCACCTTGCGGCTGGCACCTGACTGCCCTGACGTCCCTAGACGGGTTCCTCACCCGTACGCCGATCACGTGCCTAAACCCTGGCTTTCCCTAAGATGAGCCCTATGTAGTGAACGGGGCGGTGGGATCACTAGTCCACACCACTGACACTAAGAGGAAAACACCAAGGAGAGGACAGACAATACAGACAAACATATAATCCCAGGTGGGCGACAACAGCAGACCACCAAGGCCCAACAGGGATCCGGAGGGTAACGTTCTGGAACAACAACCAGGGAACACAGCTACACAGCTCCAGTGGGTCAGTATAGAAGTCCAGGCAGGAAGCTCTATATCTGGCAACCAGAGAAGTGAGAGAGGGGAATATAAGGAGGTTAGAAGTGCTGGACAAGAAACAGCTGAGGAGAAGAAGCTACGGATCCCTGAGTGAGCCAAAAAGGGTTGCAAGGCAAACCCAGAAAGCTACAATTACGAAACAGCGCTGTCTTTGTACATAGAATGCGCAGCCACCCGCTGCGACTTATTGACCACGGGTATAACGGAGTCAGACGTGGCTCTTGACACCCTCGTGACAGTACCCCCCCTTCCACGAGGGGCCTCCGGACACTCAGGACTAGGTCTCTCAGGATGAGAGGCATGAAAAACCCGAACTAACCTGTCGGCGTTTACCTCAGACGCTGGAACCCACATTCTTTCCTCGGGACCGTAACACCTCCAATGCACCAGATATTGAAGAGAACGGCGGACCCGAAGAAAATCAACAATTTTGGATATTTGAAACTCTATATTACCATCCACAATAACAGGAGGGGGTGGCAGCGGTGATGGTTCTAGAGGTGGAACATACTTTTTGAGTAACGATTTATGTAAGACGTTATGAATTTTAAAAGTCTGAGGTAGCTCCAGGCGAAAAGCCATGGGGTTAATGATGGCTACTATTTTGTAAGGACCAATAAACCTAGGACCCAGTTTCCAAGAGGGAACCTTTAATTTAATATTCCTAGTGGATAACCACACACAGTCATTCACTCCTAGGTCCGGACCTGGCGACCGTTTTTTATCAGCCATGCATTTATATTTACCTCCCATATTTTTCAAATTAGCTTGCACTTTCTGCCATACAGATGAAAGAGACGACGAAAACCGTTCCTCTTCGGGAACCCCAGAAGACCCCCCATCTTTGAAAGTACAGAATTGGGGATGAAAACCATATGCACCAAGAAATGGTGACTTGCCAGTAGATTCCTGACGGCGATTATTTATGGCAAACTCGGCAAACGGTAAATATGATGACCACACCTCTTGGTTTTCAGACACAAAACATCTTAGATATGTCTCAAGGTTTTGGTTGGTACACTCAGTCTGTCCATTCGACTGAGGATGGAAAGCTGAGGAAAAGGACAAGTGTACCCCCAAACGGGAACAAAAAGCTTCCCAAAATTTAGAAATAAACTGGGTTCCCTGATCCGAAACAACATCGGAAGGGACCCCGTGAAGCTTCACGATTTCACTGATGAATACCTGAGCAAGAGTCTTAGCATTAGGTAGTGCGGGTAACGCAATGAAGTGTACCATTTTGCTAAACCTGTCCACTACTACCAAGATAACTGTTTTACCCGCAGACAAAGGTAAGTCAGTGATAAAATCCATTGACAGATGTGTCCATGGTCTATTGGGAATGACAAGTGGCAATAAAGACCCTGCAGGACGTGTATGAGAGACTTTCGCGCGCGCACAAGTAGAACAAGAAGACACAAAATCCATTACATCCTGACGCAACCTTGGCCACCAAAAAATACGAGACAATAGCTTTACTACCCGGGTGCCCAGCAAGTGCCGAATTATGATGTTCCTTTAATAATTCGAGACGCAGGTTCAACGGTACAAACAATTTCTCTGAGGGGCAAGAGACCGGGGCGTCCCCCTGGGCCTCTAACACCTTCCCCTCCAGAACAGAGTGTACCGCAGAGACAACCACTCCTCTTTGTAATCACAGTGACGGGGTGGATTGCCCCCTCTAAAAAGTGACGCCATTCTTCAAACGCTAGTTTAATAGCTAATAGTTCCCTATTGCCAATATCATAGTTCTTCTCTGCTGCAGATAGTTTTTTAGAAAAGAAAGCACAAGAACGCAATTTGCCAGGAGACGGACCCTGAGACAGCACAGCCCCCACTCCCACCTCTGACGCATCTACTTCAACAATAAAAGGCTGGGAGACATCAGGTTGGATTAGTACAGGTGTCGAGGTAAACCTCTCTTTTAGAGAGGAAAAAGCAATTTTAGCGGCGTCAGACCATTTAGAAAAATCAGTCCCCTTCCTAGTCATGTCAGTAAGGGGTTTTACAATCACGAATAATTTTTAATGAATTTTCTATAGAAATTTGCGAAGCCCAAGAACCGTTGCAGTGCTTTGAGGTTCTCAGGAAGATCCCAATCTAAAATTTGCCTCGACCTTCCTAGGATCCATACGGAAACCTGAAGCAGATAATAAATAACCTAGGAACTGTATTTCCTGAACGGCGAAAACACACTTTTCAATTTTAGCATATAATTTATTCGTCCGTAGGACCTGCAGTACCTGTCTGACATGCACCTCATGTGGTTTCAGATCTGATGAATAAATTAAAATATCATCTAGGTATATCACCACAAACCTGCCGATAAGATGACTAAAAATATCATTAACGAAATGTTGGAAGACAGCAGGAGCATTGGTCAGACCGAAAGGCATGACTAGATTTTCATAATGCCCCTCAGGGGTGTTAAAAGCTGTCTTCCACTCATCCCCTTCCTTGATACGAATCAGATTGTAGGCCCCCCTAAGATCAAGTTTGGAGAACCACCTAGCACCCGCAATCTGATTAAACAGGTCAGGAATGAGAGGAAGAGGGTATGGATCTCGGATGGTTATCCGGATTAATTCGCGAAAATCTAGGCAAGGACGCAGGCCCCCATCTTTTTTTTTAACGAAGAAAAACCCTGCAGCCACGGGTGAAGAAGAGGGTCTGATGTGTCCCATTATATCGGAGATATAATCTTTCATGGCTTGTCTCTCTGGCCCGAAAGATTATATAACCTGGTCTTGGGTAATTTTGCACCGGGAATAAGGTTAACCGGGCAATCATAAGGACGGTGAGGTGGTAACTTCTGACAACCCTTTTCAGAAAAAACGTCCTCAAAGTCCGAAACAAATGTAGGTAGGGTAGCTATGGAGGCGACTAAGCAATTGCTATTTAAGCAATTTTCTCTGCACTGCTCACTCCACTCCAATATCTCCCTGGCCTGCCAATCCACCACTGGATTGTGCGCTACCAACCAGGGAAGACCCAACACCACCGGAGTGGGAAGCCCCTCCAGAACATAACATGAAAGCAACTCGTTATGGTGGTCCCCTACCCGAAGGTGTAAGTTATGGACAATGTGAGTGAGGTTTCTCTGAGACAGAGGAGCAGAATCAATAGCGAATATGGGAATAGGTCTCTGTAGCGTACAGAGAGACAAACCCATAGTGTGGGCAAAATGGGCATCTATCAAATTTACTCTTGCTCCACTGTCTAGAAAAAAAGAAATAGTCTCCGTCTTAACGCCAAAAACATCAACCGCTGGCAACACAAATTGCGATGTTCGTATGGAGGAAACGTATACCCCCCGGCTGATATCCTCCACACAGCCTGGGGTTAGTAGTTTTCCAACGGTCTTTTGTTTTTGAGGAAGGAAGGACAGACATTAATAAAATGACCCCTCTCCCCACAGAAAAAAAAAAACCCACGCCTACGGCGAGCCTCAGGGGGCTGGACCTGACGAGTAGTTCCTCCTTGCTGCATAGGCTCGTCTAAGTCCGTACAGACTAACTGCTGCTTGAGAGGGGTTACCAATTGCTCCGGATTTTTTTAATCTGTCCCTAAGACGTCTATCTATTCTGATAGAAAGGGACATCACCGCATCAAGGGAAAAGGGAGTCTCATACAGCGCAAGCGCATCCTTAATCCTTTCGGATAACCCAGAGCAGAACTGACTCCGGAGAGCCGGGTCGTTCCACTGGGTATCCGTAGCCCACCTACGGAACTCTGCACAATACTCCTCTACAGGCCGCTCTCCCTATAGGAGTCTCCGTAATTTTGATTCAGCCAGTGCGACTCGGTCAGGGTTGTCATATATGAGACCCAAGGCCCCAAAAAATTCATCCACTGACCGGAGAGCCTGGGAATCAGTGGGTAAAGAGCAGCAGGGAAATAACAACCCCCACCCGCTGTTCTTCATTACCAGAGGAATAAGGGCGCAGTTTAAAATATAGTTTACAGGCCTCACGGAACGTCACAAATTTGTCCCTTCCCCCAGAAAATCTGTCAGGAAGAGCAACCTTGGGTTCCGCAACAACCTGGTTACCTGTAGCAACCGCTGGGCTTGCGGTCTGTTGCAATTGCTGCTGTTGCTGGAGGACCGACGCCTTCAATCCTGCCACCTCCAAAGACAGGCCTTGAAGTTGCTTTGACAAAGCAAAGTAAGTAGGTAGAAAGAAAAATTTTTTTTTTTTTTTACCTACACAAAATAAGGGCGAGATATAATGTAATGACCGGCGTCACGCAAAGGGAGGGAAATGGGAAGGCCCTGTCCAAGGGAGAGGGAAAGGTGGTGACAGCCATTTCAAATACAGACATTTTGTGCAAAGAAATCTTTAATTGAGGCCTAGTCTGGTTCAGGCCGTGTGAGATACACCCTTTACTACTATTAATTAAACACCCATTTAGGGCAAGATCCTAAATTCCCAAAAAATTAGGAGAGTGTCAAATAAGGGACGTGGCCCAGGTCATGGTGCTGCTGGTGGAGCTCCTGTTGCAGGGAGAGGACGTGGTCGATCTGTGCCTGCTACACGCACAAGTGAAACCCCTTCTTCAGGTGCGAGTAGGCACCAAAACCTGCAGCGGTATTTGGTGGGGCCTAATGCTGCTCTACGAATGGTGAGGCCTGAACAAGTACAGGCGATAGTAGATTGGGTTGCTGACAGTGGATCGAGTTCCTTCACATTGTCTCCCACCTAGTCTCCTGCTGAAAGACCACAGTTGGCACCTGCAGCCGATGTCCATCAGTCTTTCAACTCACCCCCTTGCAAATCAGCCAAGCAGTCCAAGCAGTCGAGCTGCAGTGGAGTAGACACCTCAAAAACCAAGAAAGGTCTCAGGCTCATCCTGCTTCCTCTTCTACTGCAGTTGCGGCCTCTTCATCCACCTCTGGAGTGCAGTGCCACCTGGCACCCCACAAACAGAGGATCTGCCAGCAACACCACCACCTGGGTCACCAAGCATCTACACAATGTCCCACGCAAGCATTCAGCTCTCCATATCTCAAACGCTGGAGAGGAAGAGGAAGTACCCCCCTAACCACCCGCGATCCATAGCCCTGAATGGCAGCATTTCTAAATTACTGGCATTTGAAATGCTGTCATTCCGTCTGGTGGAGACGGATAGTTTTAAATGCCTTATGGAGGTGGCTGTCCCACAGTACGTCGTGCCCAGCCGCCACTACTTTTCAAGGCGAGCCATTCCTTCCCTGCACAACAAAGTAGGGGACAAAATCAGGTGCGCACTGCGCAACGCCACCTGTGGCAAGGTGCACCTGACTACGGATACGTGGACCAGTAAGCACGGTCAGGGTCGTTATATCTCCATAACAGCACACTGGGTAAATGCAGTGGCGGCTGGGCCTGAGGCGGATAGCAGTTTTGCGCATGTCCTTCCACCACCGAGGATTGGAGGGTGCTTCAGTTTGCCTCCTGTTGCTTCCTCCTCCTACTCTGCTTCCTCATCCTCTACCAGCTCCTCATCCGGTCAGCGTAACACCTTCACCACCAACTTCAGCACAGCAAGGGGTAAACGACAGCAGGCAGTTTTAAAACGTATCTGTTTGGGGGACAAAACCCACACACCGCAGGAGCTGTGGACGGGCCTTGAACAACAGACCGATGAGTGGTTTGTGCCAGTCAGCCTCAAGTCTGGCCTGGTGGTGTGCGATAATGGGTGAAATCTCGTAGCAGCTCTGGGACTAGCCGGTTTGACGCACATCCCTTGCCAGGCGCATGTGCGGAATTTGGTGGTGCAGAGATTCCTTAAAAATTACCCCGACATGTCAGAGCTGCTGCATAAAGTGCGGGCCGTCTGTGCGCGCTTTAGGCGTTCTCACCCTGCTGCTGCTCTCCTGTCAGCTCTGCAGCGTAACTTCGGCCTTCCCGCTCACCGCCTGATATGTGACGTGCCCACAAGGTGGAACTCCACCTTGCTCATGCTGGCCATACTGTGCGAGCAGCAGCAGGCGATAGTGGAGTTTCAGCTGCAGCACGCACGGGTGAGTCGCTCGGCGGAACAGCACCACTTCACCACCAATGACTGAGCCTCCATGCAAGACCTGCGTTCCTTGTTGCGCTGTTTTGAGTACTCCATCAACATGACCAGTGCCAATAACGCAGTTCTCAGCGTTACTATCCCACTTCTATGCCTCCTTGAAAACACGCTGCTGGCGATGATAGAAGAGGATGTGGCACAGGAGGAGGAGGAGGAGGAAGAGGGATCATTTCGTAGGGTTTCCGGCCAGTCATTCCCAAGTGGCTCCGAGGGTGGGTTCCTGAACCCACAAACCCAAGTTACACAATTGTCCAGCCAGGGCACAGTTCTGGAGGATGAGAAGGTGGAGGATGAGGAGGAGGAGATGGAGGAGGAGGAACCATGTTCACAGCAGGGTGGCACCCACACCAGCTCATGGCTGAAGGGTTAAATTTAATTAGCTGTATGATCTGTATGAAGGACAGGAGGTTGGGTGACATCATATTAAAGGGTCACTATATTTACATGTACCTCCTGTCTCTATAAGGAAAAGTTTCTAGTCAGCAGTATTATAACAAGAGCTGCTTGTCTGTAGAAGGAACTGCTACTATTGTAATGAGAGCTGCAGCTATTCTTGTATGTATGCATGGATGTATATAAGGCCTGTACAACAAACAATAAATAGAACTGTTACTGACATCATACTACTTGTGTCACTGACATGTTCTCCAGACGTCTGTCTTCGGGGACAAAGGAAGGAATCAAGGTGCATTGATAAGGAAATATTACCCTTTCAGTTGGGGGATCATCCGCGGAATAGAAAATACAGGAATTCGGTAAGTAACGGAACATTCCTGTCTAACGACTGGGGACATTCTGATACTTTCCGTAAAATTTTCTGTTGCTTCTATTTTGAATCCGCTTTAGACACTCTGAAAGATATGGTGGCTATCTTTAGGGAAGATAGAATGAAAAATAATGGTGTCTGTCTTTAGGGAAGATAGACTTTTAATAGACTCCTGGCCAGGTCACACAGATAAATTCTTTGGGGAAGTATTTATTAGATATATCCTTTAAGGGGAAGGATTTACTAGAGGAATTTTTTTGGGAAGAATTCATATAGAGTCTGCACCTTGATTTCTTTTGTCACCTCCTGTCTGTTGCTTCTTTTCTGTCGCTTTCTTCTGCTTTCTGTTATGTTATGTTATGTTATGATGTTATGCAGAATTCAGTACTTTTAATGCTGAAGGTAAGCAGCAATTGATACTGTAACAAATTTACTAACTTTATTGTGTGTGTCCTGGATGACCTTCTAACCCAGCAACTGGTGAACGCAAGTAACTATTTTAAGGGATTATACTAACAGACAGTTCAGCAGGAGGTTGTGCATAGACATAAGTCCTTCACGGTCCTGGGGAAAGTTCAGCTCTGCCTCCATCTTAATTAAGTTTTAAGAAATGGGTGCAAAGCAAGGAAAGGTTTCTCCACCCCCTCCGAATGTAGGAGAAACATGTAGGGATTATGTAGCCCGGGTCTGTGGGACTGATTATTCTTTAGTTCCTCCCTGGGTAGATAATATGCCAGGATGGACAGAGGCAATAAAGAGTATAAATTAGTTCCCTCGGGAAGGGGCTAATGACACCTTCCATAAGGATATGGTGAAAAGGGTTATGTTTGGGTGACACTGAAGCTTACCCATATTATAGTCCAGACCCCCAGTGGGACATGCAGTATATGCAGTCAAGAAGGGAATATTGCCTTACTTATGCACCATACTGGTATGTTTGACCAAATAAATAGGTTCACAAGCAGAAGGCAGGGAACCAGGAGGGATATATATATAAAAAGAAACATGTGTTAGAAAAAGAATTGACAAGGAGTTCACTCCAGAAGCCCCCTCCTCCCTATTTAGGAAATATCCCACAGATATATCCGTCCCTTCTAAAAAGATGACTTAGATTAAAAAGTACTTTGAGGCTCAGGTATTATTAAATTAGCTCAAAAGGGAAAAAGATAGGAGGAGAAAAGCTGACACTCTAGAGTCCCTTTTCACAGTACACACTTCTTCTTCGGAGCATCTGTTGGGAGACAGTTCAGACGCTGCCCGCAGCACCCTGCCCCCCTCCTTCTCCTCCAGTCCATTACATACACAAGGTTTCGAGTGACAGCAGTAAAGGGAGGGGGGGTGGCCCCTGAGCTAAAAATCCAGTTTCTGACAGTTTGGGATTGACCAGTTGCTGTCCTGGAGATACGAGAACATGTAGAATACAATTCACACATTTCTAACACTAGAGATGTCATATCTCCCATGCGCCTTAGATCACAAAAAATGTTTTCCCAAACCTGAACATATACCTCCTCATGATGTGGACAGTGACCTTGAGGAACAGTTCATTTTTATGACTGTAGGGGTCACCTTGTTAAAAGAACCTATTGAAGTAGATGTTATTTATAAGATTGATATTATACCCATAGCCCCTGTGGTTCCAGACGTACCATCTCTGCTATCAGCTATTTCTGCCCATACAGAGTTTTTCTATGTTATTGATTTGATGAATGCATTTTTTTCTGTCCTAGTTGACAAGGAGACATGGCCACTTTTTGCTTTTACATTACATGGTGTAGAATGCCTCAGGGTTATGTATACTCCCCAGTAGTCTACTCCATTGTCCTCCAAGCTACACTGCGGCCTTGGACTGCCCCTCATGGTTCTGACGTTCTACAATATGTGGACTATCTCCTCATATGTAGTTCTACTCGAGAGGCCTGCCAGGCAGACTGTGTTAGTTTACTACTGTGGTTATGTGAAAATGGTCACAAAGTTTCTAGGAAGAAATTACAATGGTGTATGGAAAGTGTTGAGTATTTGGGCTTTGTTCTCAGTAAAGGTGAGAGGAGAATCAGCCATGTCAGAATTACCTCCGTTCTGGGTCTACCCCGCCCACAAACCAAGAAAGACATGTTGACCTTTCTTGGCATGATTGGTTACTGCCGCCAATGGATTGCTGATTGTTCCTACTATGATAATATTCTGAGACAAGCCACTAACACTGATATGCCTGACTCCATTAAATGGTCTGATTACATGTTACGAGCTTTTAGTCATTTGAAATGTGCAATAGTTTCCTGGTTTGGGCCTACCCGACTATGGCGTGATGTTTCACTTATTTGCCAGGGACAATTGTAAAACCATGGCAGGAGTCCTGGCGCAGGATCATGGAGGTAAATACCGCCCTGTTGCTTTTTTCTCAAAAGTGGTTCCCGTACAGGTTTAGGGCATGCCTGCGTGTCTCCGGAGTTTGGCAGCCTGTGCTATGGTCGCTGAGATGGCCGCGCCTATCACCCTAGGTCATCCCACCACTCTGTATACCTCACACAATGTTCAGGCCCTATTGAGGAACATACATACGCAACATAGGTCAGCACAAAGACTGAGTGGATATGAAGTTTTGTTGCTATCTAATCCTCAACTTCATATCAAATACTCAGCAGCCACGTTCGGCCGAAGCTGCTGAACTGATTGCCCTCACTAGAACTTGTTGTCTTTTTGAGAGGGAAGATGTAAATGTATACACCGATTCCAAGTATGCTTTGGGGTTGTACACAATCATGGGGTGATCTGGCAGGGAAGAGGCTTCATAGCTGCAGATGGGAGACAAATTTCACATTTCACCCTAGTACATGATCTCCTGGCCGCCATCCAATTACCGAGCAAAGTTGCTATTATCCATTGTAAGGCACATACTGGACTCCAAACACACATAGCGAAAGGGAATGCCCTAGCTGATCAGGCAGCAAAAGAGGCTGCTATTAGAACGGCAGCAACAGTTCAAATGCCTTCCCTAGCTCCAGACATTACCCTTACTGACAATCTATTGCTCAGCCTCCAGGATTTGGCTACCAGTAGTGACAAAATAGAATGGCAGTCGGTAGGTGCAGTAGAAGACCCTAATACGGGTCTTCTCTGCAAAGAGGGGAAGCCATGTATCCCAGTTGCAAGCGCCCCGATTTTAATTGCACAGTATCATGGTCTTAGCCATAGGGGAGCACAGGCAACCACCGACCTCATTAAGAGAGATTTTTTTATACTAGGTCTTAGATCAAAGGTACAATCTTATGTTTTACGGTGTATTATATGTAGCAGAAATTAGGATGCAGCCTAATAAGAATACTGGTTACTCACCATTTGAGGTCCTAATGGAAAGACCTTCCCCAACCCTTGGGGTCCAAAGGCCCCTGTGATAGAAAAAGGGGATCTAGAAGTAGTACACGCAGAATATGTGAGGAAACTTGTATAAATCTTAGATCAATTTGAACAAGATATTGCTCGTGCCTCTCCTTTCTCTCCACAGAACCTACGCATCCTTTCCAACCAGGAGACGTGGTGATAGTCCAGCGCCTGGCAAAAGGACGAAAACAGACTGAGTTCCCGTTTGGACCACCCACCCGAGTGGTAGCAGTCACCAGTACAGCGATTCTCACAGAAGAGGCTCCAATCTGGATTCACACTAGCAGAGTGAAAAGGGTCCCTGAGGCTTCTTCTCCGGTGACGGACAAAGATAAAGAGGGTGAAGCAGGTGTGAAATCCCTGAACAAAGAGGGGAACTCAGAAGAAGTTTCCCTGAAAAGTGCCTTGCCACAGGCTGAAGATGATGACCCCACAATATTCTGGGAGATTTGTTTGTCTGCTGATAATTATTATTAATCTTGGTGTTTTCTTGCCAGTCTGGCTTATTACTACATGTATTTATCACCCAGAGGAGATGAGTTTCTTCTGCGGTGCACCAAATAATCAGTCAGTATATAAAAGAGCTCAGGAGCAAGATCCCTTGGCTCCCGTCCCCTTTTATTCTGAACAGAATAGTATAGACAGGATGGCAAATGCCCTAAATGTTAGTTCATTGTGCCTTAAAGACTTACAGAGCCCACAGGATCTTATACAAACATGTGTTATTGCTGTGCCTACACCCGATGAATCCCTCCTTGAAGTCTGGGCGATGGCTAACAATACACAATCTTTTATTCCCTTGTATGACCTCTGTGGGGAGTGTCAGAAATTAGAAAATAGCAGGGATAATATTAGAATAACTACTATTAACGTGACTGCAGCAGAAACTTGTTTTACCTTTTCCCAGGATATTACTTTATATTGTGATAATAGAGACATAAAAAGTGGATTACCTAGGAATAGTGTATATGAGTATATTGACGACACTTGTAAAAAGAATAGTAGGCTTGCTAGCTCCCTGGATAATTCCATGAGTTGTAATAAGACCATTGTGACTCCCAGTTTTATCTATAACATAATGCTCCCTAAGGGATGGTTTTTGTCTTGTGGTAACAACACCTACAATTACATTCCTGCTAATGTTATTGGAGGTCCCTGTGCGTTATCCAGGCTGACTTTGGCCCTTCCCAGTCAACCCCCTATCAGGAGAGCTTAAAGATCGGTTACCAAGACTTTATCAGAAGACTGTGACTCTACTTTAACCCTTCTCAGCCGTACAGAATATACAAGTTTGGGCGCCTCTATATTAGGAGTGCCTGGACTGGCTATATATAATACTCGTACTATAAATTCTATTGCATGTGACTTAGCTAAATCTCTGAATCATACCTCTATCGCTTTATCAGACATGTTTTTAGATATACAAGGCGTAAGAGGAGCAGTGCTAGAAACTAGATTCACTGTAGATTATCTGTTACTGAAACATAATATAGGATGTCAAGATTTTGAAGGAATGTGTTACTTTAATTTATCTGATCATTCCAGATCAATCCAGTCCCATATTCAAGCGTTACATGAAATTGCTAATAATATCAGGAAAGATGTTGAGTCATCCTCTTGGTGGGACTGGTTATTGAGCTGGCTGCCGGATTTGAGTTGGTTTAGAACATTATTGATCAGTATTATAATTATTATTGCTTCCTTGATTGTCATATGTTAATGCATCCAGTGTATCCCTTCCCTCATACAGATGTTGTCACTACCAGAGCTTTGGGACGTTCTCACAGCTCTGTTTCTCCACCCCTGTGATGATGTCACTACTAGAGCTGGGAGGAGTTCTCACTGCTCTGTTTACTTTTGGTTTCCTTCCTCCCAGCTGTTCCTCATGCGTTTGATTTCCCTCTCTTTATATCACCCCTCCTCCTATTGTAGGGCGTGGATTATAGTTCTCATTTCAGTTGTAGCTCTTGCTTTAGTATCTTCACTTGTAGCTATCAGTTCACTGGACCTGTGTTCTGCTGCAGCAAGCACTCCGGATATTGCCAGCTGTCCTTGGATCCGTCTTCTCTGCGGCTGCAACACCTTCAGCTAAGTGTACAGACATTGTTGTGTATCTGATTATTTTCTGACTGGATCTGAGGTGGCCACGGTTCCCTCCATATACTGAGTAGGGCACTGGTGGCCGTGCCCCTTCCACTATTGTAGGGGTTACAGTGGTCATCAGTCTTAGGCACGTGGGCATGCCTCGTTCCGCCATTTGGATCCGGGCATGTGCTTTAGCAGAATAGGGAGAGCTTTGAGGGTCTGACAGGGGTCACCCTTTATCCTCCCTAGTTTGGGTCCGGTCAGTAGCTCTTTTACTGTGTATACTATTGTTGCTCACATACAGCCGTGACATTATAATCCACCAAAACCGTCCTTTTTTGACATGGATCCGCTTTCTGGCCTGGTTGACCGCATGCAGGGTCTTTCTTTGGAAGTAGCGGATCTCCGTCAATCTATGACTCAGCTTCAAGCATTGGGCTCTGCTCCGGCTCATGGAGTCTGTTGCGAGCCAAAGGTCTCACTTCCGGAAACGTTCTCCGGGGGCAGTGAGAATTTTGTTCGCTTCAGAGAGGCATGCAAACTCCATTTTTGCTTGTGTCCCCACTCCTCTGGTAAGGAGGAGCAGAGGGTGAGGATTGTCATCTCCCTGCTCAGGGGTAATGCTCAGACTTGGGCTTTTTCGCTGCCATCAGGGGATCCCTCCCTTCGATCCGTGGAAAGATTTTTTGTGGCCCTGGGGCAGATTTATGATGACCCGGATCGTGTTGCTCTGGCCGAATCTAACTTACGTGTTTTATGCCAGACAAACTGTCTGCGGAGCTTTATTGTTCTGAATTTCGGAGATGGGCAGCTGATTCGGGTTGGAATGATGCTGCACTCCGGAGTCAGTTCTGTCATGGTCTCTCAGAGAGATTGAAAGATGCGTTTGCTTTCCATGAGAGACCAACGTCCTTAGAGTCTGCCATGTCATTGGTGGTACGCCTTGACAGGCGTCTAAGAGAAAGAAACGAGACCTCTCTGTCCAGCCATTGTCAGTCTAGGGGCAGTGGTGCGGACTCATTCAGTGTGCAGGGGCCTCATCCTGTCTCGCTCCCCTCTGAGGAGGAGCCCATGCAGCTAGGTCGACTTGCCCCTGATAAAAGAGGATTTAGTCCTCAGAGTATGGTGTGTTTTTGTTGTGGGGGCATAGGTCATTTGGCAAATGTTTGTCCCTCTAGGAGATTCTTGAACTGTACTAAGAGCGATAATAAGAGAAAAACCTCAAAAGGTAAATCATCAAATTCTGCTTCATCTGCTACTTTGGGCAAAGTTGATGTAGGAATTGATGCTTTTCCTCTGACCTGCAGTTCCCGTTTTCTCCTGTCTGCCAGGGTGGCGCTAGAGAGCAAAGTCATTTCTTGTGAGATTTTTGTCGATAGTGGAGCGGCCGTCAATCTTATTGACACTCAATTTGTAGCCATGCATGGTTTTCAGGTTTGCACATTAGAAAAGGATATACCTGTTTTTGCTATTGACTCTGCTCCACTCTCACAGAGATCTCTGAAGGGCATTGTTCACAATATCCGGCTAGCTGTAGGTGACACTCATGTGGAGGATATATCTTGTTTTGTCCTTAACGGATTGCCTTCTCCTCTAGTTTTGGGGTTACCCTGGCTCACTAGACATAACCCCACTATTGATTGGCAAGGAAGGCAAATAAATGAGTGGAGTGACTTTTGTAGAGAGAATTGTCTCACAGCGACTTTTGCAGAGGTGTCTACTAAAATTGTGCCATCATTTCTCTCTGATTTCTCGGACGTGTTTTCCGAGAGCGGTGTTCAGGAGCTACCTCCTCACCGGGAGTTTGACTGTCCCATTAACCTCATTCCCGGCGCCAAGCTGCCTAAAGCACGCCTCTACAATCTCTCACAACCGGAAAGAATCGCAATGCGAACTTATATCTCCAAGAGTCTCG
This sequence comes from Bufo bufo, assembly GCF_905171765.1. NCBI lineage: Eukaryota > Metazoa > Chordata > Amphibia > Anura > Bufonidae > Bufo > Bufo bufo. The sequence goes on from NC_053396.1 coordinate 61,089,555, forward strand.
AGAAGGGGCATATTCGTCCCTCAAAGTCACCTGTGGCCGCTGGTTTTTTTTTTGTTAAAAAAAAAGATGGCTCTCTGAGACCTTGCCTAGATTTTAGGGAGCTGAACCGTATCACGATTCGCGATCCCTATCCCCTTCCTCTGATCCCGGACCTCTTCAACCAAATTGTTGGGGCCAAGGTGTTTTCCAAATTGGATTTGAGAGGCGCGTACAACCTGGTCAGGGTCAGAGAGGGGGATGAATGGAAAACGGCCTTTAATACCCCTAACGGGCATTTCGAGAATCTCGTTATGCCTTTCGGCCTGATGAATGCTCCGGCCGTCTTTCAGCATTTTGTTAATAGTATTTTCTACCATTTAATGGGGAAATTTGTATTGGTGTATCTTGATGATATTTAGATTTTTTCCCCTGATGTTCAGACCCATCAGGATCATCTTTTTCAGGTTCTGCAGATTCTGCGGGAAAATAAATTGTACGCCAAGCTGGAGAAATGTCTTTTTATGGTATCGGAGATTCAATTTCTGGGTTTTCTCCTCTCTGCTTCTGGTTTTCGCATGGATCCGGAGAAGGTCCGTGCTGTACTTGAGTGGGAGCTTCCTGAGAATCAGAAGGCATTGATGCGCTTTCTGGGTTTTGCGAACTATTACAGAAAGTTCATTTTGAATTATTCCTCTGTTGTCAAACCCCTTACTGACATGACAAAAAAGGGGGCGATTTTTCCTCTTGGTCGGAGGAGGCGCTTGCAGCCTTTTCTAAGATTAAAGAGAGTTTTGCGTCTGCTCCCGTCTTGGTGCATCCCGATGTTTCCTTACCTTTTATTGCTGAAGTGGATGCTTCCGAGGTGGGTGTGGGTGCGGTTTTGTCCCAGGGCCCTTCTCCTGCCAAATGGCGACCCTGTGCCTTTTTCTCTAAAAAACTCTCCCCGGCAGAGAGAAACTATGATGTGGGAGATAGGGAGTTGTTGGCCATCAAGTTGGCTTTCGAGGAATGGCGCCATTGGTTGGAGGGGGCCAGGTGCCCTATCACCGTTTTTACCGACCATAAGAATCTGGCATACTTGGAGTCGGCCAGGCGTATGAATCCGAGACAGGCCAGATGGTCTCTGTTCTTCTCCAGATTCAATTTTGTTGTTACATTCCGACCTGGGATAAAAAATGTGAAGGCTGATGCTCTCTCTCGCTGTTTTCCGGGAGGAGGAAACTCCGAGGACCCGGGTCCCATTTTGGCGGAGGGGGTAGTTGTTTCTGCTCTATATTCCGATTTGGAGGCCGAGGTCCAGGCTGCCCAGACTGAGGCACCTGCCCGTTGTCCTTCTGGGAAGTTGTTCGTGCCTCCTGAGCTACGTCACAAACTCTTTAAGGAGCATCATGATACGGTTCTTGCTGGTCACCCCGGGAGTAGAGCCACGGTAGATCTCATTGCTCTGAGATTTTGGTGGCCGGCTCTTCGTAAGTCGGTGGAGGGTTTTGTGGCTGCTTGTGAGACGTGCGCTCGCGCTAAGGTCCCTCGTTCACGGCCTTCAGGTTCCCTTCTCCCGTTACCTATACCTTCCCGTCCTTGGACACACCTGTCCATGGACTTTATCACGGATCTTCCTCGTTCCTCGGGGAAGTAGGTGATCCTGGTGGTGGTGGACCGTTTTAGCAAGATGGCTCATTTCGTACCTTTCCCTGGTTTACCCAATGCTAAAACGTTGGCGCAAGCTTTTGTCGACCATATTGTTAAATTGCACGGCATTCCCTCTGATATTGTTTCCGATAGAGGCACGCAGTTTGTGTCCAGGTTCTGGAAGGCTTTCTGTTTTCGCCTGGGGGTTCGGCTGTCCTTCTCTTCTGCTTTTCACCCGCAGTCGAATGGTCAGACTGAGCGCCTCAATCAGAATCTGGAGACATATTTGCGCTGTTTTGTGGCAGAGAACCAGGAGGATTGGTGTTCATTTCTCCCTCTTGCTGAGTTTGCTCTGAACAACCGTCGTCAGGAATCTTCTGATAAGTCACCATTCTTTGGTGCATATGGGTTCCATCCGCAGTTTGGGACATTCTCGGGAGGGGCTCTTTCTGGTTTACCTGAGGAGGAGAGATTTTCCTTGTCTTTGTCTACCATTTGGCAAAAGATTCAGAGTAATCTTAAAAAGATGAGTGAGAGGTATAGGCGTGTGGCTGATAAGAGACGTGTGCCTGGTCCGGACCTGAATGTGGGTGATCTGGTGTGGTTGTCTACAAGAAATATTAAACTGAAGGTTCCCTCCTGGAAATTGGGTCCCAAGTTTATTGGGCCTTATAAAATCTTGTCAGTCATCAATCCTGTTGCCTTCCGTCTTGATCTTCCACGGGTTTGGATGATACATAATGTATTTCACAGATCTCTCTTAAAACCATATGTCCAGCCCACGGTACCCTCCTCTTTGCCTCCTCCTCCGATTTTGGTTGATGGCAATCTGGAGTTTGAGGTTTCCAGAATTGTGGACTCTCGCATTGTCCGCGGTTCTCTTCAGTACCTCGTTCATTGGAAGGGTTATGGTCCTGAGGAGAGGATGTGGGTTCCGGTGTCGGACATTAAAGCCACTCGCCTCATCAGGGCATTTCATAGGGCTCATCCTGAGAAGGTGGGTCCTGGGTGTCCGGAGTCCACCCGTAGAGGGGGGGGTACTGTCACTACCAGAGCTTTGGGACGTTCTCACAGCTCTGTTTCTCCACCCCTGTGATGATGTCACTACTAGAGCTGGGAGGAGTTCTCACTGCTCTGTTTACTTTTGGTTTCCTTCCTCCCAGCTGTTCCTCATGCGTTTGATTTCCCTCTCTTTATATCACCCCTCCTCCTATTGTAGGGCGTGGATTATAGATCTCATTTCAGTTGTAGCTCTTGCTTTAGTATCTTCACTTGTAGCTATCAGTTCACTGGACCTGTGTTCTGCTGCAGCAAGCACTCCGGATATTGCCAGCTGTCCTTGGATCCGTCTTCTCTGCGGCTGCAACACCTTCAGCTAAGTGTACAGACATTGTTGTGTATCTGATTATTTTCTGACTGGATCTGAGGTAGCCACGGTTCCCTCCATATACTGAGTAGGGCACCGGTGGCTGTGCCCCTTCCACTATTGTAGGGGTTACAGTGGTCATCAGTCTTAGGCACGTGGGCATGCCTCGTTCCGCCATTTGGATCCGGGTATGTGCTTTAGCAGAATAGGGAGAGCTTTGAGGGTCTGACAGGGGTCACCCTTTATCCTCCCTAGTTTGGGTCCGGTCAGTAGCTCTTTTACTGTGTATACTATTGTTGCTCACATACAGCCGTGACAGATGTTTTGTGAAATGTGTCCAAAACCCACAGATCCTGCACAATCATATGCTACTTACCTCTCTATGAGAAAAAGAAGATAAGTCATATTCATGACTTAAGAGGGGATTGAAGGGTTAAATATAATTAGCTGTATGATCTGTATGAAGGACAGGATGTTGGGTGACATCATATTAAAGGGTCACTATATTTACATGTACCTCCTGTCTCTATAAGGAAAAGTTTCTAGTCAGCAGTATTATAACAAGAGCTGCCTGTCTGTAGAAGGAACTGCTACTATTGTAATGAGAGCTGCAGCTATTCTTGCATGTATGTATGCATGGATGTATATAAGGCCTGTACAACAAACAATAAATAGAACTGTTACTGACATCATACTGCTTGCGTCACTGACATGTTCTCCAGACGTCTGTCTTCGGGGACAAAGGAAGGAATCAAGGTGCATTGAAAAGGAAATATTACCCTTTCAATGGCCATCACTGGTGAGTGGATGGGGGGATACAGAGGACACAGACGATACACCTCCCACAGAGGACAGCTTTTTGTTGCCTCTGGGCAGCCTCGCACACATGAGCGATTACATGCTGCAGTGTCCCTGCAACGACCGCCGAGTTGCCCACATTCTAACTTGTGCTGATTACTGGGTGGCCACGCTGCTGGATCCCCGTTACAAGGACAACGTACCGTCCTTAATTCCCTCACTGGAGTGTGATCGTAAGATGCTTGAGTACAAGCGCACGCTGGTAGACGCGCTGCTGGTGGCATTCCCATCTGACAGTGGGGACACAGTGGAAGCACAAGGCGAAGGCAGAGGATGAGGAAGAGTTCGCCAATGCAGCTGGGGCACCGCCAGCACCTCAGAAGGCAGGGTTAGCATGGCCGAAATGTGGAAAAGCTTTGTCAGCACGCCACAACAACCAGCACCACCAGCTGATATGGAACGTCTTAGCAGGAGGAAGCATTTCACCAACATTTTACATTTTCGGGTGACAATAAACAATTGTTTTCTGAGGCCGCACCTCCAAGAAAAAAACACAATTTATTGAGACATATAAATTAAAATCAGCATTACATGGAGCAAACCCCAGGGGTGGGAAAATTCATGTGCAACATGATAAGAAGTACCATAAAGTGAACAATCATGGAGCAGATTGGGAAAAAAAATCCTTGTAAAATCATGGGTACTATACTAATCACAAAACATAATAGTAACACATGAGGCATACAAAACCCATCCAAGAGGAGAGCAGAAAGCCCTAACGCGTATCGCTAGTACATGGACTTGCTTCCTCAGAGGTCCATGTAGCACTGAGTCATGAAGTCAAATCCTTTATAGTCAGCAAAGTTAATTAATTAATCAATTAGTATATACAGGTGTGGTCATACCTGTCACCAAAACCAATAAGGAGGGAGCCAGGGAGAAGCGCAAATATATCCGAATGGAGCGCAAGAGGTAACCAGAGGCAGGCGCCGCTAATTCGAATATTGGATCAGATGTTCATAATCCGACCGAACAGAATTTTTCAAAATGATGAGATTGAGGACATGATTCAACTAATAGAAAAATAATTAAGGCTACATAATTACTACACATCATTTACATAGAATTCATAAAATTAAAGACATGATTCAACTAATGAGATAATAAAAGGTGTTTCCGTGATTCATACACAGTCTGCAATCGTCAAGAGATAGAGATAAGAATAAATACACAGAAATATCAACCAAACCCCTTCAAGTCACATGGTGTCCATATACAAATTTATAAATATGTGACATAGACCAGTATAAAGTGAATCTAATACAATTTATACACTAAGTCCATAGTGAGCAAATAGTATCCTATTCTCCTGAATATATAGATGAGGAGAATAAGGTAGTAGAAAATATTAATAAAATCGGTATATATAAAAGTTATTATTCTCATTGTTGTTATTATTTTCTCTCTATATATATAATATAGTAAGCCCTAATGCATCTGAACCTTAGGTACAGCAAATTGTGCAAGAATGTGTACATGAATATGCAGGTTAGTAACCAATATCCTCCATTATGAAATTTGTACATTTCCTCAATATATAGCATAAGACCCCTATTCACACAGCGGGTCAACAGCGCCTAATAATCCCTGCAATGATAATGGTAAATCGAAATAAATATAATGGATAGGTAGCTGGAAAAAGAGCAATGCACCTGTCCTGGAATACATATATTGCGAACCAAAGGATGTGGACCATGCACCGGGACAGGGGAGACCAAAAAGCAAGCGCAAGAAAGGGAACAGCAGCAGAATGTACATATAGGTAAATAGTGAATGCACATTTAATTAATAAATAAATAAGTAAATAAACAAACATCAAATATATGTGCTGTAAATCCATATAATATATCACACAAATATAACAAATGCATACAGAGGGTGTACCAATTATTAATTCAAGATGCCCCATTTAAGGGAGTGGTCAATAGAGGAGGTCATGTGAGTTCTCATGACCCGAGGTCATTGGAGTCACATGAGTTGTAGGGCTCATATGAAGTCCAATGGCCCAGGGTCATTAAAGTGCTTTAATGCCATAACATATCCATTTCCGTATATATTTAGTAGTGATGAAAGGGAAACGCAGGAGCAGAAGATCCGCAATTCGGTAAGTCCTGGATCCCAGTAACACCTTGTGATCCTAGGGGGTGAAAAAATATAAAATAAGTATATACTATTGTGAAGAAGTAGAAGGAACAATAACAAAGGGGAGTGAGGAAAAAAGAAAAATCACCATAATACATAGGTCCACTAACTAAAGAATGGGCCTATATATAAAAACCAGTGAATGTGAGTTCCTCATTTAGACCCCCTGGGGATTGTGAGCCAAGGTTGAATATCCACCTTGATTCAGAGCGGAGCAGACACTTGGAAATGTGTATGCCCCTGATGTTGCCCCGGACAACATCCAACCCGGCCACCCATAGGTCATCATACCTACCATTATGGTGGTCCAAGAAATGGGCTACCACTGATGTAAGAGGTTTTTCACCCTTGCTTCTGTCTCTTGCTGCCAATCGAATATTCGATGTGTGCTGCTGTATTCTCTTCCTGAGCTCCTGCATGGTCTGACCCACATACATCTTGTCACAGGGGCAAAGAAGGACGTATACTACATTCCTGTAACGGCAATTAACGTAGTGTTTAAGATGCAATCTGGAGTTCTTTCCATAGGAGAGGGTGTCAGAGTTCAACATGAATTGGCAGATGTTACAATCCCCGCAAGGGTATGTACCTTTCAAGGCAACACCCCTGCCCGTCGATGTTACCGGTAAAACAACCAGTGGTCTGATCTTTATAGAATCCTGAACACCCATTGGTTTTTACTTCAGGCTGATGGTAAACTGGCGGCACATGTTGACGACAAACCCAAGATTATAGCATGAAGGGCGACCAATTTGAAAGATACCTTAGTACGTAGCCACTTCCAACGCCCGGTAACATTGACGGGCAGGGGTGTTGCCTTGAAAGGTACATACCCTTGCGGAGATTGTAACATCTGCCAATTCATGTTGAACTCTGACACCCTCTCCTATGGAGAGAACTCCAGATTGCATCTTAAACACTACGTTAATTGCCGTTCCAGGAATGTAGTATACGTCTTTCTTTGCCCCTGTTACCAGATGTATGTGGATCAGACCATGCAGGAGCTCAGGAAGAGAATACAGCAGCACACATTGAATATTTGATTGGCAGCAAGAGACAGAAGCAGCCGATTTCTTGGACCACCATAATGGTAGGTATGATGACCTACGGGTGGCCGGGTAGGATGTTGTCCGGGGCAACATCAGGGGCATACACATTTCCAAGTGTCTGCTCCGCTCTGAATCAAGGTGGATATTCAACCTTGGCTCACAATCCCCAGGGGGTCTAAATGAGGAACTCACATTCACTGTTTTTTATATAGAGGCAGACAGGTGTTGCGATACCAATGATGAAGGGAAGGAGAGTTCCCGAAACGCGTCTGGACTGGATCGCATACCTGTAAGAGAAGCACCTCCGCACTTTTATGCATGGCCATGCTAAAATATCGAAATAGAAGAATATCCGGACAATACTCAGATTGAACAACTGGTAAAGTTCATTGGCCTCCGCTGACTGGACGCAAACCACGCTCCAAGTCCCGTGAGATCTCGGGTAAGTGAGCTGCAGGAGTAATCAGCGAGACGCCGGCAGTGTCCCGCGCCACTCGTCCATCTCCTACGTCCACAAAGACGAACATACCAGACATTAATCAACCGGAAGGTAAGAAGACTCATCGTGTGGAATTTTACATGTATTGGGCAAGAGACTTCAACCAGTGTCACATTTGCCTTATTACACACGGGACTATGGGCAAATGACACTGCGGTGTGAGACACCATATACAACAGGAGTCTAACTTGGTGTATTTATTGCCCACATTGGAATCCATTGATTACACAGCACTTGAACATTGTGCAGGAGTCTTATCCTCAATCTGTGTGTGTTTATCCATACATTGCACATGCGAATCCACCAACTGTAGAACATTGCAGTACGGTGCAACCATATATTCATATACTCCAGTGAGTTGTGAGAAAAAGGGACTACTCCTATTTGTGTGAATTTGGCTTCAATCATTGTTATCGATTTTATATTGATTTATTTGATTTTATTGTATTGATTTTATTCCTATTGGGGATTTTATACTATACACGTGTTTAGCTTGATTGTGATTTAATTAAATTTTAATATTTGATTATTGTGGTCCAAGTGTTGTGTGCTCGCCTCAATCTTGGTTATTTATTTCATTTCATATTAGAGGGTGGGTGTCCCTCTATCAGAGGCTAGTAGCACCTATTCCAGTAATCTGCCTGGAGTGAGCCACCGCTTTGAGTCTAATTTCTATATTGCAATCACCCTTTGAGCTCCCCCAGGCGGTATTATGGACATTTGGCACCATTTAGAAACTAAAAGAATGAGAGCTGAAACTTATAAATTTAATGAGATCAAAAATGCACAGTCAGGTGATAGAGATATGACAGACATTTTTCGTGAATTGGAGGGACTTTTACAAAAACAATTAAGACAATATTGGGAGATTAGGTCCCTCCAGCAATATTTGGAAAATGAGGAAATACCTGAAGGTCTCCTACTAAATAAAATCCCTGCACAAGATTTACTCAGTGACAAATTTGAAGAAGAATGGAATGCTTTATTATTTGCACATTCTGTGTCACTGATTAAATTAATCATTAAAAGAAGAACAGATGTTGGGTGATCTTAATAATAAGATAACAAAACTAAAAGAACAAATAGATAAATTACCCAAAAATGAAGAATTTGAGAATTGGCAGGAGAGATTATGTAAGGGATTGGATAGAATAGAAAGTGAAATAATAAATAAAAAAGGGAGAAAACATACAAATTCCCAGAGAAATTACCAGTCAGAAAACACTCGGGACAATACAAATGTATTTAAAGAGAATCCCTCCAAGAATAAAGAAATAGGAGAAGTCATACAAAGTGGATATACAGTAACAGTCAACAATAGATATGACCAATTGTCCAATCAGCATTTTTTAGACCACACTCCAGCACACCACAGGACACGAATGAGACACAAAGAGCACACACCCCCTACCCGCAATCAGGAATCACCGACACACAGGTACAATTTGAGGCACAAGAACCACTATCCAACACAAGCCCTAGAGAATCACCAATATCACAACTCTCAAGGAAGACATCACATCACATACCCCCCAAGGAACCAGAGGGATCCCCGAAAGTACCATGACCAAGATTACACAGAGAAACAAGACAAGACGAAGTCACAGAAAGAGTAAGACAACACAGGAGGCACTAATTAATAAGGACACAACAATAATAAATTTAAGTTCAGCAAACCTCACTAACCCACAAATTAAATTATTAGAAAAAGGTCTAAAATTTGCACCGACTGAAAAATTGGACAAATTTTCTGTATATATAGGGATCCAAAAATACATAAGAAATGTATGTTTAAAAAAACACTTTCTAAAAAATCCAATAATGAGCAGTATGGCCACAGACCAACAGGGTAAATCTACACTGAAAAATAAGTCAACATTATTCCCTAGGAACTAAATTAGTGTAGAAATGTAGTGTTGATCACGAATATTCGAATTTCGAATTTTTATCGCAAATATAGGTACTTCGAAAATTTGCGAATATTTCAAATATAGTTATATAAATTCGTAATTTCGAATATTCGAATTTATTTTTCGATTATTTTTTTTATTTTTTATTAGTACACATGATCCCTCACTGCTTCTAGCTTGTGGGCCAATAAGAATGCTGCAATATACTTGACTTTAGGAGTAGTAGTGTTTGCGAATTTTGCTCTATATTCGTTTTTTTTGAATATTCGCTATATTGCTATATATTCTTGTTTTAGAATATTACGAATATTCGAAAAAACTAAGTTATAGCAATATAGAGAATATTCGAAAAAAATCGAATATAGAGCAATTTAGCTAATATAGTGCTATAATCTTTGTCTAATAGTTGTAAGTTGAAAAATTCTCAATAAAAAATTCGAATTCGAATTCCGAAAATTTGCATATTACACAATCATTACTTTTCCGATTTTTCTAGAAAAAAAAAACGTGAATTTTCGAATTTACGAATATTCGATGAATATTCTACAAAATATTCTCGAAATATCGCGAATTCGAATATGACCCCTGCCGCTCATCACTATAGAAATGGCCACTTTCCAAAAAAATGTGGAAGTGGACATACGGAAATTAAAAACAGGATTTTCGCACCAGGATAATCTGACGAGACAAGAATGCCATGCAATAAAACAGCTACAAAAAAACGAGGCTATCACTATACGGCCCGCGGATAAGGGGGGGGGCAGTAGTCGTTTTAAATACAGCAGATTATAATGAAGAGTGTCTATGACAACTTACAGACATTGAAACATATACAAAGCTGAAAAATGACCCACTTGATAGCTTTGACCAAGATTTAAAACTGCTATGTAGAAAAGGCCTTGAATTGTCGATAATCTCCAAACAGGAGCATGATTTCATTTTGGGGACACAGGGGAGACTACCTGTCTTCTACTGTCTTCCCAAGGTGCATAAAAGTTTGGAGAAACCGCCTGGCCGACCAATTGTTTCAGGCATAGGGTCTATATCTTCCAATTTATCCAAGTATATAGATGTACAGATACAACCTGTGGTGAAAAAAACTTATTCATGTACACATTGTTGCACAATTTGCTGTACCTAAGGTTCCTGATGCATTAGGGCTTACTATACTATATATATAGAGAGAAAATAATAACAACAATGAGAATAATAACTTTTATATATACCGATTTTATTAATATTTTCTACTACCTTATTCTCCTCATCTATATATTCAGGAGAATAGGATACTATTTGCTCACTATGCACTTCACTATGCACTTAGTGTATAAATTGTATTAGATTCACTTTATACTGGTCTATGTCACATATTTATAAATTTGTATATGGACACCATGTGACTTGAAGGGGTTTGGTTGATATTTCTGTGTATTTATTCTTATCTCTATCTCTTGACGATTGCAGACTGTGTATGAATCACGGAAACACCTTTTATAATCTCATTAGTTGAATCATGTCTTTAATTTTATGAATTCTATGTAAATGATGTGTAGTAATTATGTAGCCTTAATTATTTTTCTATTAGTTGAATCATGTCCTCAATCTCATCATTTTGAAAAATTCTGTTCGGTCGGATTATGAACATCTGATCCAATATTCAAATTAGCGGCGCCGGCCTCTGGTTACCTCTTGCGCTCCATTTGGATATATTTGTGCGACGTGGCGCCCGGGTGTGACGTTTGCAGCCGGGCTGTGCTTCCGCTTCATGGAATGCATCGCGGCGCTTGCTTCCGGTCCGGGCGCCATTTTGCGCATGCGCAACTGTTTAGTCAACACGCCGGACTTCACTGGCGCTTCTGTTTTGCGCGTGGACCATGCACCGGGTGACATCTTGTCGACACCTGATAGCGCTTCTCCCTGGCTCCCTCCTTATTGGTTTTGGTGACAGGTATGACCACACCTGTATATACTAATTGATTAATTAATTAACTTTGCTGACTATAAAGGATTTGACTTCATGACTCAGTGCTACATGGACCTCTGAGGAAGCAAGTCCATGTACTAGCGATACGCGTTAGGGCTTTCTGCTCTCCTCTTAGATGGGTTCTGTATGCCTCATGTGTTACCATTATGTTTTGTGATTAGTATAGTACCTATGATTTTACAAGGATTTTTTCCCAATCTGCTCCATGATTGTTCACTTTATGGTACTTCTTATCATGTTGTACATGAATTTTCCCACCCCTGAGGTTTGCTCCATGTAATACTAATTTTAATTTATATGTCTCATTAAATTGTGTTTTATTCTTGGAGGTGCGGCCTCAGTATGGTATTTCTTTGTTTAGTTTCATTCATGTTCGTTTTTTAATACCAGACCAGCACTCCCTTTGATATTGATAGGTGTGCCCCCCGCTCTCTAGTATTGTGAAACAATTGTTTTCTGTCATAGACCCCTGCTCTACCAAGTAGACAGGTTAATTAATTTCTGTAATTCTTCTGTTACATTCTTGGGTTGACATCATACAATTTTAGACGTGAATAAACCCCTGCTCTGCATAGGTGACAGGTCGCATTTAATGCTATTGGAACAACTAATTGCAACTGGTGTGATATACCTGTTGTTGCCACAAAATAAACTGATTAAGGGGTTTGATATACCTGCTTCCAGAAAATATTCATTAAGGGGTTCTATATACATGCTTCCCCAAATACTGCTCTTCTATAGGGACTTTGTCACAGGGTAATTTTGAAAATGACAGGCAGAGAAAGAGAAAGGCCATTCCGCAGGGGTGGTAGGGGTCGGGCAGGTGCACCAGGCCAGAGCCTAAGTGGTAAGTTGGAGAAGGTGCGTTCGATTACGTCAAAGGATGCATCAGAGTTGGTTGAGTGGCTCACTCAGCCTTCCGCTTCTGCACCCTCCTTACTCTCTGTATCAGCACCCTCCTCACTCTCTGCTGTGTGCACCCCCAAAGACACCACCACCACCATAGCCCCTCCATTCGAGTCAGAGAATTATTTTCCCATCAATTTCCAGACCTTACCAATACGCATCCATTCTTGGTATCGGATGATTAAGAGGAGGTAGCAACGGCCACCACCCAGCGGTCTGACGACAGTACGCAGATCAGCCCAAGGAGGGTGGTCCCCGCTGTTGCTGCCTACTCCGAGATCTCTAATGTCAGTGTTGGTGAAGGTGAGGATAATGACGTGTCGATGGATGTCACGTGGGTGCCCACAGCAGAGGAAGAGGAGGGGAGTTCAGAGGGAGAGATGGAACAGCAGATAGGGAGGAGAAGGAGAAGCAGGCAGAACTCGCAGTGCACAGGAGGCAAAAAGCAGACTGCAAATGTATCTGGAGGGAGCCATCCACCATGCACGGTCACATCTGGCGCTCCCAGGACGCCGGCACATGGCTCCGCAGTGTGGGCTTTTTTTAACGTGTCAGCGGCTGACAATAGTGTTGCCATCTGCAGCCTGTGCTGTCAATGCATAAGTCGCGGTAAGCCCAACACTCACCTAGGGACGACCGCCTTAAGAGGGCACCTGGCCTCCCATCACCGAGCCCAGTGGGAGCAACGCCGTCAGAACACATAAATCCACACTCCCGGCGCTCTACGTCCTGCCTCTTCTCCTCTCTCCTCCCTTTTGTCCTCCACATCCCCTGTCATCGTCGCGTTCATCTGGCAAAAAGGAAGGCTTCCACCATTACTCTATTGGTGCCAGAGGGCCCCTGTACTTTAGGTGTATTTCTGTTTTCTTGTTCACTACCTAACTGCAGCACAGTGTCTGATGAAGGCCTGTGAGTAGGGTTGAGCGAACCCCAACTGTAAAGTTTGGGTTCGTACCAAACTTTAGGATTTTTGGACCCTGGACCGGAACCCGAACATTTCAGTAAAAGTTCGGGTTCGGTGTTCGGCGATTTCTTGGCGCTTTTTGAAAGGCTGCAGAGCAGCCAATCAGCAAGCGTTTAACTGTGTGACCTTAGAAGCCATCACAGCCATGCCTACTAATGGCATGGCTGTGATTGGCCAGTGCAGCATGTGACCCAGCCTCTATATAAGCTGGAGTCACTTAGCGCTGCACGTCACTCTGCTGTTACTAGTCTAGGGAGAGGATGCTGCTGGTGATCTCAGGGAGAGAATAGGACTGAATCTGTGATCAGAACTCCAATATAACTCAGCAATCTACATACATTTAGTTGTGTGGCTGCAGTGCACAATCTTTTTACCCTGCCTCGAGCTCAGTGAGAAAAAATTTTATGCAAGCTTAGTGCACCAGCACTGCATCTGAGCTTTTGTGACATACAACTCCAAGCTTGAAATACTGCACTAATAATCTGGTTTTAAAAAAAAACACCCTTTCTTGGCAATATACAACATATGATGCATTTGCAGGATTAGTCAGTGTACAATTTAAGCTAGAAATACAGCCATAATTTTCTGGGTTTTTACAAACACCCTTTTTTGGCTAAATACACAATTTTACAGCCCTTGATGCATCTGCACGCTTGAAATTCAAGCATTATATACAGCTTTCATATTCTGTTAGTAAAAAAAAAGCACTTTTTTGGCAATATCCAACATCTGGATTAGTCAGTGTGCAATTTAAGCTAGAAATACAGCCATAATTTTCTGTTTTTTTACAAACACCCTTTTTTGGCTAAATACACTATTTTACAGCCCTTGATGCATCTGCACGTGTGAAATTCAAGCATTATATACAGCTTTCATATTCTGTTAGTAAAAAAAAAAGCACTTTTTTGGCAATATCCAACATCTGGATTAGTCAGTGTGCAATTTAAGTTAGAAATACAGCCATAATTTGCTGGGTTTTTACAAACACCCTTTTTGTGCAAAATACACTATTTTACAACCCTAGCTGCATCTACATGTGTGAAATTCAATCGTTATATACAGCTTTCATATTCTGTTATAAAAAACAACCTTTTTTTTTTGCAAAATACTTAATATTGCAGCCCTTGCTGCATCTGTGATTGTTAAAAAACAAGTTTTAAAAAATGTCAATAATTTTCTGGCTTTGAAAAAAAAACAATTTTTGGCACTATTCAACATCTGGTGCCTTTGCATGATTATTCAGTGTGCAATTTAAGCTAGAAATACAGCCATAATTTGCTGGGTTTTTAAAAACAACCTTTTTTGGCAAAGTACACAATTTTACAGCCCTTGCAGCATCAGCACGTGTGAAATTCAAGGGTTATATACTGCTGTCATATTCAGTTATTAAACAAAATCCCGTTTTGGGAAAAAATATGTAAATTTTGCAGCCTTTGCTGCATATGTCAATGTGAGATACACCCTTTAGATACTGTGGTTCTATACAGAATTTTTTTGCAAAAAACTTAAATTCCGGCCTTGTCTGGATCAGTATGTGTGAGATACACCCTTTAGATACTGTGGTTGTATTCAATAATTTAAAAAACACAAATTTTTGGCAAAAATCTTTAATTGCGGCCTAGTCTGGATCAGGGCGTGTAAGATACACCCTTTAGATACTGTGGTTATATTCATTTATTTGAAAAACACCCAATTTGGGCAAAAATCTTTATTTGCAGCCTAGTCTGCATCTGTACGTGTGAAATACACCCTTTAGATACTGTAGTTATATTCTTCTATTAATAAAACACCCTTTTGGGCAAAATACACAATTTTACAGCCCTTGCTGCATCCAAATGTGTGCTGCATCCAATACTGCTGTCATCCAATACTGCTGTCATATTCTGTTATTAAACAAACACCCATTTTGGGCCAAAAACTTCATTTTGTAGCCTATGCTGCATATTTCCTTAGGAGATACACCCTTTAGCTACTGTGGTTCTATACAGATATTTGCAAAACAGCCATTTTGTGCACAAAACTTAAATTCTGGCCTAGTCTGGATCAGTACGTGTGAGATACACACTTTAGATACTGTGGTTATATTCTTCTATTAATAAAACACCCTTTTTGGGCAAAAAACTTTTATTGCGGCCTAGTCTGCATCTGTACGTGTGGGATACAACCTTTACATACTGTCGTTCTATTCTGCTATTAATTAAACACCCATTTAGGGCAAGATCCTAAATTTGAGAAATATGAGGAGAGCGTCAAATAAGGGACGTGGCCCAGGTTGTGGTGCTGCTGGTGAAGCTCCTGTTGCAGGGAGAGGACGTGGTCGATCTGTGCCTTCTACACGCACAAGTGAAACCCCTTCCTCAGGTGCGAGTAGGCAACATAACCTGCAGCGGTAATTGGTGGGGCCTAATGCGGCTCTACGAAAGGTGAGGCCAGAACAAGTACAGCCGATAGTAGATTGGGTTGCTGACAGTGCCTCCAGTTCCTTCACATTGTCTCCTGCTGAAAGATCAGAGTTGGCACCTGCAGCCGATGTCCATCAGTTTTTCACCTCACCCCCTTGCAAATCAGCCAAGCAGTCTGAGCCCCAAGTCATGCAGCAGTCTCTTCTGCTGTTTGATGACTCTGTTAGCAGGGTTTCCCAAGGCCATCCACTTATCCCTGCCCCAGAAGTGGAAGAGATTGCGTGCACCGATGCCCAACCACTTATGTTTCAAGATGAGTACATTGGAGGACCATCGGAGCACGTCTCAGATGATGACGAAACACAGGTGCCAACTGCTGGGGCTTTCGAAAGTGTGCAGACTGACGAGGAGGGCAGGGGTGAAGACTGGGTGGAAGATGTGGAGGACGATGAGGTCCTCGACCCCACATCGAATCAAGGTCATGCGAGTGACCTGTGTAGTTCGGAGGAAGAGGCGGTGGTCGAACAAAGCCACCAGCAACGCAGAAGAGGGAGCAGGGTGCAAAAGTGGAGCAGCTGTCCCCTAGACAGTATGCCTGCTACTGCCCACCGCAGCAAGGGACCGAACACACCAAGGCCAGCTCCAAGGAGTTCCCTGGCGTGGCAGTTCTTCAGACAATGTGCTGATGACAAGACACGAGTGGTTTGCACGCTGTGCAATCAGAGCCTGAATCGAGGCATAAACGTTCTCAACCTGAGCACAACATGCATGACCAGGCTTCTAAGTGCAAAGCACGAGCTGCAGTGGAGTAGACACCTCAAAAACCAAGAAAGGTCTCAGGCTCATCCTGCTTCCTCTTCTGCTGCAGTCTCGGCCTCTTCATCCACCTCTAGAGTGACAGTGCCACCTGCCACCCCGCAAACAGAGGATCTGCCAGCAACACCACTACTTGGGTCACCAAGCATCTCCACAATGTCCCACGGAAGCGTTCAGCTCTCCATCTCCCAAACACTGGAGAGGAAGAGGAAGTACCCCCCTACCCACCTGCGATCCCTAGCCCTGAATGCCAGTATTTCTAAATTACTGGCCTTTGAAATGATGTCATTCCGTCTGGTGGAGACGGATATTTTTAAAGGCCTTATGACGGTGGCTGACCTACAGTACGTTGTGCCCAGCAGCCACTACTTTTCCACGCGAGCCATCCCTTCCCTGCACAACCAAGTGGGGAACAAAATCAGGTGTGCACTGCGCAACACCATCTGTGGCAGGGTGCACCTCATTACGGATACGTGGACCAGTAAGCACGGTCATGGACGTTATATCTCCATAACAGCACACTGGGTAAATGCAGTGGCGGCTGGGCCTGAGGCGGATAGCAGTTTGGCGCATGTCCTTCCACCACCAAGGATTGCAGGGCGCTTCAGTTTTCTTCCTGTTGCTTCCTCCTCCTACTCCGCTTCCTCATCCTCTATCGGCTCCTCATCCGGTTAGCGTAACACCTTCACCACCAACTTCAGCACAGCCAGGGGTAAACGACAGCAGGCAGTTTTAAAACGTATCTGTTTGGGGGACAAACCCCACACCGTGCAGGAGCTGTGGACGGGCCTTGAACAACAGACCGATGAGTGGTTGGTGCCAGTCATCCTCAAGCCCGGCCTGGTGGTGTGCGATAATGGGCAAAATCTCGTAGCAGCTCTGGGACTAGCCGGTTTGACGCACATCCCTTGCCAGGCGCATGTGCTGAATTTGGTGGTGCAGAGATTCCTTAAAAATTACCCCGATTTGTCAGAGCTGCTGCATAAAGTGCGGGCCATCTGTGCGCGCTTTCGGCGTTCTCACCCTGCTGCTGCTCGCCTGTCAGCGCTGCAGCGTAACTTCGGCCTTCCCGCTCACCGCCTCATATGCGACGTGCCCACAAGTTGGAACTCCACCTTGCACATGCTGGCAAGACTGTGCGAGCAGCAGCAGACGATAGTGGAGTTTCAGCTGCAGCACGCACGGGTCAGTCACTCTGTGGAACAGATCTACTTCACCACCAATGACTGGGCCTCCATGCGAGACCTGTGTTCCTTGTTGCTCTGTTTCGAATACTCCACCAACATGGTCAGTGGCGATAACGCCGTTCTCAGCGTAACTATCCCACTTCTATACTTCCTTGAAAAAACACTGCTGGCGATGATGGAAGAGGATGTGGCACAGGAGGAGGAGGAAGAGGGATCATTTCGTAGGGTTTCCGGACAGTCATTCACAAGTGGCTCGGAGGGTGGGTTCCTGCACCCACAAACGCCAGGTACACTATTGTCCAGCCAGGGCACAGTTCTGGAGGATGACGAGGTGGAGGATGAGGAGGAGGAACCATGTTCACAGCAGGGTGGCACCCAGACCAGCTCATGGCCATCACTGATGCATGGCTGGGGGGATACAGAGGACACAGACAATACACCTCCCGCAGAGGACAGCTTTTCGTTGCCTATGGGCAGCCTAGCACACATGAGCGATTACATGCTGCAGTGTCTCCTCAACGACAGCCAAGTTGCCCACATTCTAACTTGTGCTGATTACTGTGTGGTCACGCTGCTGGATCCACATTACAAAGACAACGTACCATCCCTAATTCCCTCACTGGAGCGTGATCGTAAGATGCGCGAGTACAAGCGCATTCTGGTAGATGCGCTGCTGGTGGCATTCCCACCTGACAGCGGGGGCACAGTGGAAGCACAAGGTGAAGGCAGAGGACGAGGAAGAGGTCGCCAATGCAGCTGGGGCACCGCCAGCACCTCAGAAGGCAGGGTTAGCATGGCCGAAATGTGGAAAAGCTTTTTCAGCACGCTACAACAACCAGCACAACCAGCTGATATGGAACGTCTTAGCAGGAGGCAGCATTTCACTAACATGGTGGGGCAGTATGTGTGCACATGCCTACACGTACTGAATGACGGGTCTGCCCCCTTCAACTTCTGGGTCTCCAAATTGGGTACATGGCCTGAGCTTGCCCTTTACGCCTTTAAGGTGCTGGCCTGCCCTGCAGCCAGTCTATTATCTGAACGTGTGTTTAGCACGGCAGGGGGCGTTATCACAGACAAGCACAGCCGCCTGTCCTCAGCCAATGTGGACAAGCTCACGTTCATTAAAATTATTTTATTTTAGGTCATTAATTATTTTAGGTCATTTCACTACTGTTCTGTTACATTTTCGGGTGAAATTCACCAATTTTTGGGTGTGATATACCACTGCTATACTTAGTAGTCAGGTTAAAAAAATTCACAAATTTGTCTGTTACATTTTCGAGTGAAATTCACCAATTTTTGGGTGTGATGTACCACTGCTATACCTAGTAGACAGGTTATATTTTACAATTTTGGACGTGAATAAACACCTGCTCTGCATAGGTGACAGGGAATACAATTTAAGAAATTCTTCTTTAATTGATGCGCGGCACCTCCTTTCATTCAATGCTTAAACTTTAACAAGTTGTCCCACAATTGTGCTTCAATAATTTGTCACACATTTGCGCTTTAATAATTTGTCACACATTTGCGGCTCAATAACTTTTCCCTTATTTCCGATTGATCCAAAAAAAATTTAATCCATTTATCTCCCTCGGATGTGGTCTCTCTGTCTCACGCTTCCTCTCTGGCGTGGAACCCTGATTCTCTGATAACCGTGATCAACATGGTAGGCTCAGAAAAGAACATCGAAAGTTGATAGAGAAGATATCCAAATGGATGGCGGACATCACAGGGACGTGCGATCACGTAGAAGTTATCTAGACTCAACAAAGCGGCAGCAGGGCCTCTCCTGGCTAACGTTTACAAATCCAAATTACCACAGTGACATTCCCTATAATTTTTTATTAATCATTCCAATAACAGGGCATCTTAAGAGTCCTGTATTGTTATTTATCGTCACTACCTCACCGAGTCGGGAATGGGTAATTGCCGTGTGCCCCCTACATTTCCGCTCGATCACAATTAAATTTCATCCATTGATCTCCCTTGGATGTGGTCTCTCTTTCTCACGCTCCCTCTCCGGGGTGGAACCCTGATTCACCGATAACCGTGATCAACATGGTAGGTGCAGAAAAAACATCGAAAGTTGATAGAGCAGATATCCAATTGGATCGTGAACATCATAGGGACGTGCGACATGGTGGGACAGTATGTGAGCACACGCCTACATGAACTGACTGACAGGGGTCAGCCCCTGCAACTTCTGGGTCTCCAAATTGGGCACATGGCCTGAGCTTGCCTTTTACGCCTTGGAGGTGCTGGCCTGCCCTGCAGCCAGTGTATTGCCTGAAAGTGTGTTTAGCACGACTGCAGGGGGTTATCACAGGTTATATTTTCCAATGTTTTGGAGTGTACCCTAATTTAAAAAAATTAAAATAAATTTAAAACAAAAAAAACTGTGTAGGCTACCTCCTCCTCCACCGCCGCTTCCACCTCCTCAACCTCCTACTCCATATGGACTTCGTCCTCCTAGATCACGATTATTATTTTTTTATTTTTGCATATTTTATGTTATTTAAAGTCATTTCGCTATCCACTTTTGTTTTCAGAGCACTTGCCATGCTCTTAACCACATTTTGCTGGCCTTTGCAGCCCTCTAGCCCTTTCCATGACATTTTTACAGCCATTTTAGTGCTCAAAAGTTCGGGTCCCCATTGACTTGGCAGAACCCGTCGAACCCGAACATCCAGGTGTCCGCTCAACTCTACTTATGATGGCTTTTGAAATTTTTCAGTACATAACTCTCATTTTATATGTCAGTATGATCACGATGACACTAAATATGCATAGTTTTTTTATGATTTACTGCTTTTGATCGTTAATAGCAGATTTCATGGAAAAAAATAATTTATATTTTTTGCCGCGCCTCTTCTCCCCATTTGCATCTCCGGCTGCTCTGGGAATTTCTGCGCTGGGACATAACTACGAAGCCGATGGAGCCCAATATGCTCCGTAGCATTGGGGAAGCTTCCTGCTATCTGCAAATTTGTCTGCTTAATTAAAGCCTTTCAGGCGATATTCATCACCACTGAGCACCTGTACTGTAATTCACCCACAACTACTGTACACTGAACAAAAATACTTTCAGTTTTTCTCCCATTTTGAATGAGCTGGACTCATAGATCTAAAACATTTTCTACATACACAAAAGACCCATTACTCTCAAATATTATTCGCAAATCTGGCTAAATCTGTGTGAGTGAACACTTTTCCTTTGCCAAGATAATCCATCCCACCTCACAGGTGTGGCATATCAAGGTGCTGATTAGACAGCATGAATATTGCACAGGTGTGCCTTAGACTGCCCACAATAAAAGGCCACTCTGAAATGTGCAGTTTGATCACACAGCACAATGCCACAGATGTTGCAATGTTTGAAGGAGCGTGCAATTGGCATGCTGACTGCAGGAATGTCTACCAGAGCTGTTGCCCATGCAATGAATGTTCATTTCTCTACCATAAGTCATCTCCAAATGTGTTTCAGAGAATTTGACAGTACATCCAACCGGCCTCACAACCGCAGACCACGTGTAACCACACCAGCCCAGGACCTCCACATCCAGCATGTTCACCTCCATGATCGTCTGAGACCAGCCACCCAGACAGCTGCAGCAACAATCGGTTTGCATAACCAAAGAATTTCTGCACAAACTGTCAGAATCCATTTCAGGGAAGCTCATCTGCATGCTTGTCATCCTCATCAGGGTCTGGACCTGACTGCAGTTCGTCGTCGTAACCTAATCGAGTGGGAAACTTCTCACATTCAATGGCACGTTGGCAAGGCGTTCCGTTCACGGATGAGTCACAGATTTCAATGCTCAGGGCAGATGGCAGACAACGTGTGTGGAGTCATGTGGGTGAGCGGTGTGCTGATGTCAACGTTGTGGATCGAGTGGCCTATGGTGCATTTTATTGATGACATTTTGAATCCAAAGAGATACCGTGATGAGATTCTGAGGCCCATTCTTGTGCCATTCATCCACGAACATTACCTCATGTTACAGCATTATAATGCACGGCTCCATATTGCAAGGATCTGTACAAAATTCCTGGAAGCTGAAAACCACCCAGTTCTTGCATAACCATCATACTCACCGAACATTTCACCCATTGAGCATGGTTGGGATGCTCTGGATCTGCGTATACCACAGTGTGTTCCAATTCCTGCCAATATTATGCAACTTCGCACAGCTATTGAAGAGGAGTGGACCAACATTCAGCAGGCCACAATCAACAACCTGATCAACTCTTTTGCACTGCGTGAGGCGAATGGTGGCCACACCAGATACTGACTGGTTTTCTGACCCCCTCCCCCAGTAAGGCAAAACTGTGCACATTTCAGAGTGGCCTTTTATTGTGGGCAGTCTAAGGCACACCTGTGCAATATTCATGCTGTCTAATCAGCACCTTGATATGCCACAAAGGTAGTATTTTCTTATTTCTGATATTTGCGGACTCTATACTGACAGGGAATGTCCCACAGGATTGGCGCATGGCAAATATGGTGCCAATATTCAAAAAGGGTGCAAAAACAGAGCCTGGAAACTATAGGCCGGTAAGTTTAACATCTGGGGAATTGGGTCAGCACAACCTGTATGTGATGCACATCACGATGGCGAAATACATATACAAACGAAAAATACAAATGTGATAGCACTCTACATCCAGCAATTTGCCTCCATGCTGGATGAGGCCAAAGCGTAGTAGGCCACTCACCACGTCAAGGTCGCCTCTATTTGAGTGGTCCCTAACACTAGTTCCTACCTGTTTATGGGCCATGACAGCCACACAAAATCCAGGGAATGCAGGTCAGCGTGCACGCCAAGCACACTCTGCTTTTAACCCCGTCCGGTGCCATTACAGCTTTCATCGGATCCAGGGATGCAAGTACCATCATGCACGCTGAGCCCACCATATACTTCTCCTGGAGCCAAATGGCTACTGGTAGGTTCTATATAAGCAGACTCAGTTTTATACTGACTTTAAAACCAGCCTCCAGGACAGATTGACTGGTCAGGTGTGCAATGACTCCAAGGAGCTCGCCACACCTCCGTGGCGATCTCCTTGGAGTCATTGCACACCTGACCAGTCAATCTGTCCTAGGGGCTGGTTTTAAAGTCAGTATAAAACTGAGTCTGCTTATATTGAACCTACCAGTAGCCATTTGGCTCCAGGAGAAGTATATGGTGGGCTCAGCGTGCATGATGGTACTTGCATCCCTGGATCCGATGAAAGCTGTAATGGCACCGGACGGGGTTAAAAGCAGAGTGTGCTTGGCGTGCACGCTGACCTGCATTCCCTGGATTTTGTGTGGCTGTCATGGCCCATAAACAGGTAGGAACTAGTGTTAGGGACCACTCAAATAGAGGCGACCTTGACGTGGTGAGTGGCTTACTACGCTTTGGCCAAAATGAACACCAATGCCTCATCCAGCAGGGCTGCAAAAGGCAGCAACATGTAGGTAAATCCCCTGCAAACAAATGTGGATAGGGAAATGAATTAAAATAAAAATTAAAAAAATTAAAATGACCCAATATCAATTGGACAGAGGTCCCATAGCAGAGAATCTGGCTTCACGTCAGCAGAGAATCAGTCTCTTCATGCCATAGCAAAGAATCTGGCTTCATGTCAGCAGAGAATCAGTCTCTTCATGCCAAAGCAGAGAATCTGGCTTCATGTCACCCACCACTGGAACAGGCAACTGTCACACATTTAGGCCCAGGCACCCAGGCAGAGGAGAGAGGTCCTTTAACAGAGAATCTGGCCTTATGTCAGCGCAGAATCAGTCTTCATGTCATAGCAGAGAATCAGGCTTCACGTCACCCACCACTGGAACAGGCCACTGTCACACATTTAGGCCCAGGCACCCAGGCAGAGGAGAGAGGTCCCGTAACAGAGAATCTGGCCTTATGTCAGCGCAGAATCTGTCTTCATGTCATAGCAGAGAATCAGGCTTCACGTCACAAACCACTGGAACAGGCCACTGTCACACATTTAGGCCCAGGCACCCAGGCAGAGGAGAGAGGTCCCGTAACAGAGAATCTGGCCTTATGTCAGCACAGAATCTGTCTTCATGTCATAGCAGAGAATCAGGCTTCACGTCACCCACCACTGGAACAGGCCACTGTCACACATTTAGGCCCAGGCACTCAGGCAGAGGAGAGAGGTCCCGTAACAGAGAATCTGGCCTTATGTCAGCGCAGAATCAGTCTTCATGTCAAAGCAGAGAATCAGGCTTCACCTCACCCACCTCTGGAACAGGCCACTGTCATACATTTAGGCCCAGGCACCCAGGCAGAGGAGAGAGGTCCCGTAACAGAGAATCTGGCCTTATGTCAGCACAGAATCTGTCTTCATGTCATAGCAGAGAATCAGGCTTCACGTCACCCACCACTGGAACAGGCCACTGTCACATATTTAGGCCCAGGCACCCAGGCAGAGGAGAGAGGTCGCGTAACAGAGAATCTGGCTTCATGTCAGCACAGAATAAGTCTTCATGTCATAGCAGAGAATCAGGCTTCACGTCACCCACCACTGGAACAGGCCACTGTCACACATTTAGGCCCCGGCACCCAGACAGAGGAGAGGTTCATTCAACTTTGGGTTGCCCCGCAATATAATGGTAAAATGAAATTAAAAATAGTATTGAATGAGGAAGTGCCCTGGAGTAGAATAATATATTGTTAAGGGCAGGTAGTTAATATCTAATCTGCACAAGGGATGGACAGGTCCTGTGGGATCCAAGCCTGGTTCATTTTTATGAACGTCAGCTTGTCCACATTGGCTGTAGACAGGCGGCTGCGTTTGTCTGTAATGACGCCCCCTGCCGTGCTGAATACACGTTCAGACAAAACGCTGGCCACCGGGCAGGCCAGCACCTCCAAGGCATAAAAGGCTAGCTCTGGCCACGTCGACAATTTGGAGACCCGAACCATCAGTCAGTACGTGGAGGGGTGTGCACAGGTACTGTTCCACCATGTTAGTGAAATGTTGCCTCCTGCTAACACGTTCCGTATCAGGTGGTGGTGCAGTTAGCTGTGGCGTGTTGACAAAACTTTTCCACATCTCTGCCATGCTAACCCTGCCCTCAGAGGAGCTGGCCGTGACACAGCTGCTTTGGCGACCTCTTGCTCCTCCTCTGCCTTCGCCTTGGGCTTCCACTCGTTCCCCTGTGACATTTGGGAATGCTCTCAGTAGCGCATCTACCAACGTGCGCTTGTACTCGCGCATCTTCCTATCACGCTCCAGTGTAGGAAGTAAGGTGGGCACATTGTCTTTGTACCGGGGATCCAGCAGGGTGGCAACCCAGTAGTCCGCACACGTTAAAATGTGGGCAACTCTGCTGTCGTTGCGCAGGCACTGCAGCATGTAGTCGCTCATGTGTGCCAGGCTGCCCAGAGGTAAGGACAAGCTGTCCTCTGTGGGAGGCGTATCGTCATCGTCCTGTGTTTCCCCCCAGCCACGCACCAGTGATGGGCCCGAGCTGCTTTGGGTGCCACCCCGCTGTGAACATGCTTCATCCTCATCCTCCTCCACCTCCTCCTCATCCTCGTCCTCCTCGTCCTCCAGTAGTGGGCCCTGTCTGGCCACATTTGTACCTGGCCTCTGGTGTTGCAAAAAACCTCCCTCTGAGTCACTTCGAAGAGACTGGCCTGAAAGTGCTAAAAAAGACCCCTCTTCCTCCTCTTCCTCCTGTGCCACCTCCTCTTCCATCATCGCCCTAAGTGTTTTCTCAAGGAGACATAGAAGTGGTATTGTAACGCTGATATCGGCGTCATCGCCACTGGCCATGTTGGTGGAGTACTCGAAACAACGCAACAGGGCACACAGGTCTCGCATGGAGGCCCAGTCATTGGTGGTGAAGTGTGTCTGATCCGCAGTGCGACTGACCCGTGCGTGCTGCAGCTGAAACTCCACTATGGCCTGCTGCTGCTCGCACAGTCTGTCCAGCATATGCAAGGTGGAGTTCCACCTGGTGGGTACGTCGCATATGAGGCGGTGAGCGGGAAGGCCGAAGTTACGCTGTAGCGCAGACAGGCGAGCAGCGGCAGGGTGTAAACCCCGGAAGCGCGAACAGACGGCCCGCACTTTATGCAGCAGCTCTGACATGTCGGGGTAGTTGCGAATGAACTTCTGCACCACCAAATTCAGCACATGCGCCAGGCAAGGGATGTGCGTCAAACCGGCTAGTCCCAGAGCCGCAACGAGATTTCGCCCATTATCGCACACCACCAGGCCGGGCTTGAGGCTCACCGGCAGCAACCACTCGTCGGTCTGTTGTTCTATACCCCGCCACAACTCCTGTGCGGTGTGGGGCCTGTCCCCCAAACATATGAGTTTCAGAATGCCCTGCTGACGTTTACCCCGGGCTGTGCTGAAGTTGGTGGTGAAGGTGTGTGGCTGACTGGATGAGCAGGTGGAAGAAGAGGAGGAGGAAGCTGAGTAGGAGGAGGAGGAGACAGGAGGCAAAGAATGTTGCCCTGCGATCCTTGGCGGCGGAAGGACGTGCGCCAAACAGCTCACTGCCTGGGGCCCAGCCGCCACTACAGTTACCCATTGTGCAGTTAGGGAGATATAGCGTCCCTGGCCGTGCTTACTGGTCCACGTATCTGTGGTTAGGTGGACCTTGCCACAGATGGCGTTGCGCAGTGCACACTTGATTTTATCGGACACTTGTTTGTGCAGGGAAGGCACGGCTCTCTTGGAGAAGTAGTGGCGGCTGGGAACAACATACTGTGGGACAGCAAGTGACATGAGCTATTTGAAGCTGTGTGTGTCCACCAGCCTAAATGACAGCATTTCATTGGCCAGTAGTTTAGAAATGCTGGCATTCAGGGCCAGGGATCGAGGGTGGCTAGGTGGGAATTTACGCTTTCTCTCAAATGTTTGTGAGATGGAGAGCTGAACGCTGCCGTGTGACATGGTTGAGATGCTTGGTGACGCAGGTGGTGGTGTTGGTGGTACATCCCATGTTTGCTGGGCGGCAGGTTCCTCCAGAGGCAAAGGAAGAGGCCGAGGCGGCGGCAGCGGCAGCAGAAGAGGCCGAGGCGGCGGCAGCAGCAGAAGAGGCCGAGGCGGCAGCAGCAGAAGAGGTAGCAGGGGGAGCCTGAGTGACTTCCTTGTTTTTAAGGTGTTTACTCCACTGCAGTTCATGCTTTGCATGCAGGTGCCTGGTCATGCAGGTTGTGCTAAGGTTCAGAACGTTAATGCCTCGCTTCAGGCTCTGATGGCACAGCGTGCAAACCACTCGGGTCTTGTCGTCAGCACATTGTTTGAAGAAGTGCCATGCCAGGGAACTCCTTGAAGCTGCCTTTGGGGTGCTCAGTCCCAGATGGCGGCGGTCAGTAGCAGGCGTAGTCTCTTGGCGGCGGGAGTTCTGATTTTGCCCACTGCTCCCTCTTTTGCTACGCTGTTGGCTCGGTCTCACCACTGCCTCTTCCTCCGAACTGTAAAAGTCAGTGGCACGACCTTCATTCCATGTGGGGTCTAGGACCTCATCGTCCCCTGCATCGTCTTCCACCCAGTCTTGATCCCTGACCTCCTGTTCAGTCTGCACACGTGGTTGTGCGTTAGTGCATTCTATCTCTTCCACCCCTGGGGAAGGGCTAGGTGGATGCCCTTGGGAAACCCTGGCAGCAGAGTCTTCAAACAGCATAAGAGACTGCTGCATAACTTGAGGCTCAGACAGTTTCCCTGATATGCATGGGGGTGATGTGACAGACCGATAGGCTTGGTTTTCATGCGCCATCTGTGCGCTTTCTGCAGAAGACTGGGTGGGAGATAATGTGAACGTGCTGGATCCACTGTCGGCCACCCAATTGACTAATGCCTGGACCTGCTCAGGCCTTACCATCCTTAGAACGGCATTGGGCCCCACCAAATATCGCTGTAAATTCTGCTGGCTACTGGGACCTGAGGTAGTTGGTTCACTAGGACGTGTGGCTGTGGCAGAACGGCCACGTCCTCTCCCAGCACCAGAGGGTCCACTAACACCACCACGACCATGTCCACGTCCGCGTCCGCGTCCCTTATTAGATGTTTTCCTCATTGTTCCCGTTCACCACAATTTTGAGAATGGCAAATTTGGGAATAGTTTTTCAACCCAGAACAAAAAGTGTGCTTTTACGGTGACTACAAATAACTTGACCAGCTAAAACAGTACAGATTTGGTTGAATAGAAATGTCAGGCCTGTTTTTTTTTTGCGCAAGTTGACAGGTATAGGTTTAATCGCAGAATTAGACTTCTATCTGAACGGTAGCGTGTGTCTTAGGTTTTTCTGAATGACACTATCAGCACCTTCAATGTAAGATATCCTTTTTGGGATAGATTTCAAGTAGGCCTCATATACCAGAAACTAGTTATTTTCAGAATGGCAAATTTGGGAATAGTTTTTCAACCCAGAACAAAAAGTCTTCTTTTACGGTCACTACAAATAACTTGACCAGCTAAAACAGTGCAGATTTGGTTGAATAGAAATGTCAGGCCTGTTTTTTTTTTGCGCTATGTGACAGGTATAGGTTTAATCACAGAATTAGACTTCTATCTGCACAGTAGCGTGTGTCTTAGGTTTTTCTGAATGACACTATCAGCACCTTCAATGTAAGATATCTTTTTTGGGATAGATTTCAAGTAGGCCTCATATACCAGAAACTAGTTATTTTGAGAATGGCAAATTTGGGAATAGTTTTTCAACCCAGAACAAAAAGTCTGCTTTTACGGTCACTACAAATAACTTGACCAGATAAAACAGTACAGATTTGGTTGAATAGAAATGTCAGGCCTGGTTTTTTTTTGCGCTGTGTGACAGGTATAGGTTTAATCACAGAATCAGACTTCTATCTGCACGGTAGCGTGTGTCTTAGGTTTTTCTGAATGACACTATCAGCACCTTCAATGTAAGATATCCTTTTTGGGATGGATTTCAAGTAGGCCTCATATACCAGAAACTAGTTATTTTGAGAATGGCAAATTTGGGAATAGTTTTTCAACCCAGAACAAAAAGTCTGCTTTTACGGTCACTACAAATAACTTGACCAGCTAAAACAGTACAGATTTGGTTGAATAGAAATGTCAGGCCTGTTTTTTTTTTTGCGCTGTGTGACAGGTATAGGTTTAATCACAGAATCAGACTTCTATTTGCACGGTAGTGTGTGTCTTAGGTTTTTCTGAATGACACTATCAGCACCTTCAATGTAAGATATCCTTTTTGGGATAGATTTCAAGTAGGCCTCATATACCAGAAACTAGTTATTTTGAGAATGGCAAATTTGGGAATAGTTTTTCAACCCAGAACAAAAAGTCTGCTTTTACGGTGACTACAAATAACTTGACCAGCTAAAACAGTACAGATTTGGTTGAATAGAAAGGTCAGGCCTGGTTTTTTTTTGCGCTGTGTGACAGGTATAGGTTTAATCACAGAATTAGACTTTTATATGCACGGTAGCGTGTGTCTTAGGTTTTTCTGAATGACACTATCAGCACCTTCAATGTAAGATATCCTTTTTGGGATAGATTTCAAGTAGGCCTCATATACCAGAAACTAGTTATTTTGAGAATGGCAAATTTGGGAATAGTTTTTCAACCCAGAACAAAAAGTCTGCTTTTACGGTCACTACAAATAACTTGACCAGCTAAAACAGTACAGATTTGGTTGAATAGAAATGTCAGGCCTGTTTTTTTTTTGCGCTGTGTGACAGGTATAGGTTTAATCACAGAATCAGACTTCTATCTGCACGGTAGCGTGTGTCTTAGGTTTTTCTGAATGACACTATCAGCACCTTCAATGTAAGATATCCTTTTTGGGATAGATTTCAAGTAGGCCTCATATACCAGAAACTAGTTATTTTGAGAATGGCAAATTTGGGAATAGTTTTTCAACCCAGAACAAAAAGTCTGCTTTTACGGTGACTACAAATAACTTGACCAGCTAAAACAGTACAGATTTGGTTGAATAGAAATGTCAGGCCTGTTTTTTTTTTGCGCTATGTGACAGGTATAGGTTTAATCACAGAATTAGACTTCTATCTGCACGGTAGCGTGTGTCTTAGGTTTTTCTGAATGACACTATCAGCACCTTCAATGTAAGATATCCTTTTTGGGATAGATTTCAAGTAGGCCTCATATACCAGAAAGTAGTTATTTTGAGAATGGCAAATTTGGGAATAGTTTTTCAACCCAGAACAAAAAGTCTGCTTTTACGGTCACTACAAATAACTTGACCAGCTAAAACAGTACAGATTTGGTTGAATAGAAATGTCAGGCCTGTTTTTTTTTTGCGCTGTGTGACAGGTATAGGTTTAATCACAGAATCAGACTTCTATCTGCACGGTAGCGTGTGTCTTAGGTTTTTCTGAATGACACTATCAGCACCTTCAATGTAAGATATCCTTTTTGGGATAGATTTCAAGTAGGCCTCATATACCAGAAACTAGTTATTTTGAGAATGGCAAATTTGGGAATAGTTTTTCAACCCAGAACAAAAAGTCTGCTTTTACGGTGACTACAAATAACTTGACCAGCTAAAACAGTACAGATTTGGTTGAATAGAAATGTCAGGCCTGGGTTTTTTTTGCGCTGTGTGACAGGTATAGGTTTAATCACAGAATCAGACTTCTATCTGCACGGTAGCGTGTGTCTTAGGTTTTTCTGAATGACACTATCAGCACCTTCAATGTAAGATATCCTTTTTGGGATAGATTTCAAGTAGGCCTCATATACCAGAAACTAGTTATTTTGAGAATGGCAAATTTGGGAATAGTTTTTCAACCCAGAACAAAAAGTCTGCTTTTACGGTGACTACAAATAACTTGACCAGCTAAAACAGTACAGATTTGGTTGAATAGAAATGTCAGGCCTGTTTTTTTTTGCGCTATGTGACAGGTATAGGTTTAATCACAGAATTAGACTTCTATCTGCACGGTAGCGTGTGTCTTAGGTTTTTCTGAATGACACTATCAGCACCTTCAATGTAAGATATCCTTTTTGGGATAGATTTCAAGTAGGCCTCATATACCAGAAACTAGTTATTTTGAGAATGGCAAATTTGGGAATAGTTTTTCAACCCAGAACAAAAAGTCTGCTTTTACAGTCACTACAAATAACTTGACCAGCTAAAACAGTACAGATTTGGTTGAATAGAAATGTCAGGCCTGTTTTTTTTTGCGCTGTGTGACAGGTATAGGTTTAATCACAGAATCAGACTTCTATCTGCACGGTAGCGTGTGTCTTAGGTTTTTCTGAATGACACTATCAGCACCTTCAATGTAAGATATCCTTTTTGGGATAGATTTCAAGTAGGCCTCATATACCAGAAACTAGTTATTTTGAGAATGGCAAATTTGGGAATAGTTTTTCAACCCAGAACAAAAAGTCTGCTTTTACGGTCACTACAAATAACTTGACCAGCTAAAACAGTACAGATTTGGTTGAATAGAAATGTCAGGTCTATTTTTTAGGCGCTGGGTGACAGGCTCAGCCTGCACCAGATGTAGTATATTGCCAAAAAATAACCAGACTGTTGATGGTTAAATGCACTTCGGTGACACAGGCTTAGCCTGCAGCTGATGTAGTATATGGCCAAAAAATAACCAGACTGTTGATGGTTAAATGCACTTCGTTGACACAGGCTCAGCCTGCAGCTGATGTAGGATATAGCACAAAATAACCACACTATTGATGGTTAAATACACTTGGTGATAGCTTGTGCTGGCGCACCACAAGCCACAAAATGGCCGCCGATCACCCCAGAAAAAAAGTGATCTAAAAACGCTCTGGGCATCCTCAAAAAAGTGAGCAAGTCGATATTAGCACTTCAATGATGCACAGCTGCAGATCGATCACAGAATGAAGTCTTTTGGAGGAGTTAATCTGCCTAATCTCGCCCTAACTTCGCAACTGCAACCTCTCCCTATGCTTGAATCAGCAGAGTGACGTGCAGCGCTGCGTGACCCAAGCTTATATAGAGGCTGGGTCACATGCTGCACTGGCCAATCACAGCCATGCCAATAGTAGGCAAGGCTGTGATGGCTTCTTGGGGCAAGTAGTATGACGCTTGTTGATTGGCTGCTTTGCAGCCTTTTAAAAAGCGGCAAGAAAGCGCCGAACACCGAACCCGAACCCGGACTTTTACGAAAATGTTCGGGTTCGGGTCCGTGTCACGGACACCCCAAAATTCGGTATGAACCCGAACTATACAGTTCGGGTTCGCTCATCCCTAATTTTAAGTTTAACATCTGTTGTGGATAAACTGTTTGAAGGTTTTCTGAGAGATGCTATCTTAGAGCATCTCAATGGAAATAAGCAAATAACTCCATATCAGCATGGCTTCGTGAGGGATCGGTCATGCCAAACTAATTTAATCAGTTTCTATGAGGAGGTAAGTTCTAGACTTGACAGTGGCGAATCAATGGATGTCGTATATCAGGACTTCTCCAAAGCATTTGACACTGTACCACATAAAAGGTTAGTATATAAAATGAGAATGCTCGGACTGGGAGAAAATGTCTGTATGTGGGTAAGTAACTGGCTCAATGATAGAAAACAGAGGATGGTTATTAACGGTACTGTTAGCATACAAGGTTTGTATTGTATAAGCAACAACCACTGTATGTCATTGCTATATGCCTAGTATATTATATAGTCACTAGATGGCAGTGTTGCATTTGTGTAACTTCCTGTTTTTCTATCCTTCAATAAAACAGTTAAGTGCTCGTGCAGTTACCGAGCAGAGGTCAGTTAAACCTGAAAGACTGTCTGCCTGTTCTTTGTTTAGCCTCAGAAAGTATTTCTAACAGGTTATGGGCCCAGAGTCATGCAGGATAAAACCAGATACAGTGAGCTAAAGCAATTGAGTGCAGGAGACATCAACAGAAAGGCAAACAGCAGAAATGGCTGCCACCATCCCCTCAGCAAAGTTTTCCATCGCAAATCTGACAAATCAGAACTACCAATCCTGGAAATTTACGATGAAAATGCTGCTTATAAGAGAAGGTACGTGGAAATGTATAAATGAACCTAGACCTGTACAGCCCACAGAAGAGTGGTTAGACAGAGATCAGAAAGCCCAGAGCACAATCTCTCTGTGCATAGACGATGATCAAATCATACATATATGTAACTGTCAAACTGCTAAAGACATGTGGGAAGGATTACAAAAAGTGCATGAAAGAGTTAATCTCAGCAATAAACTGTATTTAATCAGAAAGCTGTATCAGACTAAGCTGCAGAAAGATCAGGACATGCAGGACTACATAAGACAGACCTTAGAAATGGTGGAGAGACTAAGAGGGATTGGAGACACACTTGTCACAGCACTGGATGCACGCCCAGATGATGAACTGACACTGGAATATGTTAAAAGCAAGCTTGTGGATGAATACAAGCGCAAAACAGAAAGCATGAGTAATGCAAGTGTGTGTTCAGAGACTGCTTTAAAGATGAAATACAAAAATAAAAGCAGTAATGTGCAGCTAGAAAAGCGGGAATGCTTTGTGTGCAAAAAACCAGGACACCTAAAGGCAGATTGTAGAATCTGGAAAGCTAGAATGCAAAAACAAAGTGGATTGCAACAAGCTAAGAATGTCATAGAAACAAAGGAGTATGCATTCGGATCCAAAAATGGTGTCACCTCTGTGCAAGTGTGGTGTGTGGACTCAGGTGCTACAAGCCGACCGACATTTCTTCATCCAGCTTGATAAAAGCAGAACAGAAAGGATATCTACAGCTAATGGACAACTCATGAAATCAGTGGGAATAGGAGATGGTTTTCTATACTGTCTCTCCAGATATCACTAGAAAGATCCATATGAGAAATGTTCTGTATGTGCCAGATCTTGACAGCAACCTTTTGTCAGTAAAGAAACTCACTAACCAAGGCAATGTAGTCACATTTCAGGGTGACAGTTGTATCATGACAAAAGGGGATTGCTTGCTTGCAAAGGCTAAAATCAGAGATGAACTATATCAGCTGAACTGCAGTGAAATGGTTAAAACAGCCAAAGAGGATAAACATTCAAACTGCATCCACACTTGGCACAGACGATTCGGGCACAGAAATTCTAATACAATAAAGAAAATAGTTGAGAATAACTATGCAAGTTGTATTAAGATTATTCCATGTGATCAAATAATGATCTGCACCAGCTGTATTAAAGGAAAAATTACTAGGACATCTTTTCCCAAGCAGACCAGCAGCAAAACTCAAAAACCTCTGGACTTAATACATTCAGATCTTTGTGGTCCAATGAAAACTATAACTCCAGGAAAGAAAAAGTACTTCCTGACCTATACACTGCGTGCAGAATTATTAGGCAAATGAGTATTTTGACCACATCATCCTCTTTATGCATGTTGTCTTACTCCAAGCTGTATAGGCTCGAAAGCCTACTACCAATTAAGCATATTAGGTGATGTGCATTTCTGTAATGAGAAGGGGTGTGGTCTAATGACATCAACACCCTATATCAGGTGTGCATAATTATTAGGCAACTTCCTTTCCTTTGGCAAAATGGGTCAAAAGAAGGACTTGACAGGCTCAGAAAAGTCAAAAATAGTGAGATATCTTGCAGAGGGATGCAGCACACTTAAAATTGCAAAGCTTCTGAAGCGTGATCATCGAACAATCAAGCGTTTCATTCAAAATAGTCAACAGGGTCGCAAGAAGCGTGTGGAAAAACCAAGGCGCAAAATAACTGCCCATGAACTGAGAAAAGTCAAGCGTGCAGCTGCCAAGATGCCACTTGCCACCAGTTTGGCCATATTTCAGAGCTGCAACATCACTGGAGTGCCCAAAAGCACAAGGTGTGCAATACTCAGAGACATGGCCAAGGTAAGAAAGGCTGACACACAAGCTGAAACGTCAAGACTGGGCCAAGAAATATCTCAAGACTGATTTTTCTAAGGTTTTATGGACTGATGAAATGAGAGTGAGTCTTGATGGGCCAGATGGATGGGCCCATGGCTGGATTGGTAAAGGGCAGAGAGCTCCAGTCCGACTCAGATGCCAGCAAGGTGGAGGTGGAGTACTGGTTTGGGCTGGTATCATCAAAGATGAGCTTGTGGGGCCTTTTCGGGTTGAGGATGGAGTCAAGCTCAACTCCCAGTCCTACTGCCAGTTTCTGGAAGACACCTACCAAGCAGTGGTACAGGAAGAAGTCTGCATCCTTCAAGAAAAACATGATTTTCATGCAGGACAATGCTCCATCACACGCGTCCAAGTACTCCACAGCGTGGCTGGCAAGAAAGGGTATAAAAGAAGAAAATCTAATGACATGGCCTCCTTGTTCACCTGATCTGAACCCCATTGAGAACCTGTGGTCCATCATCAAATGTGAGATTTACAAGGAGGGAAAACAGTACACCTCTCTGAACAGTGTCTGGGAGGCTGTGGTTGCTGCTGCACGCAATGTTGATGGTGAACAGATCAAAACACTGACAGAATCCATGGATGGCAGGCTTTTGAGTGTCCTTGCAAAGAAAGGTGGCTATATTGGTCACTGATTTGTTTTTGTTTTGTTTTTGAATGTCAGAAATGTATATTTGTGAATGTTGAGATGTTATATTGGTTTCACTGGTAAAAATAAATAATTGAAATGGGTATATATTAGTTTTTTGTTAAGTTGCCTAATAATTATGCACAGTAATAGTCACCTGCACACACAGATATCCCCCTAAAATAGCTAAAACTAAAAACAAACTAAAAACTACTTCCAAAAATATTCAGCTTTGATATTAATGAGTTTTTTGGGTTCATTGAGAACATGGTTGTTGTTCAATAATAAAATGAATCCTCAAAAATACAACTTGCTTAATAATTCTGCACTCCCTGTATTGATGATTACTCCAGATATACCACAGTGTTTCTACTTCACAATAAGGATGAAGTGCCAGAGAAATTAGAAGAGTATCTCGCCCAAGTAAGTAATAAATTTGGCAGGATGCCCAGAGTACTACGAACAGATAATGGCTCAGAATATACAAGTGGTAAAACACAGGTCATCCTCAGAAAACATGGAATAATGTTCCAAACAACTGTTCCATATAACCCAGAGCAAAATGGAGTTGCAGAGAGAATGAACCGCACACTGTGTGGAAGTAGGAGGAGCATGCTATTTGATGCCGATATGCCAACTACATACTGGGGAGAAGCTATCATGACTGCATGTTATCTTCAAAATCGTTTGCCAGGAAAAACAACAACAAAAACTCCATATGAACTGTGGAACAAAAAGAAACCAGATTTAAGACACATCAGAATTTTTGGAAGTAAAGCCTATGTACACATTCCAAAAGAAAAACTTACAAAATGGGATGCATGTGCAAAAGAAGGAGTACTTGTGGGTTACAGTGAATCTCAAAAAGGATACAGGATTTTACATCGAGACACAAACAAGGTAACAGTCAGCAGAAGTTTGATTATTGATGAAAGTTCTGCATGTTTAAAGTTTGAACAACTGACACAAACTATTCAAACTGAAAAAGAGTCAACATCAGTCACTCAAGAGGATAAGGAAAGTGACACAGAAATAGAAATTACTGAAGAAAAATCAAAAGCTGAAACTGAACCAGAGATACCTTCAGTCAGAAGATCAACCAGAACCAATAAAGATGTTCCAGCTGAACGTTTATCTTACATAGCTCGCAGAGCCGTTCAAACTGAACCAGGTTCATGGACATGCAGCACGCCAGACCTGCAGGGTATTGCGAAGTGAGGTCACGGTTATGGGCAATCGAGGGTTACTCACTATTTGGAGGAGAACCCTGGGCAGGCATGCGGCAGTGAAGGAGAGGTAGACACAAGTTCCTCTGGGGCACACTCTGTATGTAGAGACCTGGCCTGATGTTGTGTGAGGTGCCCTGGATGTTGCAGGTGTTTAGAGTGCCTGAAGCAAGGTCCCTTTTGAGATTCGTGACGCCAGTGCCTGTAACGGTGGCACACCGATTTGTAGGAGTAGTAAAATGAGTACACAGTTGGTGAACTAAACGTTTCTTTACTTGGTGAAAACAGTCCAACTTTGTACAGGCAGTTACAGTTGATAATGATAATGCAGTCCCTTGAACAATACTTCACAAGCAGGTTGTCTTTCAATATAATGGCAGGTATTATTCATGCAAGATACTTGGAGGGTATACAACTAATACTTTGCAGTGCAACGCTGCTCTATCCCCTTCAGCTATTCTAGCTGGCTGGATCCCAAGGCCCGGATGCCTAATTGCTGGCTTAAATCCTTGGTATAAATAATCTTCCTCCAGTATTGGCACTTGCTTTACTTTATAGATCCTATACCCATCAGGGTACTTATCTGACTTGTAATGTCCTTGCTTGGTAGGGAAGCTGCAGGTTTCTCCCAGGAGGTCCTGTCCTACTACTGGGGTATCTTCAGAGCTTACTGAGGCTCACTTGATCTACAGGCAGGCTAGGGTTCTTCACTAGCCTCCTGGTGGCAACTAGAAGCCTGGACTGTCTAGCTGCATGTCAGGAGGAGGCCCTCTGCATATCTCTGGCTGGTGCCTTCTCACTTCTGTCTCCACAGACTCCTGACTATGAACTAACCCCTCCCTGTCTGGGCCTGGACATTTATGCTAGGGGCTCCCTATCTCCCTCTAGTGTCTAGGATGCCTAACTACACCCTAATAGGCTTGCTATGCATAACACAGGGGGAACATTACATGTAAAAACACATAGAAAAATACATTGAATGCATAATCAAATATAAGATCATTGTCCCTAGTGAGCAGGAGTAACACGCAAACCAATTGACCCTTGTGTAGTGCCCACGCCTACCTAGTGGGACACTACAGAAAGAGATGCAGAAACTGCCAATGCATGAGAAACAAATATGGAATAAAGCCGCTGATGAAGAAATGACATCACTCAATGATCTTCAGACATGGACACTTTTAGAGCTCCCTCACGGTAAACATGCCATAGGATGTAAATGGGTTTTTAAAACCAAATGTAACTCTGAAGGGAAAGTCTGTCAGTACAAGGCAAGGCTGGTTGCTAAAGGTTACTCACAGAAGTTCGGTGAGGACTATGATGCTACTTTTGCTCCAGTTGCTAAACAAAGTACTTTCAGAACACTTATGACAGTGGCTGCCATGCGTACAATGATTGTGAAACATCACGATATTAAGACAGCTTTTCTTAATGGTGATATTGAAGAAGAAATTTACATGTCTCAGCCAGAAGGATATGTGAAAAAGGGACAAGAGCACCTTGTCTGCAAGTTGAAAAAATCCCTTTACGGCCTTAAACAATCAGCTCGAGCATGGAACTTGAAAATAAATCAAGTTTTACTAAATTAAGGATTTACAAGAAGCAAAGCTGATCCGTGCCTATACGCTAAACAAGTAGACGCTGTATGGATGTACCTGCTAATTTATGTGGATCACCTGATCATTGCTCACAAAAACAGCGATGAAATTGCAAAATTAACAGGAATACTCAATAAGCACTTTGAAACTAAAGACCTAGGTTGACATATTATCTTGGAATTGACATCCAGCGTGAGAAAGATGGAAGTTTCCTGTTCAACCAGAGTGCAAAAATGTAATCTATTTTTCAGCAATTCAATATGACAGAGGCCAAAGGAACAAGCACACCTATGGATACAGCCTATCCAAAGTTAGAAGGAGAAGATGATCTTCTCACATCTAATGAACAGTACAGACAAGCCGTGGGGGCACTTCTTTACATTGCAACCACTACACATCCAGATATTGCAGCTGCCATGTCTCTTCTATGCAGGCGAGTTGATAAACCACGTCAAAGAGATTGGAATGCAATTAAAAGAGTTATGAGATATCTGAAACAGACAAAAGACTTAAGTTTAAAACTGTCAGCAAGTGGTGACTTAAAGGGTTTCTATCACTTCATATCACATATTTAGGTGTCAGACACTAGCGATCCGCTAGTGTCTGCTCTAACAAACCATCCTAATATGATAGGTTTTGGGGCAGCCGTTTTGCTAAAATAACAACTTATATCTATATGCTAATGAGCCTCTAGGTGCTATGGGGGCGTCATTAGCACCTAGAGGCTCCGTCTACCTTCCTAAACTGCCGCCGCCCAGCGCGTCCCTCCAGCCCGCCCATCTCCTGCTGAATGCGATGATCTGTGATCCTCTCCGTGCGCGTCTCTGTTCTGCGCATGCGCAGTGAATGCCTGACCGCTTCCCTGCTCAGACAGCTCCACTGCGCCTGTTCCTCAGAGCACTATGATGTCATCGGCGCAGGCGCAGTGGAGATGTCTGAGCAGGGAAGCGGTCAGACATTCACTGCACATGCGCAGAACAGAGACGCGCACGGAGATAAAAACCCTTTAAACCTCATGGGATATGTGGACTCCGATTGGGCAGGTGACCACAGCACACGCAAATCCACAAGTGGTTACTTATTAAAATTAGGAAACAGTCCTATATTTTGGTCCAGCAAGAAACAGATGTCAGTGACATTGTCTTCTACAGAAGCTGAATACATATCTGCAGCTTATGCCAGTCAAGAAATTGTATGGTTACAGCAATTACTCAAGGATCTTGGGGAAGCAACATCAGAACCTACCGTCTTATTTGAGGACAATCAGGCTTGCATTAAGCTTACAACAAGTGAAAAGATTAGTGCAAGAACTAAGCACATCGACGTCAAACATCATTACATTCATGACTTAGTTGGTCAGAAAGTGATTGTACTTGTGTATTGTGAGTCTGAAAAAATGATTGCTGATGCTCTGACAAAGCCACTCGCTAGAAACAGATTTGAGGATCTTAGATCAGAAATGGGACTGACATAGATAGTAGTTGTTGAGTGGGGGTGTTAGCATACAAGGTTTGTATTGTATAAGCAACAACCACTGTATGTCATTGCTATATGCCTAGTATATTATATGGTCACTAGATGGCAGTGTTGCATTTGTGTAACCTCCTGTTTTTCTATCCTTCAATAAAACAGTTAAGTGCTCGTGCAGTTACCGAGCAGAGGTCAGTTAAACCTGAAAGACTGTCTGCCTGTTCTTCGTTTAGCCTCAGAAAGTATTTCTAACAGGTACACACTCAGATTGGGTCACAGTCACTAGTGGGGTACCTCAGGGGTCAGTTTTGGGCCCTATTCTCTTCAATATATTTATTAATGATCTTGTAGAAGGCTTGCATAGTAAAGTATCAATTTTCGCAGATGACACTAAACTGTGTAAAGTAATTAACACTGAAGAGGACAGTATACTACTACAGAGGGATCTGGATAGATTGGAGGCTTGGGCAGATAAGTGGCAGATTATATTTAACACTGACAAATGTAAAGTTATGCACATGGGAAGGAATAATGCAAGTCACCCGTACATACTAAATGGTAAAACACTCGGTAACACTGACATGGAAAAGGAACTAAGCTGCAAAAACCAGTGTCAGGCAGCTGCTGCCAAGGCCAATAAGATAATGGGTTGCATCATAGATGCCCGTGATAAGAACATAATCCTACCACTTTAAAAAACGCTACTCAGACCACACATGGAGTACTGTGTACAGTTCTGGGCTCCTGTAAACAAGGCAGACATAGGAGAGCTGGAGAGGGTCCAGAGGAGGGCAACTAAAGTAATAACTGGAATGGGGCAACTACAGGACCCTGAAAGATTATCAAAATTAGGGTTATTCACTTTAGAAAAAAGACGACTGAGGGGAGATCTAATTAATATGTATAAATATATCAGGGGTCAGTACAGAGATATCTCCCATCATCTATTTATCCCCAGGACTGTGACTGTGACGAGGGGACATCCTCTGCGTCTGGAGGAAAGAAGGTTTGTACACAAACATAGAAAAGGATTCTTTACGGCTGTGGCGTAGCTAGAAGTGACTGCGCCCCACAGCAAATTTTTGAATGGGGCCCCCCTCCCCCAGTAATTTTTTTGCAACCCCTTCCTTTCATGCCGCCCCCATTCCTGTGGCTAGTAAAGATCGCTCTCTCAGACCAGGCCCGGCAGCTGTTCCATCCGTTTTCTACACTGTCTATACTATCACTGAATATATTTTCATTGCGTAATACTGTTGAGGGGCCCTGACAAAATATTTTAGTCCTCCTTCTCCTGGATGGGCCCCTTCTGGGTCAGGGCCCCAAAGCAGCCGCTTCCCCTGCTTCCCCTATAGTTACGCCCCTGCTTTACGGTAAGAGCAGTGAGACTATGGAACTCTCTGCCTGAGGAGGTGGTGATGGAGAGTTCACTAAAAGAGTTCAAGAGGGGCCTGGATGTATTTCTGGAGTGTAATAATATTACAGGCTATAGCTACTAGAGAGGGGTCATTGATCCAGGGAGTTGGTCTGATTGCCTGATTGGAGTCGGGAAGGAATTTTCTATTCCCCTAAAGTGGGGAAAATTGGCTTCTACCTCACAGTTTTTTTTTTGCCTTCCTCTGGATCAACTTGCAGGATGACAGGCCGAACTGGATGGACAAATGTCTTTTTTCGGCCTTATGTACTATGTTACTATGTTACACACCTGTGAGGTGGGATGGGTTATCTCGACAAGGAGAAGTGCTCACTAGCACAGATTTAGACAGATTTGTGAACAATGTTTGAGTAATTTTTGTGTATGTAGAAAATCAGGGGCATAGCTAAAAGCTCATGGGCCCTGGTGCAAGAGTTCAGCTTGGGCCCCCATCCCTCAGTGCTTGTTGGCAAGAGGCAGGGGAGCACATATCCTTCCTGCTGCCTGAGGCAAACATTGAAAGGGCATCCCTCATGCCAAATTCTTAACCTAACCCCTTCCCTCCAGCCAGAGGTGTAAATTGACCAGTATGCACTTTCTCTAATGCCAGTGTCTTATGTGGAACAAGGGTCTTTGGGCCCCCTCAGGCTCCTGGGCCCGGTAGCGACTGCTACCTCTGCACCCCCTATAGCTACGCCCCTGTAGAAAATGTTTCAGATCTTTGAGCTCAGCTCATGCAAAACGGGAGCAAAACCAAAAGTGGTGCATTTATATTTTTGTTCAGTGTATAATGCGATCGGGGCCGCAAAGAAACGGGGAGGGGGGCTACACGAAATTTGCAGACCATGTGCAGTGCGGCTTATCTTGTGCTGATCTTACGTGTTTTCTGATGAAACATAGAAAACCTTAGGTAAAGGAAAAAGGAGCAGAAGTGAATCTGCTCTTATACTCCAGTCACTGCTAAAGCTGCATTTCCAGTTCTATATTCTGACACTATGAGGGAAAATTAGATAAAGAAAAAAATATGAAAACTGTAAACCTGCACTACTACAGTCACCTCCAAATCTGCATTTTTAGTTATGTAGGCTGATGCTATGAAGTAATCTTGGGTAACCAAAAAAGGATGAAAATTTGCTCTAGCTGCATTTTAAGTTCTATAGTTTGGCACTATGAAAGAAACTTGGGTAAGAAAAATAGCATAAAAACATTAAACCTCCATTTTCAGCTCTGTAGTCTGACTCTATCCTGGAAAAAAAAAACATCAGTAAATCTGCTGTTATGCTCCAGTCACTCCCAAAGTTGCTTTACCAGTTCTGTAGGCTGACACTGGAACCTTACAGCTTGGCTATAACCTAAATATCTGGTGGTGATCCAACCTTCAGAGTATGGAGGGGCCCGCTGAGTGGCTGTTCTTATTTCATTGCAGGAGCGCTGGGTTCCAATCACTAGTGAGAGCCGGGACTCGGCGTATGAAGCCTGTGTGAGGGAGGAGGTTCTATATAGAGGAGGAGGGGTGGAGTGTCAGTTTTTGGTGTTTGTTTTGCATATTCATATGTGCAGAACTATAAAGAGACTGACGTGGACATGCCGACATCTAGGAGAAAAGGTTATTTATATATATATATATATTAGATATCAGATAGATGGATATGTATATCCATTTGTTTTACAACAGAGCAACAGTATATTATATTTGTCGCTGGCATGTCTCAACTAGTTCCCTGTCGCCAGAAGCCGCTATAAGACGATGAGAGGGAAGTGAGTGAATTTAACGGAGGGCGTAATGAATGATACCCTACTGTGTGTGTCTATCATTTTTGATCAATTTTAGATGTCCCTGGATAAATTCAATTGGTTTTTAGCTAGTAATCTCAAGCTACAGTATCCTCAGAAATGAGTGAAGAGAGGGCTTTATGTGGAGGGAAGGGCAGGGTAAGGTGTCCGGATCATACTGGGAATGGTACAGTATACTAGTAGATCAATACAGCAGCATCACAGGATCATAGTGGGAGTAATAAATCTAACATTTTAGGCTACTTTCACACTGGTGTTTCTGGGTCTGCCTGTGAGATCTGTTTCAAGGCTCTCACAAGCGGCCCAAAACGGATCAGTTCAGCCCCAATGCATTTTTTTTTGTTCATGGTAATGCAAACGGATCCGTTCTGAACGGATACAAGCAGATACCAGACGGATCCGCACCTAAACGCAGGTTTGAAAGTAGCCTTACCAGAAATAATCTGCGTCCCAGTCACCCTATTGTCCTGCCCTGTTGGTCTCTGTACTCTACACTATTTTATTTTATTTATTCATGGTATCTTTCACCGGTGAAAACATGAAACCGGTAAAATAGCTGCATGGCAGCGAGTCCAATCTAATATACAGATATTGGTATGAACTTGTGTATTAGATTGCATGCAGGGGCTGACATCAAAAGCGCAATGAATATTGAGGGTTCAACACCTTACTGAGCCACCCAGTCCCAGTATATTTGAAAGAAAAAAATGTACTAAAAATAGGTATGCACTCCTCTTTCTGGTTTTGCATATAGAGCTATAGATTTATTGTATATAAACCATATAATATAAAAATACACATGAAAGTAAAATAGGAATAATTAATAAAAATAAAAAGTAAAAATAAAAAAATATATTGCCAAATATTAATCCATGTGTGAGATTCTGCATTTAATAATTAATACTTTATAGAAATGTAGTATATAGTCCAATTGTTTAGCAGCCTTATAAAGCTTATTATAATAGACTTGTATGTATAGTTCCAATATAGTGTCCAATATCCAAATCTGTATGTAGTTAGTAGTGATGAGCGGGAGGTGCCATATTTGATTTCATGATATTTCGCAAATATTTGATTGAATATTCGTCGAAATCGAATATTAGTCGTTATTCTATTTATCGCGAATAATATGGTTGGCTATTTAGAATATTTGTCATTTTTTTTCCAATCTGTACAGTTGTTCGTATACTCCTCCCCGACAAGCGTTGCCTGCGGTTTAGTTTTATTGTCAACCACATGGTGAGGGCTGCTGGTATGTTGCCTCACGTGTGGTTGCCGCTGGCAACATGATTTGGTACTTGGCAGTATAGCAGCCTGAGCTGTTGCTAGGCAGCTTGCTGTCAAGTGCATGCGGTTACATCTGGTTGGGTGTGTGTGTATGTATGCACTTTGTATGTCTGGTGTGCACGAGCTTTATGTAGGTGTGCACTGTGACACTTCCCTTCACTGTGGCTGCCCGTGGCAACGTTTGGTATTGTGTACATGTGGTGGCAGGGTCTCGGCCTTCTGGCTGACTCCCAGGACATGGTTGCCACGCATGTCGTTGCCTGCGGTAACAGCTGCAGTGTGATGTTTATTTGGACACTTCCCCTTTAAGTGGTTTTTTCCCTTGCCCGGTGTAGGAAGGGTTAACTCTCTTCTTAGTTTGTGAACACTGGGTGTATGTGTGGGTGTGGCCACTTAGGGCTATTTAGCTCCTGCTGGATGCCAGACTCTGAGGGGTACTTCAGCCATGGTTAGCTGAAGTCATCCTCCTGGTTATTACCATCTGTCAGTGAGGGCCACCCTTGTGGTCATAAATTATGTTACATGGTGTTATGAAGGTGTGTGTTTGGTTTCCTTGTTATTGCAGCTTATGGTCCTGGGTTCCTGTGTGATGTGTGGTGTGTGCTGTGTTTGTTTGTGTTCTGGACAGCAGCACTTGCACATGGGTTCCAGGCTTTGTTGTCTGTGGCAGGTGAGTGTTTTGTTTGTTGCATTTACCTGCCATTGCCATAAGTTGTTTCTGTTCCCCTTGTAGCTTGGCCACTTTAGACTCCTGTTTCTCCGCGTCCAGGAGGAACGGGCTGTCTACCCAGCTCCTAGCTCAGGGATTGGCGGAGGGTCAGTAGGGATCCGAGGTTCCTGAGCATGAGCCCTCCTACCTTCAAGGGTGGCTCATGCAGCTAGGAGTCAGGGTCAGATTAGGGAAGCTCTAGGAGGTGACCTGCTCCCTATTTCTGTCGTCCTGGCCGAGCAGCCACTAACATCTTCTTTCATCGCACGG
This sequence comes from Bufo bufo, assembly GCF_905171765.1. Classification (NCBI taxonomy): domain Eukaryota; kingdom Metazoa; phylum Chordata; class Amphibia; order Anura; family Bufonidae; genus Bufo; species Bufo bufo. The sequence goes on from NC_053396.1 coordinate 61,134,507, forward strand.
CTGAGGGTTTTCCCCATCCTCAGCCGTGACATCAATATAGCGAATATATAGCACTATATTCGCGAATTTGCAAAGTTGCGATATTCGCGATTAATATTCGCTATTCGAATATTCTCGCTCAACACTAGTAGTTAGTTGAGTCCCATATATAAATGAATTTCATGGATGTATAATAACATGAAAATATAATTGTGCTTGGTCTTTAGTTAGTATGTATGTACCTGTATAAATATATTTATATCACAGCCACAACTCCGTATTTTCCAACAGCAAGTTAGATAATCATTCCCAGCATAATATACTGAAGCTCTTGACTATAGTTCATATTTATAAAAATAGATGTCACAATTTTAGTTCAACAACCCTCCACCCTCAGATAATCCAGTTGGTATGAATTTATAGTTCAATAAGGACATTTTATTACACCATAAATGAACTAAAATAAGGTAAGCCTTGAACCGAAGGGATATTATCACACACTATATTCATTTTTTATAGAAAGGGTTGTATGATTGCTTCTTTGTCATATCTGAGTTTGCAAACGTATTTGTATGTATGTTTTTTATTTTAAACAATAAAATTATTTAATCTAATCTGAAGGGTTTTTGTGATATGTATATGTGCATTATAGCACAAGATGTGCATTATATTATAGCACAGGATTTTCCATCATAAGAATGGCTACCTGCCAAATTAATGTACATGAACAGCTATACGCACGTTCCCAGAGACACCCCTAATACCTGCAAGACAACCAGGCAAATAACCTACCATACATTCTATATCGATCAGACGTGATTACATGCCCCTGTAAGTGATATTTCATGCACAAGTTCTCTATATGCAGCATCATATACGGATTTACCGCAACATCACTATATCTTATGTCCAGTCCACACTGGGGTTTTCAATGTATCTAGCGCTTCACAACAGTGTGAAGTGCCATAGTACAGCACCCCACAATGCACTCTATCATGTAATTGAGGCGGAGATCCCGACACACTGCTGTTGCTGAAAAGTCACCCCTTACCCTGGATACAGCGATTCGCAGGGACATCTGCTCCATCAGGGCAGCAGACGGCATTCTCCTGTGTCAGGGACGGCAGCGCTCATCCCTCTGCAACCAAGTCAGCAGCGCTCATCCCTCTATAACCAGGGCGGCAGCGCACATCTCTTGGTGACCTGAAGAACAGCGCACATCTCTACTCGACCAAATTCTAAGTATTAATGTCATCAACAATAAATAAATCTAACCATGAGACTTAATAAACATCAGCGCACTTCTATAATGGAGTCTAGTAGCTAACACCATTGAGGTTCCTGCACTGATACCGGCTCCTTACTAAAAATCCCCGCTCTACAAATAATAGCCACCCACCCTCAGAATTCAGAAGGTGGCTACATTTATATCAAGAAAGTGTTTTATACACATCCACATATCCATTTTATTATCTATCTATTTTAATCTCATAAGCAAACATGCACTCCATATAAATCACTGCACCCTTCTCTATCAACACTTTAGCCCCTGATGAGCTAGACAGGAGGTCAGGGGGACGCTCCAGAACACCCAGGGTCAACTTAAAATAAAATAAAAAATAAAACAAAAAAGGCTGCCTCCAAACAAAATAAGACTGCCACTTTCCTTTCTGGCTGAACTTTTTATACTATGAGGTGTGTTTTCATTGGTTCCACAAGTCATATGCCCGTCCCTGCCCATTCACATTAAAAAGCAGGTTTTATTCACAGAATATAACATAGTAAGCCAATCAGAGAAAAGTTCCCACGGTCATGAGAGCCAGACAGATAAAATTTCCCAGACAATTAAGGTTAATTGCCTTGTTAACAAATATGAAACTTTGTTTTGACAACCTGTCATCACCAATTAACCACCCAAGCTTAATAGAATGGCCTATATTGCTATGTAAAAAACACTGAATTAAACACATTACTTTTTTTTCATTTGATTTAATTTCAAACCGTCTTATTTTACTTGCCCTTGCTTATTTCTGAGCATTTTTATCTTTTATTTTGTATGGTTTTTTTTTTAAACAAAACAATTCTGGGCTGCACTACAATTAGACACATACAAATGCATACAAATACATATATCTGCATATATATATACATACACACACATTTTTTTTATGCCGCTTGTTTAATCCCAGCGTCTTTCTATAGTGTCCAGGGATCGCTCCACATTTTTTCTTTATTTAAAGCAATAGGATGTTGTTATCAATCCATCAATGTATCTTTTAAGTAGGTCTTGTATCTTAATATTAACAGATGCTTTTCGGAGTTAATACCACTCCTTCATCAGGGTGCCTGACACTATATGGACACTATAGAAAGAATCCTTTGAATTCCTGAGCGATAAGGAAGTACTGTAGCGATGTGCCATGTGGGACACCAGATCAAACAAGCAGCATTACAGGAGATACCGCAATCCAGCTAGTACAGACTACTGTAAACCTGGCTATTATTATTTATATTGATAGGAAGAGGACTTAACTGGATTATAAGAAAATTAGGTTGAAGTGTCACCATACTACAGTATACTATCCTATACCAGTCCTTTATTAATATACTGTATTAACAGACGGTATAAGGAAGACATTTTATTTATAAAGGTGGAATACTACTAATAATAAGAGGAGGTACAGTAATTAAAATGCAACTGGAAAATAAACAAATGCGGTAGCAATATAACTGCATCACATACTGTAATCTATGAATACCAGCTAATAATAGCTATAGATCCACATCTTTGAATCTAGATACAGAGACAATAAAGGTTCCGGTGAACCTATATTCCACATGCAATTTATTCAATATTTTTATTTATTTATTATTGTTTGTATTTTGGTATTTTTATTTAAGGGGTCTTCTTTTTAAATACAATGTATTTTTAATCTAAGTACTGTATGTAATTTAGTACTGTCAGAAATTTGTGTAATAAATACCTTTGTATTGTAACATAATCAGACACATACTTGCTATATTTAAAATACATTTATTTAAGTCCCTGGGTGGTTCTAAATATAGAGTGGCACGAGCGGCATTTCTTTTCTTCATCCATTTACAGTACAATAAACTTTCTTTCTTCTCCGGTTTTCTTAAATTTTTTCTTCTTTCTTCTAGTGTCACCCCGTCAAAATAATTATATATATTTAATTATTTTTGGGTCTGTCTGTATATATATATATATATATATATATAAAGATGAAAAGCGGACAGCACTCCAGATAAAAAGCAATTGATGTTTATTCACCCATGTGGAAGGCAACGTTTCAGCTCATACAAGAGCCTTTCTCAAGCAATGAACACAGTGCATTATGCTGTCCGCTTTTTGTCTTTATCTTCACGGGGTAAGCAGCTATATGCCTGGACATAGCACCCGCTAGTATCAGTTTTTTCCAGTGCCGCCATCATTTCCCTTCTTTTTTTTATATATATATATATATATATATATAGTTTCCAAAGATGAGGCAGCACTCCAATAGACGTAAAAAAGTGGATCCTTTATTCCCCTCTGTGCGACGTTTCAACCGTCTCAATGCGGTCAATACCGTCTCAATGCGGTCTTTCTCAATGCGGTCTTTCTTCTTGAGAAAGACCGCATGGAGACGGTTGAAACGTCGCACAGAGGGGAATAAAGGATCCACTTTTTTACGTCTATTGGAGTGCTGCCTCATCTTTGGAAACTATACTTATTCATAGCCGTCTTAGCCTGCGGCTGAGAGGACTTGCACCCACTGTTTTTTGGTCTTGTGCTGCTGAGCTTTGTTTTTGGTTTCTTTCTATATATATATATATATATATATATATAAACCAAAAAAGAATCACAGCAGCACAAGACCAAAACTGCGGGTGCAAGTCCTCTCAGCCGCAGGCTCAGACGGCTATAGACGAGTATAGTATCCAAAGGATGAGGCAGCACTCCAAATAAAGTGAAAAAAGTGGATCCTTTATTCCCCTCTGTGCAACGTTTCAACCGTCTCAATGCGGTCTTTCTCAAGCATACCACAAGGTGTCATACACGGGTATATATACCCACAATACATAGCAAACAATTAAAGTGACAATTATTCAATACTGAGTGTAATAAAGTAAGTAGTGCAATATACAATATATAAAGACTGACGTGGTTTATATGACCTGATAATTTACATGACATGATGTTCTACACAGTGCAATACAGTGTACACAAACGTATTAATCATAGTGACAGCATAACTGTGAATTAATTGATTACAATAAAGTTCATCAACACAATGTCATATCACCTGTGTGCATATAAAGAAGTGAATAATTTAGTGAGATTAAAAACAACTCACACGGCGGCGCATGGACAGGGGCGCCAAACTCTGCGTCCTCACCGCCGAACCACGCATGCCCAGAGTCTCCGTCACGTCCCAAGAGCGACACCCTCGGAGGAGGAGCCAAGCGCCGTCACCATGGAGACGTGGAAACCACATGACCAGAGCGACCGTCACATGACCACTCAAGCTGGACGTGCGTCGCCAGGCCAACCATCCAGGCGTCGTTGTCCCGGCAACAACAAGCCCAGCAACGTGCGCAGAGTCCCGCCCCAAACAAAGGACAGGCACGGACAAATGGGAACAAGGATCGGCAGGGGGAGAAGGAAGAAATGCTGACGAGGGGAGAGAAACAACGGGCACAGCAACATAGAGATAAATAAACAGATAGGCGGGGGCAAATAAGCTCCCCACCAGGTCACTATATGTATGATTTAGAGATAGGAGTGAACGTGGCTTTTTAGAGTATGTCAGTACTAGGAAGAACACCTTCATGACCTGTGCCATACTCATATTACAAGACAACAGGACGGGGACCAAAGGGTCACGCCGTTCTCACGGCTAAGACCCCAGGTCCATTGAGGGTATGGGATCAGAGACACGTCCATGCCCCTACCCTCAATGGACCTGGGGTCTTTATATATTGTATATTGCACTACTTACTTTATTACACTCAGTATTGAATAATTGTCACTTTAATTGTTTGCTATGTATTGTGGGTATATATACCCATGTATGACACCTTGTGGTATGCTTGAGAAAGACCGCATTGAGACGGTTGAAACGTTGCACAGAGGGGAATAAAGGATCCACTTTTTTCACTTTATTTGGAGTGCTGCCTCATCCTTTGGATACTATACTCGTCTATAGCCGTCTGAGCCTGCGGCTGAGAGGACTTGCACCCGCAGTTTTGGTCTTGTGCTGCTGTGATTCTTTTTTGGTTTCTGTCTAATTGGACTTACCCAGCTTGCACCGCATTATTTGGTTTCACTGGATCTTTGTTATGGATCTCCCCGACGTTTTCACATACACCAGGGCGGACGAGGAGAGGATTCTACAGGGCTTGGTGAGTGAGCCTTCATTTCTGTCTACACCTACTTTGATTGACTTAAAAAGAAGCTTCGAGGCAGATGCTAAGAAGATTGCGTCCACTGACCTACATTTGATGACTCTTGGCCAATATTTTAAGGAACATAGAATCCCTAGAGGGATTCGCTCACAACTTAAACCGAATCTCTTTCCTGTTGAATCTACCTATGCACAGAAATTTATTTAGATTTCGAATAAGTATGCATATGATATTATTCTCCTGAACTTGGAATATCTGCAACAGGAACTGGCGGACAGCAGGTCGCGGCAAAATCAGACCAAGGCTGCTTTGGAAACCATGTTGGGGCCGGATGAATTAAAAAAGTATGAGGATAGCTGTATGGAGTACTTGTCTAAATTTATTAAGGATCAAGAGGCCACTAAGAGGAAAAAATGGCAGCGGGACGCCGATGAATATGCCAAAGGCAAAATCTATACATGGCAAAATGATACATCTAAGAGACAGTTCCCTCCACATCGACCGATTAACAATAAAAAACATCACCAGTGGGGACAGTCTGGGCCAGTGGCCACCAATAATCCTGTATCTACTAAGTCTTTTTTAGAGATGGGCCCTGGGACAGTCAGAGAACCAGACGGGGTGGCAGAAGACACCATAGATGGCAGAAATCCCAAATCCCCAAAACTGATCAAACCTATGGCGTTGCGCAGAAAAGGGAATCGGGCCCAATGATGAATAATAATATTTCTACTGTGCTGTACTGTACTGTAAATATTTCCTCTGTGCCCTTGTCTGATGTACAAATCAATGTGCTGTCTAAAGGCCTTTCATTTTGTCCTTCTACCAAGGTCGACTGGTTCCATTTGGAGGTTGACTTGCAGCGCCTGTATAGGAACATCGAACTCAAAGTTTGGTTTGCAGGTCGACCGCCTATGGATCAGTCGACTGTTGGAACTGTGGATACTGAATTGAGACTGAAATCTTTTGGGCTTTTTAACAAGAGTGATTTTTCACCGCATAGTAATTCACCTGCATTGGACACGTTTAGGAAGGCTGTCTCAATTGATATAGCCTCCTTACGTGAGAAGGTTACTACCATGCCTCTTAAACATCCCAATATGACCACTTCTGAGGTTGTCACTTTGGAGGGTCTGTGCCGTGACAGCAACCTCACCATCAAACCGGCTGATAAGGGTGGTGCGGTTGTTGTCATGGACACCTCTAAATACATTCAGGAGATTAGGAGACAACTGGGTGATCAGAGTGTATGCAGGGTATTGGCTGGTGATCCGAGGTTTGATATTGCAAGACGCATCAAGAAGGTCCTTGATACAGCTTTGGGTCAGGACATTATTGATGGTGAGCTCCATTCTTTTCTAACTGTGTCACAGCCACGTACACCAGTCATATACGTGCTTCCGAAAATTCACAAATCACTGACGGACCCGCCAGGACGCCCCATTGTTGCGGGCACCGGATCCATTTTTTCCAACATTTCAATTTTTCTAGATCGACTACTCCGACAATATGCGGTTAGCGCCAGGTCCTATATCAGGGACACTTGTGACTTTCTGGATAAAATCTCTGACATTGTGTTGCCAGATGGTTGTCTCCTGGCGTCTTTTGACTTCACGAGCCTGTACACCTCCATTGACCACGATAGGGGGGTGGTTGCAGTCCGGAGACAATTATCTGGCAGCAATCATTCTCTACATTGTCAGGATTTCATTATCCATCTCTTGGATTTGGTCTTGAGAAATAATTATTTTCTGTTTATGGAGAGCTTCTATCTCCAGTTACGAGGGACCGCCATGGGGTCTAATGTGGCACCCACCTATGCCAATGTCTTCATGGCGGCCCTCGAGGAGGACCTTATCTATGTGTCCCACCACTTCAGCAAAGTTCTGGGGTGGTGGCGATACATAGATAACGTCTTCCTCATCTGGCATGGTGACTCTATCTCCCTTGAGAGCTTTCATGATTTTTTGAACCACATGGACCCGGACATCAGTTTTACCCTGGTGCACTCGACCACCCATGTCCAATTTCTTGATACCACTGTCACCATAGTGGGTGATCAATTATCTATGGACATTTTCACCAAGCCCACTGATTGTAATACGTTGCTGCATTACGGAAGTTGTCATCCGAGGTCTATTATCAATTCTGTACCATACAGTCAACTACTTAGGGTCAAGAGGGTGGTACAGGATCCGGATTTACTCCCTACTCGCTTTTCACAGATGGTGCATAAGTTTAGAGAACGTGGTTACCCTGCTCGGGTGATTAATAAACACCTTACCAGGGTGAAAGATCCACAACGGGTACCACCTGATGATACATGTAACAAAGTGGAGAGGATACCTTTTATATCCACCTATTCGGAACAAAGTGTCCAAATTGCTCGTATTGTCCGTAAACATTGGTCAATACTTAAGAGTAATTTCTCCAATATCACGGCTTTGACTGTGCCGCCTTTGCTTTCTTATAGGCGTTCTGCCAATTTTCGTGACAAGTTGGTCCGGGCGGATATCCCTGCTAAGACCTTAGTACAGTCTCATATTGGCTCTCGAAGGAGGGGTTCCTATCCCTCCCTTGGTTGCGTTAATTGTGCTTACATGACCAAGGGGGATAGGTTCACTCATCCAGTTACGGGGATCCAATATGAGATTGGTCATTTTTTAACATGTAACAGCTCCTTTGTGATCTACGTGCTCTCTTGTCCTTGCGGTCTCCTATATGTTGGGGAGACCACTTGTGACATGAAGGCACGTTTAAACAATCACCGGTTTTCTATTAGACAAAAAAGAAAAGATCTGCCCGTTCCTAAACACTTTGTTGAAGCCAATTATAAGGAGAAGGATTTGAAATTTATGTTAGTGGACCATATCACTCTGTCTAGAAGGGGAGGAGACAGGACATTGGCTCTCAAACAACGGGAGCTGAGATGGATCCATCGTCTCAACACACTGAGACCTCATGGTCTCAATGTTGATTTTAAGTGGAGTGTAATATAGGATGGGGCTATTTGCTGTTCTTTCTTGTTCCTCTCCCTGCTATGCCCTGGTGTATGTGAATTTTCATTGGTGTCATCAATTATGTAACCAATCTGTTTCATATAGATGTACAGTTTTACTGTTTTATTGCTTATACATTTTTTTTCTTTCTTTCTCCAGATTATTGGTGCTCCATTGGCGGTGTCCGTCGACGGCGTGCATCCTCTTCTGCGTGATCTGTGTTGAGATCATGGTGATGGCGGAGATCCTTGGGGCGCATCTACATTGTCTATGCTATATACTATGTGGGTCAACTGTAATTACATTTTTTGCTTTGAGTGGTGGTTTTTCTTTTATCTTATTCTATAGACTTAGGGGTCGGTTTTTGGGTTTGGGCCCTTTGGCATGGACGTGTCTCTGATCCCATACCCTCAATGGACCTGGGGTCTTAGCCGTGAGAACGGCGTAACCTTTTGGTCCCCGTCCTGTTGTCTTGTAATATGAGTATGGCACAGGTCATGAAGGTGTTCTTCCTAGTGCTGACATACTCTAAAAAGCCACGTTCACTCCTATCTCTAAATCATACATATAGTGACCCGGTGGGGAGCTTATTGGCCCCCGCCTATCTGTTTATTTATCTCTATGTTGCTGTGCCCGTTGTTTCTCTCCCCTCGTCAGCATTTCTTCCTTCTCCCCCTGCCGATCCTTGTTCCCATTTGTCCGTGCCTGTCCTTTGTTTGGGGCGGGACTCTGCGCACGTTGCTAGGCTTGTTGTTGCCGGGACAACGACGCCTGGATGGTTGGCCTGGCGACGCACGTCCGGCTTCATGGGCGGGGTTCTGCCCGGCGTATCCTCTTGAGTGGTCATGTGACGGTCGCTCTAGTCATGTGGTTTCCACGTCTCCATGGTGACGGCGCTTGGCTCCTCCTCCGAGGGTGTCGCTCTTGTGACGTGACGGAGACTCTGGGCATGCATGGTTCGGCGGTGAGGACGCGGAGTTTGGCGCCCCTGTCCATGCGCCGCCATGTGAGTTGTTTTTAATCTCACTAAATTATTCACTTCTTTATATGCACATAGGTGATATGACATTGTGTTGATGAACTTTATTGTAATCAATTAATTCACAGTTATGCTGTCACTATGATTAATACATTTGTGTACACTGTATTGCACTGTGTAGAACATCATGTCATGTAAATTATCAGGTCATATAAACCACGTCAGTCTTTATATATTGTATATTGCACTACTTACTTTATTACACTCAGTATTAAATAATTGTCACTTTAATTGTTTGCTATGTATTGTGGGTATATATACCCGTGTATGACACCTTGTGGTATGCTTGAGAAAGACCGCATTGAGACGGTTGAAACGTTGCACAGAGGGGAATAAAGGATCCACTTTTTTCACTTTATTTGGAGTGCTGCCTCATCCTTTGGATACTATATATATATACACTCACCTAAAGAATTATTAGGAAGACCATACTAATACGGTGTTGGACCCCCTTTTGCCTTCAGAACTGCCTTAATTCTACGTGGCATTGATTCAACAAGGCATTGATTCATCCCAAAGATGCTCTATTGGGTTGAGATCTGGTGACTGTGGGGGCCATTTTAGTACAGTGAACTCATTGTCATGTTCAAGAAACCAATTTGAAATGATTCAAGCTTTGTGACATGGTGCATTATCCTGCTGGAAGTAGCCATCAGAAGATGGATACATGTTCTCATTCTGTTTACGCCAAATTCGGACTCTACCATTTGAATGTCTCAACAGAAATCGAGACTCATCAGACCAGGCAACATTTTTCCAGTCTTCAACAGTCCAATTTTGGTGAGCTTGTGCAAATTGTAGCCTCTTTTTCCTATTTGTAGTGGAGATGAGTGGTACCCGGTGGGGTCTTCTGCTGTTGTAGCCCATCCGCCTCAAGATTGTGCGTGTTGTGGCTTCACAAATGCTTTGCTGCATACCTCGGTTGTAACGAGTGGTTATTTCAGTCAACGTTGCTCTTCTATCAGCTTGAATCAGTCGGCCCATTCTCCTCTGACCTCTAGCATCCACAAGGCATTTTTGCCCATAGGACTGCCGCATACTGGATGTTTTTCCCTTTTCACACCATTCTTTGTAAACCCTAGAAATGGTTGTGCGTGAAAATCCCAGTAACTGAGCAGATTGTGAAATACTCAGACCGGCCCATCTGGCACCAACAACCATGCCACGCTCAAAATTACTTAAATCACCTTTCTTTCCCATTCTGACATTCAGTTTGGAGTTCAGGAGATTGTCTTGACCAGGACCACACCCCTAAATGCATTGAAGCAACTGCCATGTGATTGGTTGACTAGATAATTGCATTAATGAGAAATAGAACAGGTGTTCCTAATAATTCTTTAGGTGAGTGTATATATATAATTTTATATTTATAATATGTTAATATATATATCTATATATATATATATAGTTAAGGCTGTGTACAGCCTGTAATTGTGGGAGGAGCTCCCTCCCCTCCTTAAACCCCTTGGTCCAAGCAGGAGGGCGCCCGTTCCTTGCTTGGTCTGTACCTGTTCCGTGACGCCACTTCTGGACGTATCCTCCCGTGACGCCACTTCCGGTTCGGGTCCCCGTGGTTCCAGAGCGCGGCGCCTTCGGTAAGTGGTGGCTGCGGCACGGCCTGGCGGCCAGGGTCCTGACCACCGCCGGGCTTCCAGTGAAAGGGGGGGGGGGGGAAAGGGGGGGGGAAAGGGGGGGGAAAGGGGGGGGCCCGTTTCTTAGACCGGCAGCATGCACCCCGGCTGTTTCTATCGCCGCAGGGGTCAGCGCGCGGGGGGGGGGGTGGTCAGGCTGGTTCCAGGGGCCTCAGGACAGCGGGGCTAGTAGCACGGCCAGGCTTAGACCCGTCAGCCAGCTGCTGCGGGCGCCGCTTCTTCGATCCCTGCGGGTCGGCGGCTGATTATCTGCCTGGTAGCTGCTGCCCTTAAACCCCTGCACTGCAGAAAAAAAAATATATATATATATATTGTGTTGTTAAGGATCTGGTTATCCATGTGTTGGTATTGTCATAGGTCTGGCGTTTCACGGTGTCACGCCGGTGGCATGCTCCCTGTTCGGCTCTGGCATCTGGTTCCCAGTCGCAAGATGGCAGGCATCCCCTGATTCGCTCAGGTGCCATGTTTCCCTGGCCCACGCGGGTGCAGGTATTCCCTGATTCGCTCAGGCCTGTGCACTCCCCATTTCGCTCAGGTCCAGTATATTTCCTGAGTCGCTCAGTGTCACGTATCCCCTGATTCGCTCAGGTGCATGTATTTCCTGAAATTACTCTGGTGTCATTTATCACGAAGGGTTTAGGTGCAATACATTTCCATAACGCTCTGGCGTCATGTATTCCTCGAATCATTCAGGCATCACGTGTTTTTTCTCCTGATTCTCTAAGGTGTCATGTATTCCCTGAATCGCTCACATGTTACGTGTTTTATTTTCATGTTTATTTTTATTTTTCCCTGGTTTATTTAGGTGTCCGGTATTCCCTGAATCGCTCAGGTGTCCGGTATTCCCTGAATCGCTCAGGTATCCAGCGTTCCCTGAATCGCTCAGGTGTTATGTATTCCCGGAATCGCTCAGGTGTCCAGTGTTCCCTGAATCGCTCAGGTGTTATGTATTCCCCGAATCTCTCAGGTGTCCTGTGTTCCCTGAATCGCTCAGGTGTCCTGTGTTCCCTGAATCGCTCAGGTGTCCTGTACTCCCTGAATCGCTCAGGTGTCATGTATTCCCTGAATCGCTCAGGTGTCCTGTACTCCCTGAATCGCTCAGGTGTTATGTATTCCCCGAATCTCTCAGGTGTCCTGTGTTCCCTGAATCGCTCAGGTGTCCTGTGTTCCCTGAATCGCTCAGGTGTCCTGTACTCCCTGAAGCGCTCAGGTGTCATGTATTCCCTGAATCGCTCAGGTGTCCTGTACTCCCTGAATCGCTCAGGTGTCATGTATTCACTGATTCGCTCAGGTGTCCTGTGTTCCCTGAATCACTCAGGTGTCCTGTACTCCCTGAATCGCTCAGGTGTCATGTTCTCCCTGATTCACTCAGGCTTTTGTTTTTCCTACCTCTTCCAGGTCGGTTGTTTCCCATGTTGCATATTTTTCCTGAACAGTCTGGTTATGTATTCCCCTGATTCACTCAGGTTCAGGTTTGGCCTGATTCACTCAGGCTTCTGTTTTTTCCCTGGTCTCCCAGTGGGTAGGTAGTGGCCAGGTCCACCCAGGTTCAAGGTAATGCCCGACCCACCCAGGTGTCCGTCATCTTCATGAAGGTGTATGTAATTGCCTGCTTCGCTCAGGATTCCATGTTGCCTGAACCACTCAGGATTCAATGTATCGCCTGAATCACTCAGGTTCCATGTTCCATGGGTTTTTCAGCAGGGTCCGGCTGGTTCCTGGTTACCTGGTTCGTGTCCTGCATGCCTGGATTCCTGTTTTCCGCAGGTCCAGTTGCATGCGGCGCGACTTCTGGCAGTCCAGGGTCACCCAGCAGTTGGCCATGGCGCCCAGGCTGCATCCTGGTTCTCCGTCGCTTCTTTCCAGTGCCACCAGATCGCACCTCTCTCCGGGTCTCGTACCAACGCAAGCTTATTTTTTTCATGTAAGCAGGGCCTCAGGCCACCGGAATTTCGATCCATCCTCAATTGTGTCGCAGGGCTCCTCCGTGCCCGGTCACTCAACGGTGCCGGGTTTCAGGTAAGATCCAGCCAAGTGGCGGCGTTACGCTCCTCCACAGCTCAGAGCCTTCTTTCATTTATCACGAGCCTCCATTCCTAGGTCTTCAGTATCGCCTGAGAGTTGGCAGCGCTGTCCGTTGATTCGGTTAGGTTGCGATCCTTTCTATACCATGTTCATTCCTGTTTCCTTTCTGCTCGCCCAGTCACTCGGCCACCGCTCAAAAAATAAATAAATAAATATATATATATATATATATATATATTTATTTTTTTTCGGGGGGAAGTCTTTTCTGATGCACTCAGGTTGTGGGTTTTTCTGAATCTCAGGTTTCATGTATTTCCCTGATTAGCTCAAAAATTCACGTATTTCCACCATTCACCCAGGTCTTATTCCCCTGAGTCGCTCGGGTTTTATGCATTTCCCCGAGTCGCTCGGGTTTTACGTTTCCCTGAGTCGTTCAGGTTTTACGTGTTCCCTGGATCGCCCGGGTTCATGCATTTCCCTGAATCGCTCAGGTTCATGTATTTACCTGAATAGCTCGTGTTTTATGTTTTCTCTGGATTGCTCAGGTTTTATGTATGTACCCGAATCACTCAGGTTTTACGTATTTTCCCTGAATCACTCAGGTCAGGTATTTTCCTGAATCGCTCAGGTTTATGTATTTCCCTGAATCGCTCAGGTTTTGTATTTTCCTGTCTCTTTCAGGTTGACGGTATTTCCAGGTGGTATGTTTTTTCCTGATTCACCCAGGTTACGTATTTCCCTGAATCGCTCAGGTTTTGTATTTTCCTGTCTCTTTCAGGTTGACGGTATTTCCAGGTTGTGTGTATATTCTTGATTCACTCAGGTTACGTATTTCCCTGAATCGCTCAGGTCTTTTTTCCCACAGGTTGTACGCAGTTGCCTGAATCGCTCAGGTCTTTTTTCCCACAGGTTGTTCGCATTTGCCTGAATCGCTCAGGTCTTTTTCCCACTGGTGGTACATATTTGCCTGAATCGCTCAGGATCCGATATATTTGCCTGAAACGCTCAGGGTTTTTTCCAGCAGTATCCAGTGGTTCCTGTTTACCCGGTTCGTGTTCCGCATGTTTGAATCCCTGATTGCATTGGATCCGGGTTCATCACGGGGGTTTGGACATGGTCATCCATTATCTCGTCAATTGTTGTTACATCATGTATTGTACTCTGCTCCCACTCAAGCTGCATTCTCCTGTTCATTGCTACGTCATGATTTTGCTCAATCTCACTTGGGCAGTCTGCACCCTGATTCCTGATCGTCGAGGGGCCTCAGGGCGTCCCCTCGGGCTGGGCTAGTTGCTCCAGCTTTTCGCCAGGCTTGAGGTCCCCGTGGCGGGCGCCAAGCTGGCTAAGATCCAGGCCGCCATTTCATCCGCGGCTTCTTCCAGGGTCCTGTCCAAGCGGGAGCTCCAGTCCCTGTTAGGGTTCCTCAACTGTGCATTTAAGATCATGCCCCAGGGCAGGTCCTTCACTTCCCGGCTCCTCAGTCTCCTCCCAGCAGCTCCGGACCGGGACTCCACCGTCCAACTGGACAGGCATGCCATGGCGGATCTCCAGATGTGGCAGGCCCAGCCGGGTGGAATGGCATTTTCTTGTTCGTGCCATCCCCGGATGCCGCGTCCCCCACGGTGTCCAACGACGCCGCGGCCTCCCGCGGGTTCGCGGCCATCTTCCATCCGCAGTGGTTGGTGGGCAGTTGGCCGGTGGAACTCATATCCGAGGCCGGGTCCATGAAATCATCCCCACTATTGGAGTTGTACCCAATAGTGGCGGCCACTCAGGGGTGGGGTCCTTTCTGGGCTAACAAATCAGTAATCTTCAGGACGGACAGTCAGGTACTGGTGGAAGTCATCTCCAAAGGGAGGGCCAAGCCTCTCAAAATCATGTCCCTGCTGCACAGGCTTGTTTGGCTGTCTCTAACGTTTAACTTTCATATTTTCACGTTCCATATTCAGGGGGCACAGAACGTGGCGCCGACGCCCTGTCTCGTTTTAATTACGATATCTTCTTTCAGGAACTTCCAGAGGCAGACCCTGTCGGTATTCCAGCTCCGCCATTTAGCTCCCTCCTGTTGGACTAGGGCCCCTGATAGCATCCGTCCGGACCTTGGTCCAGCATTCGCTAGCCGCCAACACCGCCAGGAATTATGACGCCGGGTTCAAAGTCCATAGGCAGTTCCTTGACACCCATCCACGGGGGGAGGTGGACGAGGTCACGTTTATTCTGGCATTTATAGCCCATTGCCACTCCCACCGCCACCTGTCATTCACTCCATCAAACTGTATTTGGCCGGCATTCAGCACAATCGGATGCTCGGTGTCCCCTCTGCCAAATCTATTTTTCCAATCCGGCCATCAAAGCCACCCTTAGGGGCATTCAGAGGGTCAGCACGGCGGTCCAGGTGCGCAGGCAACCAGTCTCAGGCGAGCCATTCCGCAGATTGTCCGTAGACCTTGACGATCTCCCTTTTGGGCACTCAGCAAGCATCATCACCAAAGCGGCCACGTACCTGGGGTTCTATGGATTTCTTAGGCCTGGGGAGTTCACCTGCTGCGCAGTCAACCGGGCGACCCTGCTCAGGCGGCATCTTGCCTGGCATTCAGACCATTTCATACTGTCCATCCCATCTACCAAGACTAATCAGGCAGGTCCTCCCACCGAGGTAGAGTTCTTCCCCACGTCCAATTGTCGGTGTCCTATCAAGGTGCTCAAGGAGCTTCTGCCATCACTTCAGTCGACCCGCGCTAGACGACCTGTCGCTCCCGATAAACGGTAGGCCCCTTCCTTCTGCCCTGTTCGTCTCCAACATCCACACGCTGGCAGCAGGGTTGGGGTACAACCCTAGCACGATATCCGGGCACTCCTTCCGCATAGGGGCCGCTTCCGCAGCATCCAGTCATCAGGTGCCGGCGCACGTCATCCGCAAGATGGGTTGTTGGCGGTTGTCTTGCTACGCAAGGTACATTCCCAATCCGCAGGTCGAAATCTCCAGAGCCTTTTGTTCGTTAGCTTTATAGGTATCATGATGCTCAAATAAATACTTGGACCCTACACTGTGCCAGTACTCATCTTTTTGCCCACATATTTAGGCCTTACCTCGTCTCTGGCTCCGGGCACACTCCAGCTAGATAGGTCAGGGCAGTACGTAGGCATGCCTATTCTGTTCCTCGCTCAACTCCTACCACAAATAGTTAAGGCTGTGTACAGCCTGTAATTGTGGGAGGAGCTCCCTCCCCTACTTAAACCCCTCGGTCCAAGCAGGAGGGCGCCCGTTCCTTGCCCCTCCCTCCCGTCCCTTTTCTTATTCAATCCTCCTTGGGTGGCCCACATATTTAGGCCTTACCTCGTCTCTGGCTCCGGGCACACTCCAGCCAGATAGGTCAGGGCAGTACGTAGGCATGTCTATTCTGTTCCTCGCTCAGATCCTACCACAAATATATATATATACAGTCATGGCCAAAAGTTTTGAGAATGATAAAATTATTAGTTTTCACAAAGTTTGCTGCTAAACTGCTTTTAGATCTTTGTTTCAGTTGTTTCTGTGATGTAGTGAAATATAATTACATGCACTTCATACGTTTCAAAGGCTTTTATCGACAATTACATGACATTTATGCAAAGAGTCAGTATTTGCAGTGTTGGCCCTTCTTTTTCAGGACCTCTGCAATTCGACTGGGCATGCTCTCAATCAACTTCTGGGCCAATTCCTGACTGATAGTAACCCATTCTTTCATAATCACTTCTTAGAGTTTGTCAGAATTAGTGGGTTTTTGTTTGTCCACCCGCCTCTTGAGGATTGACCACAAGTTCTCAATGGGATTAAGATCTGGGGAGTTTCCAGGCCATGGACCCAAAATGTCAACGTTTTGGTCCCCGAGCCACTTAGTTAACTGGCTAGAGGTATTAAAGCCTCCAAAGTGAACTGTATGTGACGAAATGCCATTTTGTCCTTAATTTGCCAAGTCAGAACATCCCAAAAAGCTGCCACTGCAGCCTTATTAGGCAAGTTCTGAGACCAGGGTTCAAAACTAAATGGTGTACTGACCTTCTGTGTGGTTGCCATCACGTAGGTGTAGTAGAGAGTAGACTGCTGAAGAAGAGGTTCGCCTGGCTTTTTAAAATACTCTGTGAAAAGTTTCTCAGAACTCTGGAGAGATGCGAGATCATAATTTCCGCCTTGGTTCAGTCAGTAAGGAACTGATAGTACAACAAATCAAAATAGATGATGCCTTGATTTATGGATCCATGACATAGCTTGGGGGTTGTGGTACCCCTGCAGTTGTTTTCAGAGAAGCAAGGTGGGTAGACACATTGTGCAGGTATTCCAGTATCTGTTCTTGGCTATCATGTTGCTGAGTCGCCCCTGGCAGAGGGGGTCCTCTGGGTGGGTCGTGCGCAGGCCTGTCGCTAACAGACAGGCAAAACAAGCAATTGCTTGGGGTCCCGAGCTGGCCTGGGGCCCCAAGCAGAGCCGGTGCTTGTTTTGCTTCCTTTAAGGCTGCAGCCGCCTGAGCGCTCTATAGAGAGCCTCAGGCGGCTGCAGCACTCCTGGTTACCTCCCGAGTTCCTCCTCTGCTGATTGCTGCTCTGTAGCGTGGCCGAGCTCTCCTCCTCTACCTCCTGGCTGTCACTCAGTCTGGCCGGGTACCGCGCGGTACAGGAACAGGGGATTCAGTTTCCAGTTCCCGGCCGGACTGACAGGAAGTGTACACTGAGTGCTCACTTCCTTTTAGTCCGGCCGCGGCCGGGAACAGGAAACTGAATCTCCTGACCTGTACCACGCGGTTCCCGGCCGCACTGAGTGACAGCCAGGACTGGAGGTAGAGAGCGAGGAGCTCAGCCACGCTACAGGGTCCAGGGAAGGATCTGGAGGACTGAATTAACTTAGGAACTTATCTAAGGTAGGGTAGGGAGTAAAAAAAAAAAAAAACAGGGAGGGGGAAAGTCAGTAGGACACAGGGAGGGGGAGGGGGAAGTAAGAAGGACAGGGGGAGGGGGGACTAAGAAGGACATGGGGTAGTGGAATAAGAAGGGAGGGGGGAGTAAGAAGGACACGGGGTGGGGGAATAAGAAGGACACAGGGAGGGGGGGAGTAAGAAGGACAGCACATGTTTGTAAGAACTGAAAAATGTTAATGTGTGTGTTTTAAGTATGTTGGATTTAGTTATTGTGCACTTTTTTTATGTATATTGGATTGTATGGTACAGTGGTGTTTTTTTGCAAATGTTCATTCGTTGAAAATGTTCAAATTTCATGCACATTAAATGCAACAGCAGTATTTGCACTGTAAACCTCCTTTTTTATTTATATAAAGTGAGGGTGAACTTAAACTGTATGGCTATACTGGGGTTCCTGTAGGCTTTGCGTGCGTAAGGTGGGGAGGGCGTGGAGGGGGGGGCCTCAATGTCTATTTTGCTTGGGGCCCCCAAATTCCTTCAAACGGCCCTGGTCATGCGGCACCCGAGCCTGCAACACAGTCAACACCAGCCATCTGGCTAACAGTAGTAGAAGGCCACAGTACTCCTTTGCTTCCGGTACAGGACAGATTATTATTGAGAACAAATAGGATGACTGGATGTCTCAATCATTATCTCAGTTACCACAGAAAAAAGTTGATGTCCCCTCTGAGTCTCACACTGTGCCATGGTACAACACAATCATCCTGCTCTTCCTCCTCTCTGCAGCCCCAGAGAAGCCTTTCATTTGCATTATCTCTGTCTTCACTGCCCCCTCTTATTGGGGATCCTTCTTTTTTCTTAAGAACAAAATGCCAGGCATAATAGCAACATTCTATAAATGTATTCACTGAGGAAAATAAACAGTCAGATGAAATGCAGAGCGTAAAAGTAAATTCCCCATTAAAAGTGGCCTGTCTGACCCAGGAAGAAGTATAGCGGCATCTTAAAAAAGATTAAAATAGACAAATCGCCAGGACTGGAGGGCATACACCCCTGTATCCTAAGAAAATTAAGAAAGGTCATAGATAGACCCTTATTTATGATATTTATAGACTCTATACTGACAGGGAGTGTTCCACAGGATTGGCGCTGCTTAGCAAATTTGGTCCAGTATTCAAAGTGGGGTCAAAAACTATAGGCCGGTAAGATTAACATCTGTCGTGGGTAAACAGTTTTCTAAGAGATGCTATCTTGGAGTACCTCAATGAAAATAAGCAAATAACGCCATATCAGCATGGCTTCATGAGGGATCGGTCATGTCAAACTAATCTGATCAGTTTCTATGAAGAGGTAAGTTCTATACTTGACAGCGGCGAAACAATGGATGTCGCATATCTGGACTTCTCCAAAGCATTTGATACTGTGCCACATAAAACGTTAGTACAGAAAATGGAATGCTTGGGCTGGGAGAAAATGTCTGTATGTGGGTAAGTAACTGGCTCATTCATAGAAAATAGAGGGTGGTTATTAATGGTACACACTCAGATTTTGTTACCGTCACTAGCGGAGTACCTCAAGGGTCAGTATTGGGCCCTATTCTCTTCTATATGTTTATTAATGATATTTGTAAAAGGCTTGCACAGTAAAATATCAAAATTTGCAGATGACACTAAATTGTGTAAAATAATTAACCCCTTAATGACCAATGATGTACTGTGTATGTCATGATGTGGTGTTAGTTACAGCATCATGACATACACAGTACAGTACATTCTGAGATGAAAGTGTCACCGCAAGTATACTTTTGGTGACACTGGCATTTCAAGACTGTCTGGGCACTCAGCAAGGGATCAATTAGTGTGGTCCCTGCTTTGAGAAACAATTTTGTTACTTATATGATTAATTTTAGATAAAATTAAACACAGCTGTGGGAACCAGTGTCTGATAGCTGCTGCCAAGGTTAAGAAGCTCATAAGGTGCATTAAAAGGGGAAAGATGTGTATAATAAAAACATAGTTCGACCACTTTACAAATCATTAGTCAGACCACACATGGAGTATTGTGTACAATTTTCAGCACCTGTGCACAAGAAATACATAGAATAGTTGGTTCAGAGGATGGCAACTAAAGTAATAAATTAAGTAGGTGGACTTAGAAATGTTCACTAATCACATAGGGCCCTATAGCAAAACTTTGTACGGCCTCGCACCGCCAATTTTTCTGTACACATGCACATCAAACCCTCCCAGGCAATGCACAATACGAAGCACAGTGCTTCAAATTTGTTAAAGAAGACTTATCACTAGAGTTGAGCGGACACCTGGATGTTCGGGTTTGACGGGTTCGGCCGAACTTTGGAAAAAAGTTCGAGTTCGGGACCTGAACTTGACCCGAACTTGACCCCGAACCCTAATGAAGTCAATGGGGACCCGAACTTTTGAGCACTAAAATGGCAGTAAAAATGTCATGGAAAGGGCTAAATGGCTGAAAATGGCATCAAAATGTGGTTAAGAGCATGGCAAGCGCTCTGCAAACAAATGTGGATAGGGAAATGACTTTAAATAACATAAAATGCGTAAAAATAAAAAAATAATAATCTTGATCTAGGAGGACGAGGTCCATATGGAGTAGGAGGTTGAGGAGGCAGTGGATGTGGCGGTGTAGGTGGAAGCGGCGGTGGAGGAGGAGGAGGTAGCCTACACAGTTTTTTTGTTTTCTGCTGTTTATGGTCACATTATCCCCATTGTGATTCTCCACATTGTATAGTCCTTTGTGGCTCAGTCTCCATGTCCTGTCCCTTTTGAGCATTACCTGTAATGATCATGTGATTTATATTGAATAAAATGAGATTTTTTACCTTTTTTTGTACAAATAGCAGTGGTACTAAACACACAAAAATTTGTGAATTTCACCCGAAAATGTAAATGACAAAGTAGTGAAATGACATAAAATAAAATACGTACAAATAAAAAATAAAATAAAAATTATGAGGTGGAGTTCCATACGGAGTAGGAGTTTAAGGAGGCGGTGGATGTAGCGGTGTAGGTGGAAGCGGCGGTGGAGGACGAGGTAGCCAACACAGGTTTTTGGTTTTAATATATTTTTTTTAAATTAGGGTACACTCTAAAAGAGTGTGAAATATCCAGATTACAAGAATGAGCAATTGCGCTGCAGTATAACAATGGCTGGTTAGTGCCGGTATACATGTCTATTCTGCACAAGGTACGTCCTGAGGGATCCATGCCTGGTTCATTTTAATGAACGTCAGCTTGTCCACATTGGCTGTGGACAGACGGCTGCGCTTGTCTGTGATGACGCCCCCTGCGTGCTAAACACACGTTCAGATAATACACTGGCTGCAGGGCAGGCAGGCACCTCCAAAGCGCAAAGACCAAGCTCAGGCCATGTGCCCAATTTGGAGACCCAGAAGTTGAAGGGGGCAGACCCATCATTCAGTACGTGTAGGCATGTGCACACATACGGCTCCACCATGTTGGTGAAATGCTGCTTCTTGCTAAGACGTTCCATATCAGCTGGTGGTGCTGGTTGTTGTGGCGTGCTGACAAAGCTTTTCCACATTTCGGCCATGCTAACCCTGCCTTCTGAGGTGCTGGCAGTGCCCCAGCTGCGTTGGCGACCTGTTCCTCTGCCTTCTCCTTGTGCTTCCACTGTGCTCCCGCTGTCAGGTGGGAATGCCACCAGCAGCGCGTCTACCAGCGTGCGCTTGTACTCACGCATCTTACGATCATGCTCCAGTGAGGGGATTAAGGATGGTACGTTGTCCTTGTAACGGGGAACCAGCAGCGTGGCCACACAGTAATCAGCACGAGTTAGAATATGGGAAACACGGCGGTTATTGCGGAGACACTGCAGCATGTAATCGCTCATGTGTGCCAGGCTGCCCAGAGGCAACGAAAAGCAGTCCTCTGTGAAAGGTGTATCATCTGTGTCCTCTGTATCCCCCCAGCCACGCACCAGTGATGGCCATGAGCTGGTCTGGGTGCCACCCTGCTGTGAACATGCTTCCTCCTCCTCCATCTTCTCCTCCTCATCCTCCACCTCCTCATCCTCCCAGAACTGTGCCCTGCCTGGACAATTGTGTACCTGGCGTTTGTGGGAGCAGGAACCCATCCTCGGAGCCACTTGTGAATGACTGGCCGGAAACCCTACGAAATGATCCCTCTTCCTCCTCCTCCTCCTCCTTTGCCACATCCTCTTCCATCATCGCCAGGAGCATTTTTTCAAGGAGGCATAGAAGTGGGATAGTAACGCTGAGAACGGCAGTATCAGCACTGTTGGTGGAGTACTCGAAACAGTGCAACAAGGAACACAGGTCTCGCATGGAGGCCCAGTCATTGGTGGTGAAGTGGTGCTGTTCCGCCGATCGACTCACCCGTGCGTGCTGCAGTTGAAACTCCACTATCACCTGCTGCTGCTCGCGCAGTCTGGCCAGCATGTGCAAGGTGGAGTTCCACCTTGTGGGCACGTCACATATGAGGCGGTCAGCGAGAAGGCCGAAGTAGCGAGCAGCAGCCGGGTGAGAACGTCGAAAGTGCGCACAGACCGAAAGTGCACTTTATGCAGCAGCTCTGACATATCGGGGTAATTTTTAAGGAATCTCTGCAGCACCAAATACAGCACATGTGCCAGGCAAGGGATGTGCGTCAAACCGGCTAGTCCCAGAGCTGCTACGAGATTTCACCCATTATCGTACACCACCAGGCTGGGCTTGAGCCTCACTGGCACAAACCACTCATCGATCTGTTGTTCAAGGCCGGTCCACAGCTCCTGCGCGGTGTGGGGTTTGTCCCCCAAACAGATAAGTTTTAAAACAGCCTGCTGTCGTTTACCCCTAGCTGTGGTGAAGGTGTTACGCTGACCGAATGAGGAGCCGGTAGAGGATGAGGAAGCGGAGTAGGAGGAGGAAGCAACAGGAGGCAAACTGAAGTGCCCTGCAATCCTCGGTGGTGGAAGGACATGCGCAAAACTGCTATCCGCCTCAGGCCCGGCTGCCACTGCATTTACCCAGTGTGCTGTTATGGAGATATAACGTCCCTGACCGTGCTTACTGGTCCACGTGTCCGTAGTGAGGTGCACCTTGCCACAGATGGCGTTGCGCAGTGCACACCTGATTTTGTCCCCCATTTGGTTGTGCAGGAAAGGGATGGCTCACCTGGAAAAGTAGTGGCGGCTGGGCACGACATACTGTGGGACAGCCACCGCCATAAGGCCTTTAAAACTATCCGTCTCCACCAGACGGAATGACAGCATTTCAAAGGCCAGTAATTTTGAAATCCTGGCATTCAGGGCTAGTGATCACGGGTGGGTAAGGGGGGTACTTCCTCTTCCTCTCCAGCGTTTGGGAGATGGAGAGCTGAATGCTTCCGTGGGACATTGTGGAGATGCTTGGTGACTCAGATGGTGGTGTTGCTGGAAGATCCTCTGTTTGCGGGATGGCAGGTGGCACTGTCACTCCAGAGGTGGATGAAGAGGCCGAGACAGCAGCAGAAGAGGAAGCAGGAGGAGCCATAGACCTTTCTTGGTTTTTGAGGTGTCTACTCCACTGCAGCTCATGCTTTGCACTTAAATGCCTGGTCATGCAGGTTGTGCTCAGGTTGATAACCTTTATGCCTCGCTACAGGCTCTGATTGCACAGCGTGCAAACCACTCGTGTCTTGTCATCAGCATATTTATTGAAGAACTGCCACGCCAGGGAACTCCTTGGAGCTGGCTTTGGTGTGCTCGGTCCCTTGCTGCGGTGTGCAGTAGCAGGCATACTGTCTAGGGGACAGCCGCTCCGCTTTTGCACCCTGCTCCCTATTATGCTTTGCTGGTGGCTCTGTGCGACCACCGCCTATTCCTCCGAACTACATAGGTCACTCGCATGACCTTGATTCCATGTGGGGTCGAGGACCTCATCGTCCTCCACATCATCTTCCACCCAGTTTTCACCCCTGCCTTCCTTGTCGGTCTGCACACTTTCGAAAGCCCCAGCAGTTGGCACCTGTGTTTCGTCATCATCCGAGACGTGCTGCGATGGTCCTCCCATGTACTTCTCTTGAAAGATAAGTGGTTGGGCAGTGGATGGCCCTGGGAAACCCTGCTAACAGAGTCATCAAAAAGCAGATGAGACTGCTGCATGACTTTGGGCTCAGACTGCTTGGCTGATTTGCAAGGGGGTGAGGTGAAAGACTGATGGACATCGGCTGCAGGTGCCAACTGTGGTCTTTCAGCAGGAGACTAGGTGGGAGACAATGTAAAGGAACTGGATCCACTGTCACCAACCCAATCTACTATCGCCTGTACTTGTTCAGGCCTCACCATTCGTAGAGCCGCATTAGGCCCGACCAAATACCTCTGCAGGTTCTGTCGCCTATTCGCACCTGAGAAAGGGTTTTCACTTGTGCGTGTAGCTGTCACAGATCGATCACGTCCTTTCCCTGCAACAGGAACTCCACCAGTAGCACCACGACCTGGGCCACGTCCCTTATTTGATGCTCTCCTCATATTTCTAGAATTTAGGATCTTGCTCTAAATGGGTGTTTAATTAATAGTAGAATAGAACGACAGTATGTACAGGGTGTATCTCTCACACCCTGAACCAGACTAGACCTCAATTAAATTTGTTTGCCCAAAATGGCTTTATTTCAAATACCTTAATCAAACCCCTGTATTTAAAGGGTGTATCTCACACGCCCTGAACCAGATTAGGCCTCACTGCCATTTGGTGAACAAATCTTTAATTATTTCAAATATCTTTACACTATGTAAAGGCTGTATCTCACAATGACATATGCAGCAAAGACTGCAAAATAAACTTTTTATTTGCCCAAACGGCTGTTAGTTTAATAACGGAATTTGACAGCAGTATATAACCCTGTAAATTCACATGTGCTGATGCTGCAAGGCCTGAAAAATTGTGTATTTTGCCCCGAAAAGGGTGTTTCATTAATAGAAGACTATAAGCCCTGTATATACAGGGTGTATCTCACACGGTCTGACCCACACTAGGCCTCAATTAAAGATTTGTGCACCCAATGGCGCTAATTCAAATATCTGAATATTTCCCAAATAAATAAAAGTTGTATTTCACAATGACCCCATATTTCACAAATAACCTTTTTTTGCCCAAACAGGTGTTTGTTTAATAACTGAATATGTCAGCAGAATATAACCCTAGAATTTCAAACATCAAGATGCTGCAAGGCCTGAAAATTTGTGTATTTTGCCCCAAAAATTGTGTTTTATTAATAGAAGAATATAAGCCCTGTATATACAGGGTGTATCTCACACGGCCTGACCCACACTAGCCCTCAATTAAATTTGTTTGCCCAAAATGGCTGTATTTCAAATACCTGAATAGAAGCCCTGTATTTAAAGGGTGTTTTTAAAAACCCAAAAAATGATGGCTGTATGTCTAGCCTAAATTGCACACTGACTAATCCAGATGTTGTATATTGCCCAAAAAGTGTTTTTTGGTAACAGAATATGAAAGCTGTATATATTAAACTTGAATTTAACACTTACAGATCTGGAAAATAATGGTTTTTAAAAACCCAGAAAAACCCAGAAAATTGCACACTGACTAAGCCTGCAAATGCACCAGATGTTGTAAATTGCCCAAAAAATTGAGATTATAATTTTTTTTTAAACAGATTATTTGTGCTGTTTTTAAAGCTTGGTTTCTATGTCCCAAAAGCTCAGATGCAGTACTGGTGCACTGAGCTTGCATAAAATGGCCACCGCCCACCTTACTGACTTATAAAAGTTATTTTTTTTCCGTCACTGGCCTCAGGGCAGGATTAAAAAAATTGTGCCCTGCACCCACACAACACAATATATGTAGATCGCTGAGTTAGATTCACGTTTTGAGCAAAGATTCTCTCCCTGAAATCACCAGCAGCATCCTCTCCCTACACCAGGGACAGCAGTGTGACGTGCACCGCTACGTGACTCCAGCTTATATAGAGGGTGGGTCACATGCTACAGTGGCCAATCACAGCCATGCCATTAGTAGGCATGGCTGTGATGGCTTCTAAGGGCACAGAGTTAAAGGGAGTCTGTCACCACATTTGAGCATATTAGACTGATCAAATAGCGTTATATGTGCCACCTAGAACTTAAAAACGGTACCTTTGTTGTATCTAATGGAGTTTTCTTTCAGCCAAAAATGAACTTTTAAGATTCTGTAAATGCGCCCTCTCAAGTGCCCAGGGCGGCGTCTCAATCGTCCGAGCCCCAGGCAGCACCTCCTCAACGGCTCATAACCCCACCCTCCGTGTGCCTCTGCCCGCCCGTTTACTCTCCTCCTCTCTCCTTTTCCACTGCGCTACGAATTTGACCGCGCAGCCGCAGTGGAAAAGGAGAGAGGAGGAGAGTAAACGGGCGGGCAGAGGCAGAATCTTAAAAGTTCATTTTTGGCTGAAAGAAAACTCCATTAGATACAACAAAGGTACAGTTTTTAAGTTCTGGGTGGCACATATAACGCTATTTGATCAGTCTAATATGCTCAAATGTGGTGACAGACTCCCTTTAAACTCTTGTTGATTGGCTGCTCTGCAGCCTTTCAAAAAGTGCCGAGAAAATTTACTGAAAAGTACGGGTTCGGGTCCGTGTTCCAAAAATCCTAAAGTTCGGGTTCGCTCAACCCTACTTGTCACCTCTCCTGACATGCTTGTTTTAATAGCTACATGCATTCCCCATATAATAACAATTCTGGAGCATCTATTCTTATGACTATGTTGTGCCATTCTTTTATTACCGTATTGTTCGCCCTATAAGACACTCTGGCCTATAAGACGCACCTAGGTTTTAGAGGAGGACAATAATAAAATAAAAACATTTTAATTAGGCCTCAGCTCAAAGCACCAATCAGACCCCCAATGTTAATCAGACCTCTGCCCACAGCTCTAATCAGACCCCAATGTTAATAAGACCTTAATCAGACCTCAGATCAGACCCCATTGTTAATAAGACCCCAACAAAACCTCAGATCAGATCCACAATCAGACCTCAGCTTCGACCCCAATGTGAATGGCTCCTAATCATACCTCATATAAGAGCCCAATATAAATAAGACCCCACATTCAAACCTCAGATGAGACCCCCATGCTTCAAATCAGCCCCCAGCCTCATCTCAGCAAGCCCACAGCTTCAGATCACAAAATAAAGAAATCCACTTACCTACCTCTTCTGCTCTGGACACCGCTCCTCACCTTCAGCAACCTGTCTTCTTTCTGCCGTGGGCTCTGCTGTGACCCGACACGCACAGCATGAGGTCACAGAGCACCCTCACACTGTTTGCAGCCACAGCACAGCGGACAGCAGAGGACCAGGAAGCTGTGAGTACAGACCCTGGGGAGCGCTGCATTTACCGCTTCCTGGTCCTCCGATACTAATGATATTAGGGTCTGGTCTGAGTTCATGATATGGGGGTTTGATCTGTAGAGCTTATGTGAGGTCTGAAGAAAAATATTTATAACATATGTAAAAATGTCTTAGCACCTTTGGAACACAAGTAGGAATTTAATGCTGCGCCCGACTCCTCCCGGGCCCAGAGGCAGTAGTGTGGTTTGTCTCCATTGAAGGCACGCCACTGAGTGGTCTACAGTACTCAGAAAGATTATCAAAATTATGGTTATTTCATTTTGAAAAAAGACTGAGGGGAGATTTAATAACTACCGTATTTTTCGCTTTAGAAGACGCACCCGATGATAAGACGCACCCCAGATTTTAGAGTAGAAAAATAAGAAAAAATATTTTTCATCAGACCTCATATCAGCCCACTCAGAGCCTTATAAGACCTCAGATTAGCCCATCAGTACCCCAATCAGACCTCAGATTAGCCCATCAGTACCCCCAGACCTGAGATTAGCCCATTAGTACCCCCAGACCTGAGATTAGCCGATTAGTACCCCCCAGACCTCAGATTAACCCATTAGTACCCCCAGACCTCAGAATAGCCCATCAGACCTCAGATCAGACTAAAATAAAAAATCATCTTACCTGTCCTGCTCCGCGGCTCCTCTTCAGCTGTTGCGCTCCCAACTTCCCGGCCTGCGCTGCACTGTCACATGACTGCGTGCAGCGTCAGGTCATAGTGCGCGCACTACGTCCTGATGCTGTACAGGGTCAGGACAGTGCAGAGCAGGCCAGAAAGATGGGAGTGCGACAGCTGAAGAGGAGCCGTGGCGCAGACCAGGGAGGGTAAATATTACCTGCGCTTGCGGCGCTTTGCTCCCCGCTCCTAATACATACTAGTGAGCGCTTCCATAATGGAAGCGCTCACTAGTATTCGTTTTATAAGACGCACTGACATTTTCCCCCCACTTTTGGGGGGGAAAAAGTGCGTCTTATAAAGCAAAAAATACGGTATATAAATATATCAAAAGCCTATACAGAGATTTCTTCCATGATCTATTTACTCCCAGGACTGTGACTGTGATAACTGGACAAAGGAAAGAAGATTTCTCTATCAATATAGAAGGGGATTCTTTACTGTAAAAGCATTGAGACTATGGAACTTTCTGCCTGAGGAGGTGGTGATGGTGTACTCACTAAAAGAGTTCAAGAGGGGATTGGATCTATTTCTTGAATATAATCATATCTACTTGTATTTACAAGAGTTCTAGAGAAGGGTCATTGATCCAGGGAGTCATTCTGATTGCTTGATTGGAGTCAGGAAGGCTGAACTCGATAGACGTGTGTATTTTTTTCAGCCTTATAAACCATGCTACTAAGTTACAAATAATGGCAACACATACTCACTGTTAGTTTTAAGCCTTGCCGGATCACTGTGTCTGCTTCCAGCCTGGTTTATTGCTTTGACCAAAAATATATAACGCGTACCACTCTGGAGTCCATGCACAGTGTAATGGTTCTGCTTGATATTGGGCACAATCATCCAGCTGTCCATGGAGATATAGAGACCTGTAAAGCAGAATACAATCAGAGTAAATACAACTGAAAATAACAGCCCCTGTTTTCTATTTAGGCTAGGTTTTAGCAAATACAGAATGAGAGCAGAATTTTGCTATTCATAGGTTTAGTCACTCCTCTTTGGAGTATAAATACAAATACACTCACCTAAACAATTATTAGGAACACCATACTAATACGGTTTTGGACCACCTTTTGCCTTCAGAACTGCCTTAATTCTACGTGGCATTGATTCAACAAGGTGCTGATAGCTTTCTTTAGAAATGTTGGCCCATATTGATAGGATAGCATCTTGCAGTTGATGGAGATTTGAGGGATGCACATCCAGGGCACGAAGCTCTCGTTTTACCACATCCCAAAGATGCTCTATTGGGTTGAGATCTGGTGACTGTGAGGGCCATTTTAGTACAGTGAACTCATTGTCATGTTCAAGAAACCAATTTGAAATGATTCGAGATTTGTGACATGGTGCATTATCCTCCTGGAAGTAGCCATAAGAGGATGGGTACATGGTGGTCATGAAGGGATGGACATGGTCAGAAACATTGCTCAGGTAGCCCGTAGCATTTAAACGATGCCCAATTGGCACTAAGGGGCCTAAAGTGTGCCCAGAAAACATCCCCCACACCATTACATCACCACCACCAGCCTGCACAGTGGTAACAAGGCATGATGGATACATGTTCTCATTCTGTTTACGCCAAATTCGGACTCTACCATTTGAATGTCTCAACAGAAATCGAGACTCATCAGACCAGGCAACATTTTTCCAGTCTTCAACAGTCCAATTTGGTGAGCTCGTGCAAATTGTAGCCTCTTTTTCCTATTTGTAGTGGAGATGAGTGGTACCCGGTGGGGTCTTCTGCTATTGTAGCCCATCCGCCTCAAGGTTGTGCGTGTTGTGGC
Source organism: Bufo bufo (assembly GCF_905171765.1). Lineage (NCBI taxonomy): Eukaryota > Metazoa > Chordata > Amphibia > Anura > Bufonidae > Bufo > Bufo bufo. Next base: position 61,164,346 of record NC_053396.1, read on the forward strand.
TTCACAAATGCTTTGCTGTATACCTCGGTTATAACGAGTGGTTATTTCAGTCAACGTTGCTCTTCTATCAGCTTGAATCCGTCGGCCCATTCTCCTCTGACCTCTAGCATCCACAAGGCATTTTCGCCCACATGACTGCCGCATACTGGATGTTTTTCCCTTTTCACACCATTCTTTGTAAACCCTAGAAATGGTTGTGCGTGAAAATCCCAGTAACTGAGCAGATTGTGAAATACTCAGACCGGCCCGTCTGGCACCAACAACCATGCCACGCTCAAAATTGCTTAAATCACCTTTCTTTCCCATTCTGACATTTAGTTTGGAGTTCAGGAGATTGTCTTGACCAGGACCACACCCCTAAATGCATTGAAGCAACTGCCATGTGATTGGTTGACTAGATAATTGCATTAATGAGAAATAGAACAGGTGTTCCTAATAATTCTTTAGGTGAGTGTAGATGGCCCAAGAAAAAATGACAATAGTTCAGCATGGTTTAGTCTAATCATTAGTGCAAATAAACGCTTGGGGCAGATTTATCACAAGAGGAATTTTTAAAGTTTGTTTTGCAGAAGTCTGTTGCCATAATTTTCACCAAAATGTATTAAATGATCACAATATTTGATAAATTTGGTACATCTAAAACCTGTGTCTTGAGCTGTTACTCCACTTTCTACTCCTCCACTATCTTGGAATAAGGGTTCATACACACGACCGTGCTTTTTGTCCACATTTGACCCAATTTTTTTGCTGATAGATATAGACTAGTGATGAGCGAGCATGCTCGCCGAATACCTGTTCGGCTCGAGCATCGCTATGCTCGTCACATGGCAGTACTCGGCCGAGTACCGCATGTGCTCGAGCTCCATGCTCGAGTCTTCTCCCCGCATGTTTTGCGGCTGCTAAGCAGCCAATAAACGTGCAGGTAAGTAATGCCATCACTGTAATGCCAGTAACCATGTTGGCTGCTGGCATTACAGTGATTGGCTGGCCGAAACGCGTCATCGGGTGCTATATAGCACCCGATGACACGTGCTCAGATCAGTCATAGTCAGGGAGAGCAGAGGGTAGGAAGGGAAAGGCAGTGTAGGGAGCAAAATTCACAGTTATTATTCAAAGAAAGCTTTTCAAAGACCCAAAAGTCCTTTTAAGGGACATCAGTGCTGAGGAAGGGACAGATAGTGCAGGGAGAGAAATTTGCTGTTTTTGCTACCAAAAGACCCCAAAGTCCTTTTAAGGACTACTGTGTGTGTGTTTGACAGCAGCAAGATATTTTTCTTTAATACCTATTAGTGACATATACTGTACATCATCCGCAGACTGTGTCTTTTACGTAAATTCAAATAATTAGCGCCACATTTGTTGTCTATAGTATGCATTTGATACACATCCGTGACATAAAGAGTACTCCATCTGAAAACAGTTTCTTTAGCGTAAATTTTAAATAATCAGGGGTCAGTCCTCGTCTACTGTCTCTGTAGTGTGTGTGTGTAATACACATCCGTGACATATACAGTACTCCATCCAAAAACTGTTTCTTTAGCGTAAATTTAAATAATCTGGGCCTAATCTAGTGTCCATAGTGTGTTGTTTTCTGTGACATATACAGTACGCCATCCGGAATACTGTTTCTTTAGCGTAAATTTAAATAATCAGGGGCCAGTCCTCATCTACTGTCTCTGTAGTGTGTGCGTGTAATACACATCCGTGACATATACAGTACTCCATCCGAAAACTGTTTCTTTGACGTAAATTCCAATAATCTGGGCCTAATCTAGTGTCCATAGTGTGTTGTTTTCTGTAACATATACAGTACGCCATCTGAAACTGTTTCTTTAGGGCAAATTTAACTAATCTGGGACTAATCTAGTGTTCATATTCTGTGGGTTTCTGTGACATACAGTATACTGTCCTGCATCCGAAAACTGTGTCTTTAGTGTACAGTAAAAAAATCTGTGCCACATCTAGTGACAAAACCATTAATATGAAGAAGGCGAGTACTAAGGGACGGGGAAGTGGGCTTGATGCTGATGGTGCAAGCAGAGGCCGTGGCCCTGGGCGCAATGAAACTGTGCCTGCTACCAGCGCACCAGAAAAAAATATAACATCCACCGTACCTAGCTTAATGTTTAGCTTAGCTGGGCGGCACAGGACAACACTGTCCAAGTCGGACCAGTGCGAACAGTTGGTCGGTTGGATTGCTGAAGTTAATACTTCAGTCGGTTAAGCACCACCTTCTTTTCCACCAAGTCCAGTCTCTGTAGCCAAGAGTCTGGTCAACCGAATCCTCACTCTGATCATTCTTCCTCCCAACATGGAGAGGCTTGCCAAACAAGTGATCCCACACTCGGATATTCCGAGGAGCTCTTTCCAGCGCCACTATTACATTTGGCCCTCGCGCCCAGCATGCTTAAAGAGGGACCTGAGATATTGTGCCCTGATTCCCAACCTCTTGAGCTTTCACAGTCTCAAGAAGATGACGGTGGTGAACGGCAATCATTTGTTCACGAGGTGTATGATGATGAGACACAGTTGTCAATGACTGAGGTTGTGGTTAGGTCGAGTCAGGAGGATGAGCAGAGTGAGGAAGTGGAAGAGGAGGTGATTGACGATGAGTTCACTGACCCAACATAGGAAGGTGAAAAGCCGAAGGAGGACAGCAGTACAGAGGAGGAGGTATACGCAGCACCGCAACAGGCTGGAAGAGGCAGTGGGGTTGCAAAAGCGAGAAGTCGGCAACCGTTACACCGAGCACCCCTATGCGTAAATCTACCTTGCCAAGGGGTAGGTGTTCTGCAGTATGGCGCTTTTTTGATGAAAGTGCAGACGACAAAAGAGTGGTAGTTTGCAACCTGTGCCGCACCAAAATGAGCCGAGGCTTGAACACAAGCAACCTCACCACCACCAGCATGATCAGCCACATGGCATCTAAGCACCCTAATAAGTGGGCCAAACGCCTGGGTCCACAATCTGGGTCTGCGGGTCACACCACTGCCTCCTCTTCCCCTGTGTTACGCACTGCTGGCAAATCCCCTGTTAAAGGCGCAGGCCTGGATGCCCCTCACCCAGCACCTGGACCTTTGCATGAACCATCAGCAACAACATCCACTTCACTGTCCCAGCGCAGCGTCCAAATGTCCATAACACAGTCATTTGAATGCAAGTGCAAATACCCACCCACCCACAGGCCATAGCCCTAAATGCGCAACTTTCGAAATGACTGGCCCTTGAAATGTTGCCATTTAGGCTTGTGGACAGCCTGATGTCGGAAGCCTTCTGCAGCCTGATGTCGGCAGCCGTCCCTCGGTACGCAGTCCCCAGCCGCCGCTATTTTTCACGGTGTGGCGTGCCCACCTTACACCAGCATGTGTCCCAGAAAATCACCCATGCCCTGACCAACGCAGTTACTGGGAAGGTCCACTTATGGCACAGGTGCTACCCACGTCCAAGATTGCAGGCCCTACGTCCATCAGGGTCTCCGCCAGTAGCTATGTTACTGGCTCCAACCCCCCACTTCTCCTCCTCTGCCACCTCCTCCTCCACTTCCACCTGCAGCAACAGTCAGCCATCAGTCACCGGCTGGAAGCAGTGTAGCACTGCTGTGGGTAAGCGTCAAAAGGCCGTGCTGAAGTTGATCTGCTTAAGGGACAAAGAGCACACTGCCGCAGAGCTGTGGCTGGGTATAAGGGATCAGACCGAGCTGTGGCTCTCACCACTAAACCTATAACCAGGCATGGTTGTGTCTGACAATGGCCATAACTTTGGTGGCGGCTTTGGAGCTCGCAACCTGACACACACATACCATGCCTAGCCCACGTCTTAAACTTAGTGGATCAGCGGTTTATCAAAACCTACCCCAATTTTCCAGAGCTACTAGTGAAGGCGTGCCGCGTGTGTGCCCATTTCCGCCAGTCGTCCACAGCTCTAGCCGGTCTGTCAATGCTGCATCAGCGGATTCCAGCTCACCGACTGTTGTGTGACGTGAGCACATGCTGGAACTCTACGTTCCACATGTTGGCCAGGCTTTGTGAGCAGCAGAGTGCAGTTGTGGAATACCAGCTGCAACATGGTCATCACCTTTCGAGTCAACTGCCACTATTCACAATCGAGGAATAGTCATTGATGTCAGACCTCTGTGAGGTTTTAAAAAACATTGCTGAATCCACACAGATGGTTAGTGGCGATAACGCTATTATCAGCGTAACCATCCCACTGCTGTGTCTACTCAAACGATTGCTGCTCACAATTAAGGTCGACCCTCTGAATGTGGCAGACGAGGAAATGGGAGATGACGTTACACAGGGTCATAGCCAGACCACCCACAGTTAGTATTCTCAGCGCGAATTGGACCATGAAGAGGAGGAGGAGATGGTGAGTCATCCTGATGTCGACATCGACTTCTTGCCTGTTGGTACTCTGGCACACATGGCTGACTTCATGTTAGGCTGCCTTTCCCCGCGACACTCGCGTTATACGTATTTTAGATAAGACGGATTACTGGGTGTTCACCTTTCTCGACCCCCGCTACAAAGAGAACTTCTCATCTCTAATTCCTGTGGTGGAGAGGACGAGTAAAACGGTGCAATACCAGAAGGTACTTGTTGAGTGATTGCTCCAAAATTTTCAACCGAGGAAGGGAGACAAGGGGAATACACATCAGTTCCAACAAAGGCAGGGCAACACTCTCCAAGGCATGGGACACTTTCATGACACCCCGCCAGCAACCTCGCCCTGAAGCGGTACAAAGAGGGAAAAGTTTTGGAAAATGGTGGAATACATAGCAGACCATGTCAGCATCCTAAATGATCCCTCAGTGCCTTACAACTACTCGGTGTCCAAGCTGGACATGTGGCACGAACTTGCGCTCTACGTCTTTGAGGTGCTTGCCTGCCCTGCCACCAGCGTTTTGTCTGAGCGTGTATTTAGTGGTACTCGTGGCATTATAACAGATAAGCGTATCCACTTGTCCACTGGCAATGCTGACAGGTTTACTCAGATAAAAATGAACAAGGCCTGGATTACCCCTGACTTCTTAACTCCACCAGATGAGAGCTGAGCTGATGATGAACATAAAGGCAATTTCAATCTATCATTTATAATGTACTCAATCTACTGTTGTGTATTCCCATGCACCTTTTCCACCATAAAAAAAGAGTATATGGTTGAATCTTGTTTTCTCCTCCTCCACCTCCTCATCCAGATTGTATATATTCCCTCCACTCTAATTTTTTTTAATAGGGTCAGCTCAACTGCAGGCCCTCAACAAATTTTTTTTTTATAGGCTCAGCTGAACAGCATGCTCTCGCATATAATGTTTTAGAGCATCAGCTCACCTGAAGGCACTTGTAAATAATGTTTTAGAGCGTCAGCTGAACAACATGCACTTGAAAATAATGTTTTAGAGCATCAGCTCAACTGCAGGCCCTCGCATATAATGTTTTACAGGGTCAGCTCAACTGCAGGCCCTCGCATATAATGTTTTACAGGGTCAGCTCAACTGCAGGCCCTCGCATATAATGTTTTACAGGGTCAGCTCAACTGCAGGCCCTCGCGTATAATGTTTTACAAGGTCAGCTCAACTGCAGGCCCTCGCATATGTTTTACAGGGTCAGGTCACCTGCAGGCCCTCGCATATAATGTTTTACAGGGTCAGCTCAACTACAGGCCCTCACATATAATGTTTTACAGGGTCAGCTCAACTGCAGGCCCTCGCATATAATGTTTTACAGGGTCAGCTCACCTTCTCATGACGACAGCGAAGTCTTGCCTGTTAGTAATCTGGCACACATGGCTGACTTCACGTTAGGCTGCCTTTCCCTCGACCCGCGCGTTATACACATTTTAGACAACACGGATTACTGGTTGTTCACCCTTCTTGACCCCCGCTACAAAGAGAACTTCTCATCTCTCATTCCCCTGGTGGAGTGGACAAGCAAAATGGTGCTATACCAGAAGGTCCTTGTTGAAAAATTGCTCCAAAGTTGATAGGACAGACATCCAAATGGATAATCACCATCACGGGGACGTGCGGTCGCCTAGAGGTTATCTAGAGACAACAAAGCGGCAGCAGGCCCTCACCTACAAGTCCAGACTTGCCCTCCAATAGATCCTCGTTAAAGGAAAGTGTACTCATTCCTATAACAGGGCTGCTTAGGAGTGCTGTATTGTTATTTATCGCCACTACCTCCCTGAGTCAGGAGTGTGTAATTGCAGCGCGCCTGCTGCCTTCCTTGGATTCTTCTGCTTTAATAACTTGACCCACTTCCTCTGGGTGGTTCACAATTAGGGGAAAAAAAGGGGCAAGGCAACAACAGGCAATCAGATTTCAGCAATTGACCTCCCTTGTATGTGGTATTCCTTTCTCAAGCTCCCTCTCCGGCATCGAACCCTGATCCCCCGTTACCCGTGATCACCATGGTAGGCGCAGAAAAGAACATCAAAAGTTGATAGGGCAGACATCCAAATGGATCGTCGCCGTCACGGGGACGTGCAATCGCCCAGAGGTTATCTAGAGTCACCAATGCGGCAGCAGGCCCTCACCCTTAAGGTTTTAGATGGTCAGATCAGCAGGCCCTTGCTCCAAATGTTTTTGAGGGTCACCAGCAGGCCATCAATCATAATTTTTCAAGGGTGTGTATGATGCCCTCCTTTATGTGTAACAAAGGGTGTTTTGGAGTGCCGGTTCCTTGTAATTTTTGGAAGCCCTTTCACTTAGTGCATAGGCTTTATGAGTGTAGGAGTCACACTACCTGAATAATTGTACCACAATGTGAATGAGGGCCTCCTTTATGTGATATACAGGCTGTTTTGGAGTGCCTCTTGCTTGTAATTTTTTGCAGCACTTTATATACAATTAAATATACTGGAGAGAATGTTTCCTAACAATTTTTCCTGTAAAATTTATTTTTTGGGGGTGGTTTTGTGCGTATTCTTGTCAGTCTTTAAAAGTGGCGTACAACTCGGACAACATGGTTCCCAATAGCGAGTCCCTGGGAGTCCCTGTAAGTCAAAGATGCATCCAAACCTCATCCCCATGCTGTTCCCGATCCATTTCGGTGGTGTTTCTGTCACTTTCTGACCTTTTTCAATGGACCAGGCACCCTCCCCTCTTCAGAGCAGGGGGTGCCTGGTTGTCTCCCATTCACTTCCATTATACTCGGGTGCTCGACCGAGCACACGAATATAGCAATGTGTTCGGGCCGAACATCCGAACACTTTGGTGCTCGATCATCACTAATGCAGACTCATTCACTTCAATAGTGGTACAAAAGATGTAGACAGCATGACTGTTTTGGTTGGTGTGGGTGTTTTTTCTTTTATGTTTTTTTTTTATTTATATATTTTTTTTAACTTTCATATATTTCTGTTACATAATATGTCCCCCGAAAGGTCATAAAAAGACCTTTGGGGGACACTGACACTGTTTATTTTGCACTGTTTCCTTTTTATTTTTTACTTTTATTTGTATTTTATTAATACTTGTATTATTTTGTTATAATTGGTTTCATTTTTTATTTTTAATCTTTTTTTTAACTTAATTTTTCATATATTTTGCCACATAATATGTTCCCCAAGAGGTCATAAAAAAGACTGTTGGAGTACAGTGAACACTATTTTGCACATTTTCCTTTTTATAAATTTTAAGTATTTTAATTATTTTTTAAATAATTTTTCATTATGCTTTTAAATATATTTTTGCCACATAATAGGTCCCCCCAAGAGTTTATAAAAAGACCATTGAGGGGCAGTAAACACTTTTAGGCCTCATGCACATGACTGTTCCGTTTTTTGCGGTCCACAAAAAACAGAAGCCGTCCGTGTGCCTTCCGCAATTTGCGGAACGGAACGGGCTGCCCATTGTAGAAATGCCTATTCTTGTCCGCAAAACGGACAAGAATAGGGCATGTTATATATTTTTTGCGGGGCCACGGAACGGAGCAACGGATGCAGACAGCACACGGAGTGCTGTCCGCATCTTTTGCGTCCCATTGAAATAAATAGGTCCGCACCCGAGCCGCAAAAAACTGCGGCTCGGATGCCGACCAAAACAACGGTCGTGTTCATGAGGCCTTATTTTATTTTTTTGTTGATTTGTTTTCAATTTTCTATCATTTTGTAAAATATATTTTTGCGACATATTTTCTCCAAGGGGGATTTTTTATTTTTCTCCTTTTATTTGTATTATTATAGTTTTTATTGTATTGTTTTTTATTTTTTATTTTTTTATCATGTTTTATGTATGATGTATTTTTTCCACATAATTTGTCCCCAGTAGGTCACTGGGGCATGAAAAGAAAAATTACATTGCATTTCAATCATATGTTATTTTAGCCTCAACTGTTGTGGTACTAGGAGAAAAAGCACCCAAAATTTTATTACATAATTTTTCCAGAGTATGACATACCCCCTATGTGGTCATTTTGAGCAAACTTTAGAGTTCAGAAAAAAAGGAGTGCCATGTGCATTTGAGGACAAGTTAAAAAGAAACCGAAGTGATCTAATTTTAAAAACCACAACCTTTACAGAATTTACCAAGGGGTCTAGTGAGCATTTTGACTCGAGATGAGCGAACCTATCAAGGTTCTATACGGTTTCACAAGAGAGAGCCCAGTATGCTACTCTGTGTTTCTGCATTGTAGGACAACAATGCCCTTCAGAGTTTCTGGTAAAGATATTCAAATTAGCTTTCCTAAGCTATCTGATTTCAGCAGATGTTAGTCATGATAATTTGCATATATTTTTCCCAGAAGTCATCCGGTATATATAAACTGGTCTCCATAATATAAACAGTACCCACCCAAGAACTTGCAACTAAAAAAGCTGTTTCTATCTGCTTTACTCTGATAAAGGGCTTTTATCTTGAAAGAGCTAGTTGCAGTTGTGAGGCTGGCTTAACTATGTTTCTAGTTTTGCTACATGAACATGTTTAAAAGTTTGGAAAGCACCACTGCTGATCAGCTGTGTGAAGGTAACACAGTGCTCTTAAGCCGAATGCACACGGCCGTGTTTCACGGCCGTGAGCGGTCCGTGGTAACACGGCCTGGATTCCTGCTGAGAGCAGGAGCGCACGGCGTCATTGGTTGCTATGATGCCGCTGCACTACAGTAATACACTCGTATAGATCATACGAGCGTATTACTGTAGTGCAGCGGCGGCATGAAGCGCATGGCTTCATAGCAACCAATGACGCCGTGCGCTCCTGCTCTCAGCAGGAATCCAGGCCGTGTTACCACGGACCGATCACGGCCGTGAAACATGGCCGTGTGCAATCGGCTTTATACAGGTAAGGCTACTTTCACACTTGCGTTCGGGGTTCCGCTTATGAGCTCCGTTTGAAGGCTCTCACAAGCGGCCCCGAACGCATCCGTACGGCCCCAATGCATTCTGAGTGGATGCGGATCCCCTCAGAATGCATCAGTCTGGCACCGTTCAGCCTCCGCTCCGCTCAGCTCAGCAGGCGGACACCCGAACGCAGCTTGCAGCGTTTTCGTGTCCGCCTGGCCGTGCGGAGCCAAACGGATCCGTCCAGACTTACAATCAATGGGGACGGATCGGTTTGTCAATGGCGACGGATCGGTTTGTCTTGGCTCCTCTTTGACACGGATCCGTTAGAAACCGATCACGTCTCTGCGCATGCCCAGTAACTTCCTGTCCCTCCACCTCATCGTCGGCCATTTTGGATTGTCGACTTGGTGAGACTGGTAAGTGAAGTTTTGTCTGTTTGTCTATCTTTCTTTTTTTTTCTATCTATCTATCTATCTATCTATCTATTTCTAGGGGGGGGGCTGCTGGCACTTGGGAAGGGGTGTGTGTGTCTGGAACAATGGGGGCTGCTGGCACTGGTGGTGGGGGCTGCCTTTATGGGGGGCTTCTGGCACTGGGGGGGCTTCTGGCACTGCGAGGGGGGGTGTGGAACTGGGGGGGTCTGCTGGCACTGCGATTATGTTTGTGGCTGGAACTGTGCGGTGCTTCTGGCACTGGCAGTGTTTATGTGGCTGGAACTGTGGTTTCTGCTGGCACTGCGGGGGTGTGTGTGGCTGGAATTGGGGGGTCTACTGGCACTGCGGGGGTGTTTGTTTCAGGAACTGCGCATGCAGTGCTTCTGGCACTGCAGGGGTGTTTGTGGCTGGAACTGTGCGGTGCTTCTGTCACTGGCGGGATTTATGTGGCTGGAACTGTGCGGTGCGTCTGTCACTGGCGGGGTTTATGTGGCTGGAACTGTGGTTGCTGCTGGCACTGCGGGGCGTGTGTGGTTGGAATTGGGGGGTCTGCTGGCACTGCAGGGGTGTTTGTGGCTGGAACTGTGCGGTGCTTCCGGCACTGCGGGGGTATGTGTAGCTGGAACTGTGGGGGCTGCTGGCATTGGGGGGGCTGAGGGCACTGTGGGAAGGTTGTTTGGAACTGGGGGGCTGATGTCACTGTGGGGGGCTGCTGGCACTATGGGGGGGCTGCTGGCACTATGCGGGGCTGCTGTCTCTGGGGGTGTTTATGGCACTCGGGGGGATTATGGCTCCTGTTGGATTAATTTTTTAAATCATTTTATTATTAGGGTCGTTCCAAAAAAAATTATTCATTGGAAATATTAAGAAAGTTCTGCGGTGGGCAAGCACCAATCTATATTTTAAAAAGTAAGTGTTGATATATGTGGAAATAAATGTTGATATATGTGGAAATAGTGCTCTAAACAAGTTTGTTTAACGTTATCTGCATTTTGTCTGGTATTCTGTTGCGTACAGATGTCATCAAAGAAGTCAAAAATTGACTGGAAAAACCCACCCAGAAGGCGCCGGTGTATTGAGTGGCCGGTAAGTATAAAATCAACGCTTGGAGTTTGTACTGTTGTATTCGTTGCATTAATCAGTATGTGCTCTTATTATAGATTTCTTCATCATCATCTGCGGAGGGCTCCCCATCTGTGGCCGGCTCACCTGCCGGGGCCGGCTCACCTGCCACATCAACGGCGTCCAGGGGAGGTGGACCAAGCCCGGACCGGGGCTGTCAAGAAGTATGTATATATATATATATATATACACACTCACCTAAAGAATTATTAGGAACACCATACTAATTCGGTGTTGGACCCCCTTTTGCCTTCAGAACTGCCTTAATTCTACGTGGCATTGATTCAACAAGGTGCTGATAGCATTCTTTAGAAATGTTGGCCCATATTGATAGGATAGCATCTTGCAGTTGATGGAGATTTGAGGGATGCACATCCAGGGCACGAAGCTCCCGTTCCACCACATCCTAAAGATGCTCTATTGGGTTGAGATCTGGTGACTGTGGGGGCCATTTTAGTACAGTGAACTCATTGTCATGTTCAAGAAACCAATTTGAAATGATTCGAGCTTTGTGACATGGTGCATTATCCTGCTGGAAGTAGCCATCAGAGGATGGATACATGTTCTCATTCTGTTTACGCAAAATTCGGACTCTACCATTTGAATGTCTCAACAGAAATCGAGACTCATCAGACCAGGCAACATTTTTCCAGTCTTCAACAGTCCAATTTTGGTGAGCTCGTGCAAATTGTAGCCTATTTTTCCTATTTGTAGTGGAGATGAGTGGTACCCGGTGGGGTCTTCTGCTGTTGTAGCCTATCTGCCTCAAGGTTGTGCGTGTTGTGGCTTCACAAATGCTTTGCTGCATACCTCGGTTGTAACAAGTGGTTATTTCAGTCAACGTTGCTCTTCTATCAGCTTGAATCAGTCGGCCCATTCTCCTCTGACCTCTAGCATCCACAAGGCATTTTTGCCCACAGGACTGCCGCATACTGGATGTTTTTCCCTTTTCACATCATTCTTTGTAAACCCTAGAAATGGTTGTGCGTGAAAATCCCAGTAACTGAGCAGATTGTGAAATACTCAGACTGGCCCGTCTGGCACCAACAACCATGCCACGCTCAAAATTGCTTAAATCACCTTTCTTTCCCATTCTGACATTCAGTTTGGAGTTCAGGAGATTGTCTTGACCAGGACCACACCCCTAAATGCATTGAAGCAACTGCCATGGTTGACTAGATAATTGCATTAATGAGAAATAGAACAGGTGTTCCTAATAATTCTTTAGGTGAGTGTATATATATATATATATATACTTACATATATATATATATATATAATTTATTTTTTTATTTAAATATATAAAAAAAATATATATATGTTTGTTTCAGCAATCTGCACCTAGAGCCGCCAGCGAGGATCCCCCAGTCGCCTCCAGAGTCCGCGGGAATGAGCGTGGCGGTCGTAGACGTGTAAGTCTTGAATTAAGTAGTTTTAATTTGCATTTTGTATTAGGATTTACATTTAATTTTGTATTTCCTTTTTTTCAGGGTTCCGTAGGCTCCACCAGGGAAGATGAGGAGTTCAGGGTTCCTACCATAGATAACCTGCTCCTCATCCAACTGGTGGAGGTGCGTCCAGCATTATGGGACCACTCCGACCGCCACCACGCTGATCATCATCTGACCCAGCGGCTCTGGAGGGACATCTGTGCGGAAGTTTTTGAGACCTGGGGGGATCTAAATGCGGCGGCTCAGGAAAAATATGGTAAGTAAAGCAATATGTATTTTAATACATTAATATTGTTCTTTTCCTTTCATCATGCTGATTTAATTTTTTATGTTTTTTTTCTATAGTCAAACAGGTTACAACGCGTTGGCGATCTATCCGGGACCGCTTCAGGAGGGATTATAACAAGGAGGTTCAGGCCCCGGGTGTCTCCGGAGGAACCTCAGGGACCCCATACATCCATACGGCGGCCCTGGGGTTCCTACGAAGGGCGATGGCACCAAGAAGGTAAACAACTGTTAAACATTTTTTTGTAAAGGGGCTGTCTGAGATAGCGGAGTGTTTGGCTCCCCTGTTTTGGCCAGTCCCCTACAGTCAGAGGGACAACTGTTCTCTCCGTCTGAGTGTAAGGGGCTGTCTGAGACAGCGGAGTGTTTGGCTCCCCTGTTTTGACCAGTCCCCTACATTCAGAGGGACAACTGTTCTCTCCGTCTGAGTGTAAGGGGGTGTCTGAGACAGCGGAGTGTTTGGCTCCCCTGTTTTGGCCAGTCCCCTACATTCAGAGGGACAACTGTTCTCTCCGTCTGAGTGTAAGGGGGTGTCTGAGACAGCGGAGTGTTTGGCTCCCCTGTTTTGGCCAGTCCCCTACAGTCAGAGGGACAACTGTTCTCTCCGTCTGAGTGTAAGGGGGTGTCTGAGACAGCGGAGTGTTTGGCTCCCCTGTTTTGGCCATTCCCCTACAGTCAGAGCGACAACTGTTCTCTCCGTCTGAGTGTAAGGGGCTGTCTGAGACAGCGGAGTGTTTGGCTCCCCTGTTTTGGCCAGTCCCCTACAGTCAGAGGGACAACTGTTCTCTCCATCTGAGTGTAAGGGGGTGTCTGAGACAGCGGAGTGTTTGGCTCCCCTGTTTTGGCCATTCCCCTACAGTCAGAGGGACAACTGTTCTCTCCGTCTGAGTGTAAGGGGCTGTCTGAGACAGCGGAGTGTTTGGCTCCCCTGTTTTGGCCAGTCCCCTACAATCAGAGGGACAACTGTTCTCTCCGTCTGAGTGTAAGGGGGTGTCTGAGACAGCGGAGTGTTTGGCTTCCCTGTTTTGGCCAGTCCCCTACATTCAGAGGGACAACTGTTCTCTCCGTATGAGTGTAAGGGGCTGTCTGAGACAGCGGAGTGTTTGGCTCCCCGGTTTTGGCCAGTCCCCTACAGTCAGAGGGACAACTGTTCTCTCCGTCTGAGTGTAAGGGGGTGTCTGAGACAGCGGAGTGTTTGGCTCCCCTGTTTTGGCCATTCCCCTACAGTCAGAGGGACAACTGTTCTCTCCGTCTGAGTGTAAGGGGCTGTCTGAGACAGCGGAGTGTTTGGCTCCCCTGTTTTGGCAAGTCCCCTATGGTATACGGTAGACATAGCATAGAACATGGATGTTTTATTTAAAGAACAATTCCTAACTTTCCTTATTTTTTTCCTACAGAACTGCCACCGTCACTCGGGAGCCTGAACAACCTCCTGAGGCGGAACCGGAACAGATCGCCAGCGCCAGCCCTCCTGTCCCTCATGTATCTGCTCAGGATAATCCGGGTCCCCTACCGAATCCCTCCGCTCATCAGAGGCTCTTAGGTTTTCGCCAAAATTTGAGAGCCCTGGTGAGCGTGCAGAGGTCCGGTAGGCCAAATCGAGCTGATTATGCAAACCTTGTAGAGGTCGTTTCCAACGCTCTAGAAGGTTTTGCCCAACATCAGATGGAGTTTGGTGCTGACTTTATTCGCTGCTGGGAGGGGGCGGAGTCGGCGTTTCAACGCAGCCCAAACTACCATTATGGGCTAAGCATGATCAGTTTGATGGACTCAATGACGCCCGAACAGTTACATGAGTTCAAGATCATGCTAGAGAACGGGTCATGGGAAATTATGCACCGCCCCCAACCCCCACCCCCACCCCCATCCCACACCTATCCCCCATCCCACACCTATCCCCCATCCCACACCTACCCCCCATCCCACTCCAGTGGCCAGTACCGCCAACCTTTCCCTTCCCACCCCCCCGAGCATGTGTTACCTTCTCTTTCTTATTCTTCTCCTGCTCAGTATTTTTCCTCCTACTTCTTTTCAAACTCCCTCCACCTCTACACATGCTCGGGTCCCCTCCTCCTCAGACCCTTCCTTTCTCCACACCCCACAATTACGCCCTGCATCCTTTCCTGTGGCCCGTAGTTTCACCTCAGTAGATCGCCAGGACAGAGGAGCTACCATCGCCAGACCCAGACCATCTAGTCCACGACAGTCAACCTCCCCTCACCATTTTCAACAATTATAGATTTTATGTTTATATTTATTTTAGTTTTTTATTGTTAAAAAAATAAAACTTTATTTATACTTTACTATACAAACTGTGTCTGTCTTTTTATTGTCCTGTACAGGGTAACCTTGGCACTACAGCTGTGCTGAAATAAAAACTACCCTAGTCTCACTACTGTGCGTTTATTATAACACCCTTGGTAGTTTTTATATCAAAACAGCATTAGTGCCGATGTTGTAATTAACATGACCATCAATATTGAGCTATCTTTTGGCTCTTTATTGATCGTAGACCCTATGATTGGCACATAAACAAGCAAATGCTTGTTCATTGTTCAATCTTGTGCCCTTTCATATGAGCCCTTGTGGGAGTCACGGTCCATCAGCATCATCAGGAATTCATTAATAAATTGTAATTTTACCGTTTAATGATTTCCCGATGACGCTCTAATATAACTAGTGTGATTACCACAAGGGACACGCAAGGGACATACAGTTTTTAAAAGGGGTATTCACATAGACAATGGGGGGATTTCGCTTGAATATGCCCCCATTGTCTGATAGGTGTGGGTAACATTGGTAGGACCCGCACCTATATCGAGAACGGAGCGGGGAGTACTGTGGCTAGAGGACAACAAATTTCCCGTGGTACGTCCACCACCAAGAGCTAATCGCCGCCTCTCCCATAGAAATGAATGGATGGCGGTGGCGCAGTGCAAACTCATCCACTTTCTTGGCTCCGTTCTCAATATATGTGAGGGTACCAGCAGTGGGACCCGCACCTATAAGACATTGTGGGCATATTTTAGTGGTATGCCCCCATTGTATGAGATCAGAAAACCCCTTTAAAGCCTCCTGCACACGACTGTATGCCCCCAGAGACATACGGTCCCTGAGCGGGCCATATGTCCCGTAGTAGCATTGATCGTGCGCACAAGTACACAGCATCATAGTGTACAATGATTCTGTGCAAGTCGAGCTGCCCGCGGGGATATAGTCTTGCACTAATAGATCATATGAGTGCGGGATAATAGCCCAGTTTGCGGCACAACATGGTCAGCATCATGATGCTCTGTACTCCTGTACGCAAGATCAAGGACGATCAGGGACATATTGCCCACTAACGAACACTATACATCTTTAAGGTTATGTAGTCGTGTACAAGAGTCCAAAAGGTGTGGTCCATTATCAAAGCCGGACCAACTTTCAACAAGATAGCCCTGGAGAAATATAGAAGTATGTCAACCCTGGGGTTCTGAATACATGAAGATGGAACCTAGAGATGCTACTTATTCCAAAACGGATCCGCTAAACGGATGGCAAAACGGAAACGAACGTGACAAACGGATCCGCAATACAGACGGATCCGTTTGAACGGATCCGTCTGAATAGCTTCCGTTTGTCTCCGTTTAGTCAGTTTATTGACGGATCCGTTTGAAATGCATTTCAAACGGATCCGTGAAACGTTAGTGTGAAAGTAGCCTAAGTGCTGTGTTCTCACTCTTTACCTGCTTGCTGTGCAGCAGTGAGCAGGAGTAATTACAGATCCTCTGTCTCCATTCACTTCAATGGGACAGCGCCTTCTGTTTCATCTGAGGATAATTCAGTAGTATAGCAAAAGCAGACAATCCCTTTAAGGCCTCTTTCACACTACCGTTTTTTTTTCCGTTTTGCGGTCCGTTTTTTGCGGTCCGTATACGGTCCATATACGGAACCATTCATTTCAATGGTTCCGCAAAAAAAACGGAATGTGTTCCGTATGCATTCCGTTTCCGTATTTCCGTTTTTCCGTTCCGTGGAAAGATAGAACATGTCCTATTATTGCCCGCAAATCACGGTCCGTGGCTCCATTCAAGTCAATGGGTCCGCAAAAAAAACGGAACACATACGGAAATGCATCCGTATGTCTTCCATTTCCGTTCCGTTTTTTCTGAACCATCTATTGAAAATGTTATGGCCAGCCCAATTTTTTCAATGTAATTACTGTATACTGTATATGCCATACGGAAAAACGGAACGGAACGACGGAACGGAAACACAACGGAACGCAAAACACTGAAATGGACATACTGTAATGTGAAAGAGGCCTAAGAATGAGCAATTCCATTTTACCATTTTGGAATTCATTTCGAGAGACCCCAAAGTAATATTCTCATGACCAGAAGATGTGGATCCTCTGGATCAGCTGATAGTGGACTAGGAATTAGCCCAGTATTGCTGACTGCTGACTCTGGTGTTTACACCAGTCACCCAGAAAGCAGCTAACTGCAGGAGTGTGTACAGATTCCAACAGAGGCAAAGTAATGGAACAGATGATCTTTACTGGCAGAAGGTAGACAAAAGTCACTTGTTACAAAAGACAAAACAAAGTTCAAAGTAATACGGTATACTGCGTCAGGCAGACTCGTAGTCAGACTGTGAAAGGTCAGAGGTCCAGACGAACTTACAGATGACGGCAGGCAGAATTGAAGTCAGGCAATGCAAGGGTCAACAGTGCAGGTAATTCAAGTAGCAGACTACAGGCAGAATTGTAGTCAGGCAATGCAGGAGTCAATGCTGGAGTCAGACAGGCAGGGAAGGTCAGGGTTAATTGTCAAAAGTCCAGTACACAGCAGGGCAGGGCAGCAGGAAGCTTCAGTAGAGATTAACAGGTATAACATCCACGCTTGGGCGCTTCATGGTCAGTGAAGCTGCCCTAAATACCAGTAACCCTACCCCTGGGTGGGGACAGTAGTCAGGAAGCATACTCTCCTTTTCTATAACAAAGGGAGAGATCCATCCGCGTGCACTATAGCGAACAAGACGAGACCTGTTAGTGAGGGCGGATGCGTCGGTATGCTGGAGGGTGCCTGCGAGAGGCCAGAGCTGGGACGCTAGCACTGCAATGTACAAGCGGCAGTCTGCCACATTGAAGTGAGGCCACGGACCCAATACTGACAAATAGTCAACTGAAAGTGAGTCAAGAGAACTACCACATCCCACCAAGCTTACACCTCTCTCAATGAAACACGCAAGTTAGTTCTATTTCTAGAAGGACAAGAGAACCAGAATGTTTCAAGAATAATTTACCTCGCTTGGTTGAATGGCTTTGCGGGTACTCTTCGGGATGCTTTTTATCATTCGCGAGACCAAAAAAATTATACACTATTCTTTGCCACTTTGCCCCGTTCACGCCAGGTCTAAAATTGTGGGCGTGGAAAGGGGCGGGCCAGAAGGCCCGTCTCATTCACCATTTTCTATGGCTGTTTTAGGATTAGAAAATGGTCTAAATTTCAGAAGCTGTGTTACATTTAAACTGGTGCTGGATGCGTGGAAGTTATGGAGAGGCCTGCCTGTTTTTTTAGGTGGTATACAGTGCCTTGCAAAAGTATTCACCCCCTTGACTTTTTTCGTATTTTGGTACATTACAGCCTTAAGTTCAATGTTTTGTTAATCTGAATTTTATGTGATGGATCAGAACACAATAATCTAAGTTGGTGAAGTTAAATGAGAAAAATATATAAATAAAACTATTGTTTAGAAATAGAAAACAGAAAATTGGCATGTGTGTATGTATTCACTCCCTTTGTTAGAAAGCCCATAAAAAGCTCTGGTGCAATCAATTACCTTCAGAAGTCACATAATTAGTGAAATGATGTCCATCTGTGTGCAATTTAAGTGTCACATGATCTGTCATTACATATACGCACCATGTTTGAAAGGCCCCAGAGGCTGCAACACCTAAAAAAAAGGCATCACTAACCAAACACTGCCATGAAGACCAAGGAACTCTCCAAACAAGAAAGGGACAATGTTGTTGAGAAGTACAAGTCAGGGTTAGGTTATAAAAAAAATCCCAATCTTTGATGATCCCCAGGAGCACCATCAAATCTATCATAACCAAATAGAAAGAACATGGCAGAAGATGGCCGCCCACCAAAACTCACAGACAGGGCAAGGAGGGCTTTAATCAGAGAGTATGCACAGAGACCAAAGGTAACCCTGGAGGAGCTGAAGAGTTCCACAGCAGAGACTGGAGTATCTGTACATAGGAGGCCAATAAGCCGCACGCTCAATAGAGTTGGGCTTTATGGCAGAGTAGCCAGAAGAAAGCCATTACTTTCAGCTAAAAACAAAAAGGCACGTTGTGAGTTTGCGAAAAGGCATGTGGGAGACTCCCAAAATGTATGGAGGAAGGTGCTCTGGTCTGATGAGACTAAAATTGAACTTTTCGGCCATCAAAGAAAACGCTATGTCTGGCGCAAACCCAACACATCGCATCACCCAAAGAACACCATCACCACAGTGAGACATGGTGGTGGCAGCATCATGCTGTGTGGATGTTTTTCAGCAGCCGGGACAGGGAAGCTGGTCAGAGTTGAGGGAAAGATGGATGGTGCTAAAAACAGGGATATTCTTGAGCAAAACCTGTACCACTCTGTGCGTGATTTGAGGCTAGGACGGAGGTTCACCTTCCAGCAGGACAATGACCCCAAACACACTGCTAAAGCAACACTTGAGTGGTTTAAAGGGAAACATGGAAATGTGTTGGAATGGCCTAGTCAAAGCCCAGATCTCAATCCAATAGAAAATCTGTGGTCAAACTTAAATATTTCTGTTTACAAGAGCAAACCATCCAACTTGAAGGAGCTGGAGCAGTTTTGCAAGGAGCAATGGGCAAAAATCCCATTGATAAGATGTGGCAAGCTCATAGAGACTTATCCATAGCGACTTAGAGCTGTGATTGACGCAAAAGTGGCTATGCAAAGTATTGACTTTAGGGGTGTGCATCTATACCGGGGGGGCAGATCCTGCACTTGTGGTCCGCTGCTAATGGCAATCCCCAGCAAAGATGCATACAATGGAGGATGCCTGCAGTGGACCACAAGTACCACAATGGACATCCTACACAGGATAGCAAATGTGTGGATGTGATAAACATTATATATAATATAACAAAATCAAAGACAGGTGCACTCTGCGGTCTTACTAAGCCCTCAAACTGGTGTTAAAATTTAGAGATTAGCCAACATGTCCTACGTGAGGACATGTCTGAGCCCGAGCACCGTGCCAAGGTTTCAAGCCCGACCACAAGTGCAGGATCTGCCCCCCGGTATAGATGCACCACTGCATAAGGGGTTGAGCACTTCCTGCTTTTTAATACCCCGCCAATTTGTAGTTTGCATTTTTAATTTTTTGGAGGTGTAGAAACTCCTAGTCTTAATGTGCCTTTATTTTCATCTACAGGCAGCATTCTGGTGCACATGTGAGGCCCGGGTTATATCAGCCAGTCTTGGGTGGGGCTCAGAGCTCTATGCCTCCTCCCATTGTATGCATGGTCACATGCTGGAGGTTACTGGGAGATTGCTTTGAGTCGGACCTTGCGCTCCTGTAATTCGCCCACTGGCTCCTGGTATTGCCCACATGGCCCAAGTAGGTTTAGCGTTAGGTCCCGAGCTACTTGAGAAACCTTGGCGCGGTGCTCGGGCTCAGACATGTCCTCACGTAGGACATGTTGGCTAATCTCTAAATTTTAAGACCAGTGTGAGGGCTTAGTAAGACCGCAGAGTGCACCTGTCTTTGATTTTGTTATATTATATTTTACATTTGCATCATATTAATAAGCCATATCCACAGCCTCCACTAGATGGGGTTGGTGTCACCTTCTCTGTTTAGAGAGAAAGAGTAAAAACATTCTACTGTAGTACAGGGATGGCCAACCTGTAGCTCTCCAGCTGTTGCAAAACTACAACTCCCTGCATGCCCAGACTGCCCACAGCTATCAGCCTACAGCAGGGCATGGTGGGAATTGTAGTTTTACAACATCTGGAGAGCCGCAGGTTGGCCATTCCTGTTGTAGTCAACTTAATCAGTCAGTCTAAGGCTGAGTTCACATCACCATTTGATTTTTCATTCTTCTGATCCGTCAGAAGAGTAGAAAATAAAAAAAAAAAAGAATCCTGTATTTTAGGCATCCGTTATGCACATTTTGCCTTAGTTTTAGATATTTTCGCCTGAAATCTGTTATTTTAGATGGGAATCTAAAATGACAGATCTAAGATGCAAAAGGCTCAAACGCCAAATGTGCGTAACTGACCTTTACTGGAAAAGCAGGGCAGAAGAGAGGGAGGTGCAGAATAGAGGTTCTGTAGAGGTGAATTGCATTGCAAATTTTTTTTTTTACTCCACAGCCAAATTAAACAGTTGTGTGAAAGCTTCCAGCCTTGCACAATCTGTACATACTCAGCACCTTGATCATTTGTGTAGAAGAATCTGCATTCCGCAAAGGACACTCGCGTCCCCACCTATCCCTTAGTTGAACTTGATGGACGTTTTTTTCAACCGTATTAAATATGTAACTATGAAGCATACGGCAATCTGTTCAAAAAAGATGTAAAGCATAGTCTGACACTTTGTGTATGCCTTGTTATTGCTTTGCCTAAAGAAATGAGTGCACCCCATGCCTGGATGCTTGAATCATAAAAATATGAATTAATCTGCAGGGAGCATTTTATAGAGCAGGATGAGCTGAGCAGATTGATATATAGTTTTATGGGAAAACATTCAGTAAAACTTGTATTTTATTCATTTAAATTCCTGCTCATTCTGGGCTTTGAAGTCTATATATGTGTCACAGAAGGAAGGGTGTCAGTCACTGATAAGACCGCCTCCTGGACTTTAAAGCCCAGAATATGCATGGAAATAAATTTATAAGTTACAGGTTATATGGATCCCATTTTGTAAAGTTCAGCCCTCTATTATTAGGGGTACAGATAAGGCAATCTGTCACAAAGACCAGGGTCGTCGAATGGTGTGTTGACTTTTGTGATCGAGTTCGACACATCGCGGATCGGGTTGACAGATTACTGGGAGGGGCTGGAGAAGATCCAGCAGTCATGGTCCATATCAGAACCGATGACAAAGTTAGAGGTAGGTGGAGCATCTTAAAAATGATTATAGGGATTTAGGTCACAAGCTTAGGGCAAGGACCTCAAAGGTAGGATTTTCCAAAATACTACCTGTACCACGAGCCACACAAGAATGGCAGCGGGAGATTAGTGAGGTTAACAAGTGGCTCATGAACTGGTGTAGGAAGGAGGGGTTTGGGTTCCTGGAGAACTGGGCCGACTTCTCTGTTGGCTACAGGCTCTATCATAGGGATGGGCTGCACCTAAATGGTGAAGGGGCAGCTATGTTGGGGGAGTGTTTAAACTAGGGACTGGGGGGGGGTAGGGTAATTATGTTATAGAAAGGGAAGATAGTGCAGATATAGACATGGGGCAAGGAAATGGAACTGGGGGAGGAATGGAAGGAAGGACTAGAACAATTAAGAAGAAAAGATGTAGGGTAAAAAAAAAAAAATACATAAACCTCTTAATTGTATGTATACTAATGCCAGAAGCCTGACTAATAACATTGGTGAACTGGAATAAGTGATGTGTGAGGAGGACTATGACATAGTAGTAGAGTTGAGAGAACACCTGGATGTTCGGGTTCGAGAAGTTCGGCCGAACTTCCCGTAAATGTTCAGGTTCGGGATCCAAACCCGACCCGAACTTCGTCCCGAACCCGAACCCCATTAAAGTCAATGGGGACCCGAACTTTTCGGCACTAAAAAGGCTGTAAAACAGCCCAGGAAAGGGCTAGAGGGCTGGAAAAAGCAGCAAAATGTAGTTAAATCCCCTGCAAACAAATGTGGATAGGGAAATAAATAAAAATAAAAATAAAATAAATAAAAATTAACCAATATCAATTGGAGAGAGATCCCATAGCAGAGAATCTGGCTTCATGTCAGCAGAGAATCAGTCTTCATGTCATAGCAGAGAATCAGGCTTCACATCAGCCAAAACTGGAACAGTCCCTTGTCAGATATTTAGGCCCCGGCACCCAGACAGAGGAGAGGTTCATTCAACTTTGGGTTGCCCCGCAATATAATGGTAAAATGAAAATAAAAATAGGATTGAATGAGGAGGTGCCCTGGAGTACAATAATATATGGTTAAGGGGAGGTAGTTAATATCTAATCTGCACAAGGGA
Source organism: Bufo bufo (assembly GCF_905171765.1). Classification (NCBI taxonomy): domain Eukaryota; kingdom Metazoa; phylum Chordata; class Amphibia; order Anura; family Bufonidae; genus Bufo; species Bufo bufo. Next base: position 61,187,155 of record NC_053396.1, read on the forward strand.
TGGACAGGTCCTGTGGGATCCATGCCTGGTTCATTTTTATGAACGTTAGCTTGTCCACATTGGCTGTAGACAGGCGGCTGCGTTTGTCTGTAATGACGCCCCCTGCCGTGCTGAATACACGTTCAGACAAAACGCTGGCCGCCGGGCAGGCCATCACCTCCAAGGCATAAAAGGCTAGCTCTGGCCACGTGGACAATTTGGAGACCCAGAAGTTTAATGGGGCCAAACCATCAGTCAGTACGTGGAGCGGTGTGCACACGTACTGTTCCACCATGTTAGTGAAATGTTGCCTCCTGCTAACACGTTCTGTATTAGGTGGTGGTGCAGTTAGCTGTGGCGTGGTGACAAAACTTTTCCACATCTCTGCCATGCTAACCCTGCCCTCAGAGGAGCTGGACGTGACACAGCTGCGTTGGCGACCTCTTGCTCCTCCTCTGCCTTCGCCTTGGGCTTCCACTTGTTCCCCTGTGACATTTGGGAATGCTCTCAGTAGCGCGTCTACCAATGTGCGCTTGTATTTGCGCATCTTCCTATCACGCTCCAGTGCAGGGAGTAAGGTGGGCACATTGTCTTTGTACCGTGGATCCAGCAGGGTGGCAACCCAGTAGTCCGCACACGTTAAAATGTGGGCAACTCTGCTGTCGTTGCGCAGGCACTGCAGCATGTAGTCGTTCATGTGTGCCAGGCTGCCCAGAGGTAAGGACAAGCTATCCTTCATTGTCATCGTCCTGCGTTTCCCCCCAGCCACGCACCAGTGATGGGCCCGAGCTGCGTTGGGTGCCACCCCGCTGTGAACATGCTTCATCCTCATCCTCCTCCACCTCCTCCTCATCCTCCTCGTCCTCCAGTAGTGGGCCCTGTCTGGCCACATTTGTACCTGGCCTCTGCTGTTGCAAAAAACCTCCCTCTGAGTCACTTCGAAGAGACTGGCCTGAAAGTGCTAAAAATGACCCCTCTTCCATCATCGCCCTAAGTGTTTTCTCAAGGAGACATAGAAGTGGTATTGTAACGCTGATAACGGCGTCATCGCCACTGGCCATGTTGGTGGAGTACTCGAAACAGCGCAACAGGGCACACAGGTCTCGCATGGAGGCCCAGTCATTGGTGGTGAAGTGGTGCTGTTCCGCAGTGCGACTGACCCGTGCGTGCTGCAGCTGAAACTCCACTATGGCCTGCTGCTGCTCGCACAGTCTGTCCAGCATGTGCAAGGTGGAGTTCCACCTGGTGGGCACGTCGCATATGAGGCGGTGAGCGAGAAGGCCGAAGTTACGCTGTAGCGCAGACAGGCGAGCAGCGGCAGGATGTGAACGCCGGAAGCGCGAACAGACAGCCCGCACTTTATGCAGCAGCTCTGACATGTCGGGGTAGTTGCGAATGAACTTCTGCACCACCAAATTCAGCACATGCGCCAGGCAAGGGATGTGCGTCAAATCGGCTAGTCCCAGAGCTGCAACGAGATTTCACCCATTATCGCACACCACCAGGCCGGGCTTGAGGCTCACCGGCAGCAACCACTCGTCGGTCTGTTGTTCTACGCAGGTGGTGGTGTTGGTGGTACATCCCATGTTTGATGGGCGGCAGGTGCCAACGTTCCCCAAGAGGCGGAGGAAGAGGCCAAGGCGGCAGCAGCAGAAGAGGTAGCAGGGGGAGCCTGAGTGACTTCCTTGTTTTTAAGGTGTTTACTCCACTGCAGTTCATGCTTTGCATGCAGGTGCCTGGTCATGCAGGCTGTGCTAAGGTTCAGAACGTTAATGCCTCGCTTCAGGCTCTGATGGCACAGCGTGCAAACCACTCGGGTCTTGTCGTCAGCACATTGTTTGAAGAAGTGCCATGCCAGGGAACTCCTTGAAGCTGCCTTTGGGGTGCTCGGTCCCAGATGGCGGCGGTCAGTAGCAGGCGGAGTCTCTTGGCGGCGGGTGTTCTGCTTTTGCCCACTGCTCCCTCTTTGTCTTTTGCTACGCTGTTGGCTCGGTCTCACCACTGCCTCTTCCTCCGAACTGTGAAAGTCAGTGGCACGACCTTCATTCCATGTGGGGTCTAGGACCTCATCGTCCCCTGCATCGTCTTCCACCCAGTCTTGATCCCTGACCTCCTGTTCAGTCTGCACATTGCAGAAAGACGCAGCAGTTGGCACCTGTGTTTCGTCATCATCAGAGACGTGCTGAGGTGGTATTCCCATATACTCATCATCAGGAAACATAAGTGGTTGTGCGTTAGTGCATTCTATCTCTTGCACCCCTGGGGAAGGGCTAGGTGGATGCCCTTGGGAAACCCTGCCAGCAGAGTCTTCAAACAGCATAAGAGACTGCTGCATAACTTGAGGCTCAGACAGTTTCCCTGATATGCATGGGGGTGATGTGACAGACTGATGGGCTTGGTTTTCAGGCGCCATCTGTCCGCTTTCTGCAGAAGACTGGGTGGGAGATAATGTGAACGTGCTGGATCCACTGTCGGCCACCCAATTGACTAATGCCTGTACCTGCTCAGGCCTTACCATCCTTAGAACCGCATTGGGCCCCACCAAATATCGCTGTAAATTCTGCTGGCTACTGGGACCTGAGGTAGTTGGTTCACTAGGACGTGTGGCTGTGGCAGAACGGCCACGTCCTCTCCCAGCACCAGAGGGTCCACTAACACCACCACGACCATGTCCGCGTCCGCGTCCCTTACTAGATGTTTTCCTCATTGTTACCGTTCACCACAATAAGAAAAATATTATTTGGCCTGTTGTGCATTTTCATAAGTGTACAATGTATCTGATGATACTATATTCAATATGGATGATCATTGCCTTTAACAGCATGTGATCAGCATGAACCTGGAAAAAACCAAGATGGGTTCATAGCAAGTTCAATGTGTTAAAAGTGAATATATAGAGAAGACTATACTTTTATTATTGTTTAGAGACATGGATTTATCTACACTGGTTTCTCTAAACTTGTCTGTCTGAGGAACAATGGGTGTTTCATGGCTAAACCATGATCTGATAAGAGACGTCCATAAAACACATCTGGTGTGGAACAGATATCTATTCATATATTCACATATAGATATATATATATATTCCTGTGTGCATTTATTTAGCGTTTGAACTTGTTAATGATTCATATATACTATGCAATATTGATGTATTATAACCAAATATTATTAATGTATCTTTTTGTGTCTGTATCTCAATGAGTGGATATATTCTAGGGGTTATAGAGAGTGTTTAAGTTGAATTTTCTTAAATAGGGTCTATTTTAGAGGAGCTGATGTTATTTCAAACATCATTACTCAATAGCTAAGACAGTTAAGATACACAAACCAGGAAAAACCATTATACTCTTATCTGCCCCATAAATTCAGGGATTAGGAAAACTTCTGATACCGCCAGTCAGTCTGAGCAAAGTGTCAGAAAGAGTCCCTCCTAATTGATTTAAGGTGAAAGAGATCAGAGCTTAAGTGGTAATAAAACAATCTATAAATATGTTAATTCTTAAAATATTTAAAATTGTTATGTGATACAACAGTGCCATCAAGTGGTAGATGGGCAGAAATTTCTAAGGAATGTCAATTAAATGACATCATTCCCATGTTTAACATACGTCACACCCACCTTATCTAATTGGAAATCCCTAATCCAAGAGGGGATGGGCATGGATAAGGATTGGACACTTCACAGACAATTCACAAAAGAAAAACTTCACATGGACTTCACAAAGGAACACTTCACAAAGATTCATTCATCAGCATCATTTCACACGTCAGGAACGTACCACAGGACGGGACATATCTAAATCTTGGAAAGCTGGGTCCATTCTAAAAGCTCTTTATCCCAAAGCCAGGGGTAATGTATGATCTATTTCATTTGCAGTAATTATAAATCGCTCCAATTGGCATATAGTTGAGACCCCATTATTAATGGGTCAATAGTGTTAAAACAATATATAATATGGGAATTTTTATTGAACGTGCACATCATTAGAATTCCTGTAATATTGCTATCAGAGTGGAATCTCTGATCGAATTTTATTATCCGTAGTTAGGCCAACGGGCGTATTTATAAGGTGTCTCTTACTGCCATATTCTTTGATTGAGCATAAGTGATTTTCCACAGATTCATTTCTATTGTTTTTGTTGTTGTTGTTACATTATAATATTTTGATAACCAGTATACTAATCAGTAATAATTTGATAAAAGAAAAGAGTAGTATTGTATTGTATTTGGTGTACTAAATTAAGTGAGCCCGGCGTAAACGGTGGAGCATCATCTTGTGGTCAATTTTGATATTATCCTTGTATTCATTTGTATGCCATTTTTACTGCATGTATTTATTTGTAATAAATTATATTTTATATAATTAATTGCACCCTGTTTCATTATCTGCACAAATTAACTTTAGATCTCATCAATAAAAGAACTGGCGTTTATATGTCCGCCAATTAAATTTTTAATTTTGAATTTTTCATATTTCATAAAAATATGAAATCATAATTTTTATGATTTCATATCTTATATGAAATAAATACCCGACAGGCCCAATGTATTGAATTCAAATTCAGGCCTTTTTTTACAGACACCTAACACTATCTGGCTATCTATTTAGGTACCACATTACACTAATACGGGCACAGCAGTAATGACAGATTTAGCTGAATATAAATTTGAGGCCTATTATTTAGACGCTGGGTGACAGGTATACGTTTACGGACAGAATTAGACTTGGATATGCACAGTAGCGTGTGTGTGAAGTTATTGAGAATGACCCTATCAGCACCTTGAATCTAATATACCCTTTTAGGGATAGATTTAAATAACCACACTATTGATGGTTAAATGGACTTGGTGGCAGCTTGCCCCTGATGTAGTATATAGCAAAAAAATAACCACACTATTGATGGTTTTAGACTTGGTGGCAGCTTGCTCCTGATGTAGGATATAGCCAAAAAAGAACCACACTATTGATGGTTAAATGGACTTGGTGGCTGCTTGCCCCTGATGTAGGATATAGCAAAAAATAACCACACTATTGATGGTTTTAGACTTGGTGGCAGCTTGCTCCTGATGTAGGATATAGCCAAAAAATAACCACACTATTGATGGTTAAATGGACTTGGTGGCAGCTTGCCCCTGATGTAGGATATAGCCAAAAAATAACCACACTATTGATGGTTAAATGGACTTGGTGACAGCTTGCCCCTGATGTAGGATATAGCAAAAAATAACCACACTATTGATGGTTAAATGGACTTGGTGGCAGCTTGTGCTGGCGCACCACAAGCCACAAAATGGCCGCCGATCACCCCAGAAAAAAGTGACTGAAAAACGCTCTGGGCAGCCTAAAAACAGTGAGCAATTGAATAGCAGCAGTTCAATGATCCACAGCTGTAGATCGATCACTGTCTTAAGTGTTTTGGAGGAGTTAATCACTGCCTAATCTCGCCCTAACGTCGCAGCTGCAACCTCTCCCTACACTTGTAACAGCAGAGTGACGTGCAGCGCTACGTGACCCAAGCTTATATAGAGGCTGGGTCACATGCTGCACTGGCCAATCACAGCCATGCCAATAGTAGGCATGGCTGTGATGGCCTCTTGGGGCAAGTAGTATGATGCTTGTTGATTTTGCAGCCTTTCAAAAAGCGCCAAGAAAGCGCTGAACACCGAACCCGAACCCGGACTTTTACGAAAATGTTCGGGCTCGGGTCCGTGTCACGGACACCCCAAAATTCGGTTCGCTCATCCCTATTCTTAACCCAATTGTAGTTGTTTCTGCAATCTCCTTAGATGTTTTCTCTGCTTGATGCCATTGATTTGACCCTTCTCAGATTAACATCTTTTCCACGACCACGAGATGTGTCTTTCGACATGGTTGTTTAAGAAATGAGAAGCAACTCATTGCACCAGTTGGGGTTAAATAACTTGTTGCCAGCTGAAAGATAATTGCCCATCCACTAATTATCCAATAGAAGGCTCATAACTATTTGCTTAGTTAAATCCAGGTGGCTTATAACATTATTAAAAATACATTTGTAATTTACTCACATTATTTATTCTGCAGTGTTTCTGAACGGCCGATGCGAGTCACGTGACCCCTGATGTCATCCACCAGGCTCAGGTGGTGACAGCTCGTTTACAGGCTTCTCCCTACCTTAGGGAGTGACCCGGCTCTGTACACGAAAAGTCAGAGCCTTGTTTGCCCGCCCCCCTCTCTCTCCTCTGGCTACTGCAGCTCCTGTGAGAGATCCCGCATGCGCGATCCTTACCAGTGTCGGCAGCGAGGCAGAAGGATTCATTGTTGTGCCCGCTCCCTCCCTGTAATCCCCCAGTGTGCCCATTCCCCTGCCTCTGCATCTGGTGATTTTGCAGCCTCAGCAAGTTACCATTGCCCTACTCCACTGGCCATCAAAAAAAAGTTAAAGTAAATATTTGTCCCTCATATAGATATAGGTGTCATATAGCTTAGATAGATATAGGTGTCATATAGCTTAGATACATATAGCTGTCATATAGCTTAGATACATATTGCTTATGTATATATATATATATATAGTTTAGATACATATAGCTTAGATATAGATATAGCTTAGATACATATAGCTGTCATATAGCTTAGATAGATGTAGGTGTCATATAGCTTAGACACATATAGCTTAGATGCAGATATAGCTTAGCTACATATAGCTGTGATATAGCTTAGATACATATAGCTGCCATAGCTTAGATAAATATAGCTGTTATATAGCTTAGAAACATATAGCTGTCATATAGCTTAGATATAGATATAGCTTATATATATAGTACAGACCAAAAGTTTGGACACACCTTCTCATTCAAAGAGTTTTCTTTATTTTCATGACTATGAAAAGTGTAGATTCACACTGAAGGCATCAAAACTATGAATTAACACATGTGGAATTATATACATAACAAACAACTATTTGACCATGAAGGAGAGTGATGGGGTGCTGCGCCAGATGACCTGGCCTCCACAGTCACCAGACCTGAACCCAATCGAGATGGTTTGGGGTGAGCTGGACCGCAGAGTGAAGGCAAAAGGACTAACAAGTGCTAAGCATCTCTGGGAACTCCTTCAAGACTGTTGGAAGACCATTTCAGGTGACTACCTCTTGAAGCTCATCAAGAGAATGCCAAGTGTGCAAAGCAGTAATCAAAGCAAAAGGTGGCTACTTTGAAGAACCTAGAATATGACATATTTTCAGTTGTTTCACACTTGTTTGTTATATATATAATTCCACATGTGTTAATTCATAGTTTTGATGCCTTCATAGTCATGAAAATAAAGAAAACTCTTTGAATGAGAAGGTGTGTCCAAACTTTTGGTCTGTACTGTATATGTAGGTGTTATATAGCTATCATATAGCTTAGATATATACACTCACCTAAAGAATTATTAGGAACACCATACTTATACGGTGTTTGACCCCCTTTTGCCTTCAGAACTGCCTTAATTCTACGTGGCATTGATTCAACAAGGTGCTGATAGCATTCTTTAGAAATGTTGGCCCATATTGATAGGATAGCATCTAGCAGTTGATGGAGATTTGAGGGATGCACATCCAGGGCACGAAGCTCCTGTTCCACCACATCCCAAAGATGCTCTATTGGGTTGAGATCTGGTGACTGTGGGGGCCATTTTAGTACAGTGAACTCATTGTCATGTTCAAGAAACCAATTTTAAATGATTCGAGCTTTGTGACATGGTGCATTATCCTGCTGGAAGTAGCCATCAGAGGATGGATACATGTTCTCATTCTGTTTATGCCAAATTCGGACTCTACCATTTGAATGTCTCAACAGAAATCGAGACTCATCAGACCAGGAAACATTTTTCCAGTCTTCAACAGTCCAATTTTGGTGAGCTCGTGCAAATTGTAGCCTCTTTTTCCTATTTGTAGTGGAGATGAGTGGTACCCGGTGGGGTCTTCTGCTGTTGTAGCCCATCCGCCTCAAGGTTGTGCGTGTTGTGGCTTCACAAATGCTTTGCTGCATACCTCGGTTGTAACAAGTGGTTATTTCAGTCAACGTTGCTCTTCTATCAGCTTGAATCAGTCGGCCCATTCTCCTCTGACCTCTAGCATCCACAAGGCATTTTTGCCCACAGGACTGCTGCATACTGGATGTTTTTCCCTTTTCACACCATTTTTTGTAAACCCTAGAAATGGTTGTGCGTGAAAATCCCAGTAACTGAGCAGATTGTGAAATACTCAGACCGGCCTGTCTGGCACCAACAACCATGCCACTCTCAAAATTGCTTAAATCACCTTTCTTTCCCATTCTGACATTCAGTTTGGAGTTCAGGAGATTGTCTTGACCAGGACCACACCCCTAAATGCATTGAAGCAACTGCCATGTGATTGGTTGACTAGATAATTGCATTATCGAGAAATAGAACAGGTGTTTCTAATAATTCTTTAGGTGAGTGTATAGCTGTCATATAGCTTAGATACATATAGCTGTCATATAGCTTAGATACATATAGCTTAGGCAGGCAATGCGGAGGTCACTGTTAAAGGGGTGGTCAATGTTAAAGGGGCGGGCACTGTGGAGGTCATTGTTAAAGGGGCAGGAACTGTGGAAGTCACTGTTAAAGGGGCGGGCACTGTGAAGATCACTGTTAAAGGGCAGACACTATTAAATGGACGGGAAATATAGAGGTCACTGTTAAAGGGGCGGGCACTGTGCAGATCACTGTTAAAGGGGTGGTCAATGTTAAAGGGGCGGACACTGTGGAAGTCACTGTTAAAGGGGCAGGCACTGTGAAGGTCACTGTTAAAGGGGCGGACTCTGTGGAGGTCACTGTTAAAGGTGCAGACACTGTGGAGGTCACTGTTAAAGGGGCGGACACTGTGGAGGTCACTGTTAAATGGGCGGGCACTGTGCAGATCACTGTTGAAGGGACGGGTACTGTAGAGGTCACTGTTATGGGGGAAACTGTTGATATCTTTTTACAACACACGGAAACATAAAATGAAATAGATGAAATATAAAAAGGAGTTTCTGTCTGTATGTCTGTCTAGACGTCTGTCTGTCTGTCTAGACGTTCTTTATGCGTGACCAAACAACTGGACCGATCTTCACGAAATTTGGCACACAGATACATTAGGTGTCCGGGAAGGTTTTAGACCGAGTGTCAGTTCTCTAGGACTTACTGTTCCAGAGATATTTCCAAAAAATGACCTACATTAGCCAATTGAAGCCAGCAAGTCTTTCACTTAAATCCGAACTGCCATTTACATGGTCACATGTCCCTTATTAGCCAATAGAAGCTCGCAGGTCCTACTCCAGGTTGCCATAACAACTAATCACAGGTTTTAGCAGTTCGCAGGTCCTTAAATATTCAGTCATATGACGGCACAACTACACTGCTACATGCATGTGGCGAAGGGGCCACTATTAAATATATGGCCGCTGTGGAGTTCACTGTTAAAGGGGTGGGCACTGTGGAGGCCACTGTCAAAGGGACGGGTACTGTGAAAGTCACTGTTAAAGGGGTGGCCACTATGAAGGTCACTGTTAAAATGGTGGTCAAAGTTAAAGGGTCACTTTTAAAGGGGAAGGCATTGTTAAGGTCACTATTAAAGGGTGGACAATGTGGAGGTCACTATTAAAGGGGCGGTCACTGTTAAAGGTGCGGCCACTGTGGAGGTCACTGTTAAAGGGGCAGACACTGTGGAGATTACTGTTAAAGGGGCGGGCACTGTGAAGGTCATTGTTAAAGGGGCGGCTACTATAAAGGTCACTGTTATGGGGGACACTGTAGATATCTTTTTACGACACACGGAAACATGAAATGAAATAGATTAAATATACCTGTGCAAAGCCGGGTCATTCTGCTAGTCTCTTATATATAAAAAAAAATTTGTCTGTCGGTCTGTCTGTCTAGACGTCTGTCTGTCTGGACATTCTTTATGCGCGACCAAACGACTGGACCGATCTTTACCAAACCAGGTTTCCGGGAAGGTTTTAGACCGGGTCTCAGCTCTCTAGGACGTACCGTTCCTGAGATATTCCCAAAAAATATCCCACATTAGCCAATACAAGCCTGCAAGTCTTTCTCTTCAAATCCCAACTGCCATAAACACAGTTATACTCCAGGTTTCTATACCAACCTAGCCATTTTTCTTTACTGCTTAATGTGGCGGTCACTGTGGAGGTCACTGTTTTTAAAGGGGCAGGCAGAGTGGAGGTCACTGTAATTAAAGGTGCGGGCACTGTGAAGGTCCCTGTTAAAGGGACGGGCATTATAAAAGTCACTGTTAAAGGGGCGGCCACTGTGAAAGTCACTGTTAAAGGGGCATTCACTGTGAAAGTCACTTTTAAAGGGGCGGTGTCACTTCTGTGAGAAGGTCTGACAGACGTCCTTTTCTACCTCTTGCATGATGTTCTTTGTTTTGGTTTCACTTTGTCATCTAATTTCCTTCTCCCAGGCAGTGGCGTAGCTATAGGGGTCACAGCGGTCGCAATTGCGACCGGGCCCCTAAGTCAGGGGGGCCCACGGGGCCCCCGCCTCAAGCCAGGAGAACGCGGCCCGCAGGCGCAGCTGATAACTGTCTGAAATCATATTCACAGGACAGGGGGCGGAGCGGAGGCTGAGAGCTGAGCCCTGTGTGACACGCACTGTGCAGGGCAGGGCAGGGCCAGGCGAAGTGAGGAGGGGGAGCGGCTTCAGCCTTCAGTTGAGGTCGGAAGAGGAAGCTGCTGTGTGCAGCGCGCGGTGCTGTGAACTTTTGAGATGAGTGAGTGACTCACTGACTGTCTGACTCCGACCTCTCTCCCTATCCTGCGAGTGCAACTGCGAGACAGTCACTGACACTGACTGACTGACTGACTGACTACTGACTTACTCAGGTGAGCGAGGCGCCGGCCCGGCGGCGTGATAAACTCCCCGAGCCCGACCATCCGACTGGGGTCCTGGTCCGGTCCAGACTCCAGTGAGTGACTGTCCCTGAGTGAGTCCGTGCCCCCCTGACCCACCTGGTGGTGAATTGTGATAACTTAAGCAAGCCCAGACCAGTCAATACCCCCTTTAAGAAATCTCAGTCACTCCCGTCATCAGATGTGACTGCAGCAGCCAGCAGCGATCGATCAGCCAGGTCTGCCAGGATTAATGTGCATAGCCTGCGAGGCCCCCCTTAGGCAAGTGACAAACTGCCCCCCCTCAGTCTTAGGCAAGTGACAAACTGCCCCCCCCCCCTCAATCTTAGCAAGTGACAAACTGCCCCCCCCCCCCCTCAATCTTAGGCAAGTTACAAACTCAGCTCTGCTACATCTACAATGAGCAACTACATCAAATGTAATACCAAACTGCAGTTCCTTGTGATGCCTTGGATAGCTTCCACTGGTCCAGTGGAAGCTATCCAAGGCATCACATAGAATAGAGGAACTGCAGTTTGGCATTACATTTGTTGTAGTTGCTCATTGTAGATGTAGCAGAGCTGAGTTTGTCACTTGCCTAAGAATGAGGGGGGGGGGGGGAGTTTGTCACTTGCCTAAGGGGGGGCCTCACACTGTGCACATTAATCCTGGCTGATCGATCGCTGCTGCTCTCACATCTGATGAGAGATTTCCTAAGGGAATATTGACTGGCATTAGGGACGGGCTGGTGGATTAGGGCAGCCACCCGGTCCTGCCTATTGATCACCCAGTTTGCACTTAGCTATGCCCAGGCCCCATGCCAGGGGGTCCCTGATGTATTAACTGACCAATACCATGGATGGAGATCCCAGTGCCAGCTGCCTTGCTGGTGGACGATTGGCATATACTTCTGCTGTGGCCCACAGCTGAAGTATATGCCAATCGTCCACCAGCAAGGCAGCTGGCACTGGGATCCTTATGTTATTGGTCAGTTAATACATCAGATTCAGGGATGTATTAACTGGCAGCGTGATAAACTAAGTCTGTGACTGTCCCTGCTGGCTGCTGCAGATGAGGAATCTCATCTGTCCCTCCCTTTGCAGGGGTCTGGTGGTGTTAGGAAACGATATTGAGGGTAGGGGGGGGGGGGCCCAAATTGAACTCTTGCACCAGGGCCCATGAGCCTATAGCTACGCCCCTGCTCCCAGGTGTCACCTATTTAGACTAATCCTCTTTCCTTTATATTCCCTCCTATACTGCCTCACTTTGCAGTTTATGCTACTTACTGGATTTAAGTGTACACTGCTGGAGACTTCTGTGGCTGCTTGTTCAGATAAGTCCTTTCATGTATTGTATTTTCTTGCTGGCTTGATTCTAGGTGACCCTGACTCCCTCCCTATTAAGTGCAGGGAGCCGGTGGTCGTGTCCCCTCACTATTATAGGGTTTTCAGGTGTCACACAGTCTAGGTATGAGAGCATGCGATCGTCTACCTCTGAGACCCTTGTATGTGCTTAGCAGTCAGAGTGAGCTCTTAGGGTTTTATAGGGGTCACCTTTATGCTCCTTAGTTTGGGATCAAGCCAGTCGGATGTTTATCCATAACTTCCAGCTATCTGCAACATCATCCGTGACATTATAAACCGCCATTACCGTCTTAAGCATGGATCCGGTTTCAGCCTTGATTGACCGCATGCAAGGTCTTTCACTGGAGGTAGCAGATCTCCGTAAAACTGTGTCTCAGTTTCAGGTGACCGGTTCTGCTTGCGTTCATGGAGTTTGTTCCGAGCTTAAGATCTCGCTTCCGGATACGTTCTCCGGGGGTAGTGAGAATTTTGTTCGCTTTAGAGAGGCTTGCAAACTCCATTTTCACCTACTTCCCCATTCCTCTGGTGATGAGGAGCAGAGGGTGGGGATCATCATCTCGCTGCTCAGGGATAACACTCAGTCTTGGGCCTTTTCACTGCCGGTGGGGGCACGGCCCCTCCGATCGGTGGATGAATTTTTTGTAGCCCTGGGGCAGATATATGATGACCCGGATCGTATGCTATGGCTGAATCGAAACTGCGTCTTTTATGCCAGGGTAAACAGTCCGCAGAGATATATTGTTCTGAATTTCGGAGATGGGCAGCTGATACTGGTTGGAACGATGCTGCACTCCGAAGTCAATTTTGCCATGGTCTTTCAGAGGGATTGAAAGATGCATTTGCTTTTCATGAGAGACCTGCCTCGTTTGAGTCTGCCATGTCTATAGCTGTTCGTATTGACAGGCGTCTTAGAGAGAGAGGAGAGACCACTCCTTCCTGTCATATTCAGTCCAAGGACAGTGGGGCGGTCTCATTCAGTGCGCAGGGACCTCAGTCTCTCTCAATCCCTTCTGAGCAGGAGGCCTTGCAGCTGGGTTTGCTTGCCTCTGATAGTAGAGGATTCAGCTCTCAGAGGAGGGTTTGTTTCTGTTGTGGGGGTATAAATCATATGGCTAATGTTTGCCCCTCTAGGAAATTCAGGGAGTTTTCTGAGGGTAATAAAGAAACAAAAAAAAAAAAACCCTCTAAAAACTTTCCATTTGCTACTATTGGCAAGGTTGATGCGGAAATTGAAGGTTTGCCGTTTGCTTGTAGTTCCCGTTTTCTCCTACCTGCCAGGGTGGCGCTAGATAGCAAGAACATTGCTTGTGAGATTTTTGTAGATAGTGGAGCAGCTGTCAATCTCATTGATTATCAATTTGCTATAACACATGGTTTCCAGGTATGCACTTTGGAAAAGGATATACCTGTTTTTGCTATCGATTCCGCTCCACTTTCTCAAAAATCGTTAAAGGGCATAGTTCACAATATCCGTTTGACTGTGGGTGATGCTCATGTTGAGGATATGTCATGTTTCGTCCTGAGCGGATTGCCTACTCCTCTAGTGTTGGGGCTACCCTGGCTCACTAAACATAACCCCACCATTGATTGGCAAGCAAGGCAAATAAATGGTTGGAGTGACTTCTGCAGAGAGAATTGCCTCACGGCGTCTCTTTCAGAGGTTTCTACCAAGACTGTGCCATCTTTTCTCTCAGAATTTTCGGATGTGTTTTCCGTGAGTGGTGTCCAGGAGCTGCCCCCTCGCCGGGAGTACGATTGCCCTATTGATCTCATCCCAGGCGCCAAGCTGCCAAAATCAAGTTTATACATTCTCTCCCAACCTGAAAGAGTCGCTATGCGTACTTTTATCTCTGAGAGCCTGAGAAATGGACACATCCGACCCTCAAAGTCACCTGTTGCTGCTGTTTTCCTTTTTTTTAAGAAAAAAGATGCTTCTTTAAAGGGCTTCTGTCAGCCCACTAAACAGTTTTTTTTTTTTTTTTTTTATAATAATCCCTATACTGCGAGCTCTGCATATATAAGTTAAATAATCATTTTGGTTCAGTAGAATTTGATAAAAAGTTATTTTTAAAATATGAAAATTACCTTGCTACCAGCAAGCTACCGATCCTAATGACGCCCCCTCCGCATTGTGATTGACAGGGCCAGGGAACGGAATCGTTCTCTGCTGGCCCTGCCTGTTAGCATTCAAAATCTGGCGCCTGCGCCGTGGCCGTACCTATCTTCAATCTGCGCAGGCGCACTGAGAGGCGGCCACTCGCTCGGCCGCTCGCTCCTCAATGCGCCTGCGCCGGGTGTAGATGTGACGTCATCGGCGCAGGTGCATTGAGGATAAAGCGGCCGAGCGAGTGGCCGCCTCTCAGTGCGCCTGCGCAGATTGAAAATAGGTACGGCCACGGCTCAGGCGCATGCTAACAGGCAGGGCCAGCAGAGAACGATTCCGTTCCCTGGCCCTGTCAATCACAATGCGGAGGGGGCGTCATTAGGATCGGAGGATGCGGCTGCTACCAGCAAGTAGCCGTCCTACTTGCTGGTAGCAAGGTAATTTGCATATTTTATAGCTTTTTATCAAATTCTACTGAACCAAAATGATTATTTAACTTATGTATGCAGAACTCGCAGTATAGGGATTATTAGTAAACAAAAAAAATAAAAACGGTTTAGTGGGCTGACAGAAGCCCTTTAAGACCTTGTCTGGATTTCAGGGAGCTGAACTGTATCACAATTCGTGACTAGAGTTGAGCGAACACCTGGATGTTCGGGTTCGAGAAGTTCGGCCGAACTTCCAGGAAATGTTCGGGTTCGGGATCCGAACCCGAACCCCATTGAAATCAATGGGGACCCGAACTTTCCGGCACTAAAAAGGCTGTAAAACAGCCCAGGAAAGGGCTAGAGGTCTGCAAAAGGCAGCAAAATGTAGTTAAATCCCCTGCAAACAAATGTGGATAGGGAAATGAATTAAAATAAAAATAAAATAAATTAAAATTAACCAATATCAATTGGAGAGAGGTCCCATAGCAGAGAATCAGGCTTCATGTCAGCAGAGAATCAGTCTTCATTAGAGTTGAGCGAACACCTGGATGTTCGGGTTCAAGATGTTCGGCCGAACTTCCCGGAAATGTTCGGGTTCGGGATCCGAACCCGACCCGAACTTCGTCCCGAACCCCATTGAAGTCAATGGGGACCCGAACTTTTCGGCACTAAAAAGGCTGTAAAACAGCCCAGGAAAGAGCTAGAGGGCTGCAAAAGGCAGCAACATGTAGGTAAATCCCCTGCAAACAAATGTGGATAGGAAAATGAATAAAAATAAAAATAAAATAAATAAAAATTAACCAATATCAATTGGAGTGAGGTCCCATAGCAGAGAATCTGGCTTCACATCAGCAGAGAATCAGTCTCTTCATGCCATAGCAGAGAATCTGGCTTCAGGTCACCCACCACTGGAACAGTCCATTGTCAGATATTTAGGCCCAGGCACCCAGCCAGAGGAGAGAGGTCCCGTAACAGAGAATCTGGCTTCTTGTCAGCAGAGAATCAGTCTGCATGTCATAGCAGAGAATCAGGCTTTACGTCACCCAACACTGGAACAGTCCATTGTCAGATATTTAGGCCCAGGCACCCAGACAGAGGAGAGAGGTCCCGTAACAGAGAATCTGGCTTCATGTCAGCAGAGAATCAGTCTGCATGTCCTAGCAGAGAATCATGCTTTACGTCACCCAACACTGGAACAGTCCTTTGTCAGATATTTAGGCCCAGGCACCCAGGCAGAGGAGAGAGGTCCCGTAACAGAGAATCTGGCTTCATGTCAGCAAAGAATCAGTCTTCATGTCATAGCAGAGAATCAGGCTTCACGTCACCCACCACTGGAACAGGCCACTGTCAGATATTTTTAGGCCCCGGCACCCAGACAGAGGAGAGAGGTCACATAACAGAGATTCAGGCTTCATGTCAGCAGAAAATTAGTCTGCATGTCATAGCAGATAATCATGCTTTACGTCACCCACCACTGGAACAGTCCATTGTCAGATATTTAGGCCCAGGCACCCAGGCAGAGGAGAGAGGTCCCGTAACAGAGAATCTGGCTTCATGTCAGCAGAGAATCAGTCTGCATGTCATAGCAGAGAATCAGGCTTTACGTTACCCAACACTGGAACAGTCCATTGTCAGATATTTAGGCCCAGGCACCCAGGCAGAGGAGAGAGGTCCCGTAACAGAGAATCTGGCTTCATGTCAGCAGAGAATCAGTGTTCATGTCATAGCAGAGAATCAGTCTTCATGTCATAGCAGAGAATCAGGCTTCACGTCACCCACCACTGGAACAGGTCACTGTCAGATATTTTTAGGCCCCGACACCCAGACAGAGGAGAGAGGTCCCATAACAGACATGAAGCCAGATTCTCTGTTACGGGACCTCTCTCCTCTGCCTGGGTGCCTGGGCCTAAATATCTGACAATGGACTGTTCCAGTGTTGGGTGACGTAAAGCCTGATTCTCTGCTATGACATGCAGACTGATTCTCTGCTGACATGAAGCCAGATTCTCTGTTACGGGACCTCTCTCCTCTGCCTGGGTGCCTGGGCCTAAATATCTGACAATGGACTGTTCCAGTGGTGGGTGACGTAAAGCATGATTCTCTGCTATGACATGCAGATTGATTCTCTGCTGACATGAAGCCAGATTCTCTGTTACGGGACCTCTCTCCTCTGCCTGGGTGCCGGGGACTAAATATATGACAATGGACTGTTACAGTGGTGGGTGACCTGAAGCCAGATTCTCTGCTATGGCATGAAGACAGATTCTCTGCTGACAGTGGCCTGTTCCAGTGGTGGGTGACGTGAAGCCTGATTCTCTGCTATGACATGAAGACTGATTATTTGCTGACATGAAGCCAGATTCTCTGTTACGGGACCTCTCTTCTCTGCCTGGGTGCCTGGGCCTAAATATCTGACAAAGGACTGTTCCAGTGTTGGGTGACGTAAAGCATGATTCTCTGCTAGGACATGCAGACTGATTCTCTGCTGACATGAAGCCAGATTCTCTGTTACGGGACCTCTCTCCTCTGCCTGGGTGCCTGGGCCTAAATATCTGACAATGGACTGTTCCAGTGTTGGGTGACGTAAAGCCTGATTCTCTGCTATGACATGCAGACTGATTCTCTGCTGACATGAAGCCAGATTCTCTGTTACGGGACCTCTCTCCTCTGCCTGGGTGCCTGGGCCTAAATATCTGACAATGGACTGTTCCAGTGTTGGGTGACGTAAAGCCTGATTCTCTGCTATGACATGAAGACTGATTCTCTGCTGACATGAAGCCAGATTCTCTGTTACGGGACCTCTCTCCTCTGCCTGGGTGCCTGGGCCTAAATATCTGACAATGGACTGTTCCAGTGGTGGGTGACGTAAAGCATGATTCTCTGCTATGACATGCAGATTGATTCTCTGCTGACATGAAGCCAGATTCTCTGTTACGGGACCTCTCTCCTCTGCCTGGGTGCCGGGGCCTAAATATATGACAATGGACTGTTACAGTGGTGGGTGACCTGAAGCCAGATTCTCTGCTATGGCATGAAGAGACTGATTCTCTGCTGACGTGAAGCCAGATTCTCTGCTATGGGACCTCTCTCCTCTGCCTGGGTGCCTGGGCCTAAATATCTGACAATGGACTGTTCCAGTGTTGGGTGACGTAAAGCATGATATCTGACAGTGGCCTGTTCCAGTGGTGGGTGACATGAAGCCTGATTCTCTGCTATGACATGAAGACTGATTCTCTGCTGACATGAAGCCTGAATCTCTGTTATGGGACCTCTCTCCTCTGCCTGGGTGCCTGGGCCTAAATATGTGACAGTGGCCTGTTCCAGTGGTGGGTGACGTGAAGCCTGATTCTCTGCTATGACATGAAGACTGATTCTCTGCTGACATGAAGCCTGAATCTCTGTTTTTGCCCACTGCTCCCTCTTTGTCTTTTGCTACGCTGTTGGCTCGCTCTCACCACTGCCTCTTCCTCCGAACTGTGAAAGTCAGTGGCACGACCTTCATTCCATGTGGGGTCTAGGACCTCATCGTCCCCTGAATCGTCTTCCACCCAGTCTTGATCCCTGACCTCCTGTTCAGTCTGCACACTGCAGAAAGACGCAGCAGTTGGCACCTGTGTTTCGTCATCATCAGAGACGTGCTGAAGTGGTATTCCCATGTCCTCATCATCAGGAAACATAAGTGGTTGTGCGTTAGTGCATTCTATCTCTTCCACCCCTGGGGAAGGGCTAGGTGGATGCCCTTGGGAAACCCTGCCAGCAGAGTCTTCAAACAGCATAAGAGACTGCTGCATAACTTGAGGCTCAGACAGTTTCCCTGATATGCATGGGGGTGATGTGACAGACTGATGGGCTTGGTTTTCATGCGCCATCTGTGCGCTTTCTGCAGAATACTGGGTGGGAGATAATGTGAACGTGCTGGATGCACTGTCGGCCACCCAAATGACTAATGCCTGTACCTGCTCAGGCCTTACCATACTTAGAACGGCATTGGGCCCCACCAAATATCCCTGTAAATTCTGGCGGCTACTGGGACCTGAGGTAGTTGGTACACTAGGACGTGTGGCTGTGGCAGAACGGCCACTTTCTCTCCCAGCACCAAAGGGTCCACTAACACCACAACGACCATGTCCGCGTCCGCGTCCCTTACTAGATGTTTTCCTCATTGTTACCGTTCACCACAATAAGAAAAATATTATTCGGGCCAATGTATTGAATTCAAAATCAGGCCTTTTTTTACAGACACCTAACACTATCTGGCTATCTATTTAGGTACCGTATTACACTAATACAGGCACACCAGTAATGACAGATTTAGCTGAATACAAATTTGAGGCCTATTATTTAGGCGCTGGGTGACAGGTATACGTTTACGGACAGAATTAGACTTGGATCTGCACTGTAGCGTGTGTGTGAAGTTCTTGAGAATGACCCTATCAGCACCTTGAATCTAATCTACCCTTTTAGGGATAGATTTAAAGTAGGCCTGATACAGCAGAAACCACTAATTTTGAGAATTGCAAAATTGGGAATTGTTTTTCAACCCAGAACAAAAACTGTGCTTTGTTGGACATTAAATAACTTGACCAGCTAAAACAGTAATGACAGATTTGGATGAATATAAATGTGAGGCCTATTTTTTAGGCGCTGGGTGACAGGTATACGTTTAATCACAGAATTAGACTTGGATCTGCACTGTAGCGTGTGTGTGAAGTTCTTGAGAATGACCCTATCAGCACCTTGAATCTAATCTACCCTTTTAGGGATAGATTTAAAGTAGGCCTGATACAGCAGAAACCACTAATTTTGAGAATTGCAAAATTGGGAATTGTTTTTCAACCCAGAACAAAAATTGTGCTTTGATGGACATTAAATAACTTGACCAGCTAAAACAGTAATGACAGATTTGGATGAATATAAATGTGAGGCCTATTTTTTAGGCGCTGGGTGACAGGTATACGTTTAATCACAGAATTAGACTTGGATCTGCACTGTAGCGTGTGTGTGAAGATCTTGAGATTGACCCTATCAGCACCTTGAATCTAATCTACCCTTTTAGGGATAGATTTAAAGTAGGCCTGATACAGCAGAAACCACTAATTTTGATAATTGCAAAATTGGGAATTGTTTTTCAACCCAGAACAAAAACTGTGCTTTGACGGACACTAATTAACTTGACCAGCTAAAACAGTAATGACAGATTTGGATGAATATAAATGTGAGGCCTATTTTTTAGGCGCTGGGTGACAGGTATACGTTTAATCACAGAATTAGACTTGGATCTGCACTGTAGCGTGTGTGTGAAGTTCTTGAGAATTACCCTATCAGCACCTTAAATCTAATCTACCCTTTTAGGGATAGATTTAAAGTAGGCCTGATACAGCAGAAACCACTAATTTTGAGAATTGCAAAATTGGGAATTGTTTTTCAACCCAGAACAAAAACTGTGCTTTGACGGACACTAAATAACTTGACCAGCTAAAGCAATAATGACAGATTTGGATGAATATAAATGTGAGGCCTATTTTTTAGGCGCTGGGTGACAGGTATACGTTTACGGACAGAATTTGACTTGGATCTGCATAGTAGCGTGTGTGTGAAGTTATTGCGAATTACCCTATCAGCACCTTGAATCTAATATACCCTTTTAGGGATAGATTTAAATAGGCCTGATACAGCAGAAACCACTAATTTAGAGAATTGCAAAATTGGGAATTGTATTTCAACCCAGAACAAAAACTGTGCTTTGACGGACACTAAATAACTTGACCAGCTAAAGCAATAATGACAGATTTGGATGAATATAAATTTGAGGCCTATTTTTTAGGCGCTGGGTGACAGGTATACGTTTACACACAGAATTAGACTTGGGATTGAACAGTAGCGTGTGTGTGAAGTTATTGAGAATAACCCTATCTGCACCTTGAATCTTATATACCCTTTTAGGGATAGATTTAAAGTAGGCCTGATACAGCAGAAACCACTAATTTAGAGAAAAATAACCACACTATTGATGGTTAAATGCACTTGTGACAGGCTCAGCTTGCCCCTGATGTAGTATATGGCCAAAAAATAACCACACTATTGATGGTTAAATGCACTTGATGACAGCTTGATCCTGATGTAGGATATAGCAAAAAAATAACCACACTATTGATGGTTAAATGCACTTGTGACAGGCTCAGCTTGCCCCTGATGTAGTATATGGCCAAAAAATAACCATACTATTGATGGTTAAATGCACTTGATGACAGCTTGACCCTGATGTAGGATATAGCCAAAAAATAACCACACTATTGATGGTTAAATGCACTTGGTAACAGGCTCAGCTTGCCCCTGATGTAGTATATGGCCAAAAAATAACCACACTATTGATGCTTAAATGCACTTGATGATAGCTTGACCCTGATGTAGGATATAGCCAAAAAATAACCACACTATTAATGGTTAAATGCACTTTCGTGACAGGCTCAGCTTGCCCCTGATGTAGTATATGGCCAAAAAATAACCACACTATTGATGGTTAAATGCACTTGATGACAGCTTGACCCTGATGTAGGATATAGCCAAAAAATAACCACACTATTGATGGTTAAATACACTTCGTGACAGGCTCAGCTTGCCCCTGATGTAGTATATGGCCAAAAAATAACCACACTATTGATAGTTAAATGCACTTTATGACAGCTTGACCCTGATGTAGGATATAGCCAAAAAATAACCACACTATTGATGGTTAAATGTACTTGGTGGCAGCTTGTGCTGGCGCACCACAAGACAGAAAATGGCCGCCGATCAACCCAGAAAAAAGTGAATGAAAAACGCTCTGGGCAGCCTAAAAACAGTGAGCAATTGAATAGCAGCAGTTCAATGATCCACAGCTGTAGATCGATCACTGAATGAAGTCTTTTGGAGGAGTTAATCACTGCCTAATCTCGCCCTAACATCGCAGCTGCAACCTCTCCCTACACTTGTATCAGCAGAGTGACGTGCAGCGCTACGTGACCCAAGCTTATATAGAGGCTGGGTCACATGCTGCACTGGCCAATCACAGCCATGCCAATAGTAGGCATGGCTGTGACGGCCTCTTGGGGCAAGTAGTATGACGCTTGTTGATTGGCTGCTTTGCAGCCTTTCAAAAAGCGCCAAGAAAGCGCCGAACCCCGAACCCAGACTTTTACGAAAATGTTCGGGTTCGGGTCCGTGTCACGGACACCCCAAAATTCGGTACGAACCCGAACTATACAGTTCGGGTTCGCTCATCCCTATTTGTGACCCATATACGCTTCCTCTGATCCTGGACCTGTTTAACCAGATTGTTGGGGCTAAAGTTTTTTCTAAGTTGGATTTAAGAGGGGCATACAACCTAGTCAGGGTAAGGGAAGGGGAGGAATGGAAGACGGCCTTCAATACCCTGAGGGTCATTTCGAGAATTTGGTTATGCCCTTTGGTTTAATGAATGCTCCGGCCACCTTCCAACATTTTGTGAACAGCATTTTTTGTCATTTAATGGGGAAATTTGTACTGGTGTATCTAGATGACATTTTGATTTTTTCTCCTGATTTCAAAACTCATAGGGACCACCTACGTCAGGTCTTGCTCATTCTGCGGGAGAATAAATTGTACTTTAAACTGGAAAAATGTGTGTTTGCGGTTTCGGAGATTAAATTTCTTGGTTTTCTTCTCTCCGCTTCTGGTTTTCGCATGGACCCTGAGAAGGTCCGGGCTGTGCTTGATTGGGAGCTTCCTGAGATTCAGAAGGCGCTGATGCGGTTTTTGGGTTTTGCCAATTATTACAGAAAGTTAATTTTGAATTATTCCTCTGTTGTTAAGCCACTCACTGATATGACTAAAAAGGGGGTAGATTTTTCCTCCTGGTCGGTAGATGCGCGTAAGGCCTTTTCTAGTATCAAAGAGAGATTTGCTTCCGCTCCCATTTTGGTACAACCTGATGTCTCTCTACCTTTTATTGTTGAGGTGGACGCTTCTGAGGTGGGTGTGGGTGCGGTCTTATCTCAGGGTCCCTCTCCTGCCAAATGGTGACCGTGTGCCTTTTTCTCAAGAAAACTCTCCTCTGCAGAGAGAAATTACGATGTGGGAGATAGGGAGTTGTTGGCCATCAAAGTAGCTTTTGAGGAATGGCGCCATTGGCTAGAGGTAGCCAGACACTCTATTACCGTGTTTACCGACCATAAGAATGTGGCCTACTTGGAATCAGCCAAGCGTCTGAACCCGAGACAGGCCAGATGGTCTTTATTATTTTCTAGGTTTAATTTTGTTGTCACGTTCCGCCCTGGATTTAAAAATGTGAAGGCGGATGCCCTGTCACGTTGTTTTCCTGGGAGGGGGGAACTTTGAAGACCCCGGTCCCATTTTGGCTGAAGGGGTGGTTGTCTCTGCTCTTTATCCTGATTTGGAGGTAGAGGTTCATGCAGCCCAGGCAGAGGCTCCTGATCTTTGTCCTCCAGGGAGGTTGTTTGTGCCTCTTGCTTTACGACACAAGGTTTTTGAGGAGCACCACGATACTGTCCTTGCTGGGCACCCGGGGAGTAGAGCCACAGTAGATCTCATTGCTCTGAGATTCTGGTGGCCGGCTCTTAATAAGACGGTTGAGGGTTTTGTGGCAGCCTGCGAGACCTGCGCTCGTGCCAAGGTCCCTCATTCACGGCCATCGGGTTCTCTCCTCCCATTACCCATTCCTTCCCGTCCTTGGACGCATCTGTCCATGGACTTCATTACGGACCTACCTCGTTCCTCGGGGAAGACTGTGATTCTGGTGGTAGTCGACCGTTTTAGCAAAATGGCGCATTTCATTCCCTTTCCTGGGTTACCCAATGCTAAGACGTTGGCGCAAGCGTTTGTTGATCACATTGTTAAATTGCATGGCATTCCTTCAGACATTGTTTCTGATAGGGGAACGCAATTTGTTTCCAGATTCTGGAAGGCTTTCTGTTCTCGCTTGGGGATTCAGTTGTCATTTTCTTCTGCTTTTCACCCGCAGTCGAATGGTCAGACAGAAACGCGTCAATCAGAATCTGGAGACATATCTGCGCTGTTTTGTGGCGGAGAATCAGGAGGATTGGTATTCTTTTACCGCTGCAAATTTTTGGTGAAGCGCTTGCTATTACTCCCACTCCGTGGTCTCCTGCTGCGCTTGCAATACTCACCTTTCCAGCAGGGGGCCTCCGGACACTTCACAGCACGTCCATGGTCCCGCACTGCTCTGACCTCCTGACGTACGCACGCCGTGACCTGACGCACTGTGTGACGTCAGGCACAGAGCAGCGCGGAATGATGGAGTGTCCGCAGTGCCCCTGCTGGAAAGGTAAGTTAGTGAAACCGAGGGGGTGGGGGCGCGACTAAGGCCGGGCGCCTGGAGTGCACAGCGTCATAGTAACCAATGACACTGTGCAATACGGGTGTCAGGAGGAGCATGGCACACTGGGGGGAGAGCTGATGGCACAATGGGGGGAGAGCTGATGGCACAATGGGGGGAGAACTGATGGCACAATGGGGGGAGAACTGATGACACAGTGGCGGGAGAGCTGATGGCACAAGGGGGAGAGATGATGGCACTGGGGGAGTAAAGCTGATGGCACAAGGGGGGAGAGATGATGTCACTGGGGGAGTAAAGCTGATGGCACAAGGGGGGACAGATGATGACACAATGGGGGAGAGCTGATGGCACAAGGGGGTTAGAGATGATGGCATAAGGGGGTTAATGATGATGGCACTGGGGGAGTAAAGCTGATGGCACAAGGGAGGGGAGTGATGGCACAAGGGGGATAGCTGATGGCACAAGGGGGAGAGCTGATGGCACAAGGGGGCAGAGCTGATGGCACAAGGGGGGAGAGATGATTGCACTGGGGGAGTAAAGCTGATGGCACAAGGGAGGGGAGTGATGGCACAAGGGGGATAGCTGATGGCACAAGGGGGAGAGCTGATGGCACAAGGGGGCAGAGCTGATGGCACAAGGGGGGAGAGATGATGGCACAAGGGGGAGAGATGATGGAACAAGGGGGAGAGATGATGGCACTGGGGGAGCAAAGCTGATTGCTATGGGGTGGGGATGAGCTGATGGCACTGGGGTGGGGGAGAGCTGATGGCACTGGGGGAGTGGAGCTGATGGCACTAGGGTGTGGGAGAGCTGATGGCACTGGGGTGAAGGAGAGCTGATGGCACTGGGGTGAAGGAGAGCTGATGGCACAGGGGTGAAGGAGAGCTGATGGCACTGGGGTGGGGACAGCTAAAGGCACTGGGTGGGGAGAGCTGATGACACTTGGTGGGAGAGAGCTGATGGCACTGGGGGAACGGACTTGATGGCACTGGGGGATAGTGGAGCTGATGACACTGGGGAGGAACAGAGCTGATGGCACTGGGGGGAACTGATGTACATGGGCTGAT
Organism: Bufo bufo; assembly: GCF_905171765.1. Taxonomy (NCBI): domain Eukaryota; kingdom Metazoa; phylum Chordata; class Amphibia; order Anura; family Bufonidae; genus Bufo; species Bufo bufo. The sequence goes on from NC_053396.1 coordinate 61,212,310, forward strand.
CGCACAGTGGGCCAAATTGTTCTATTATGTAATAGATATGAGGTAGGGCAACCGTAGGATTAGTGACCATAATGTGTAGGTCATCAGAGAAAGCTGCTGTTTTATGTTCAAACCCGCCCACTCTCACACCTTGGATCCCCCTCTCTCTCCTAATAGCCTGTAACAGAGTTTCCATAACTAAGACGAATAATAGGGGAGAGAGGGGGCATCCCTATCTCGTCCCATTGCTGATAACAAGAGGACGGGAGAGAGAGTTATTAACTATAACAGAAGCTGATGCATTTGAGTAAAGGGAGAACATGGCATTAATGAATAGGTCTGGAATTTTAAAAGTGTGTAACACTTTTTTCATGTAGTCCCATTTAACTCTATCAAATGCCTTCTCAGCATCTGTGCTGAGAAGGATCATCGGACAATTGTGTTTTTTTGCGTAATATATGCAATTAACGAAGCCTACCTGATCTTTATGGATCAGTGTGGGGAGTAATACTGAGAGGTGTGTGGCCAGCATTTTGGCAAGGATCTTTAGATCTAAGTTTAACAGGGAAATCGGGCGATAGTTCGCACAATTGGAACTGTCTTTCCCTTCTTTAGGAATCAAGGAAATATGAGCTCTAGTCATATCTACTGACATTGGAGTACCCAACAATGAGTTGTTACATACATTGAGTAGGTAAGGGCCTAAAATATTTGATGGAGATCTATAATATGAAGCTGGCAGTCCATCAGGGCCTGGGCATTTCCCCCTGGGGAGATGTTTGATAGTATCTTCTAGTTCCTTCAAGGTGAAGGGAGTTTGCAATGCTAAGGGTTGTTCTCCGGAAAGGGCAGGAAGAGACAGTGAATCCAAAAAGGTAGTTATATGTTCGAATGACGTGGAACTATCTTGAGCAATTGGTTCGGAGTCCTTCAGATTGTATAGCGAGTGGTAGAATTCTCTGAATCTGGCAGCTATGGATGAGGTGGTAAAGGCCATATTACCATCTGCAGATTTAATTTTGTGGATATAGTTAAGGGACTGTTTCTTTTTAATGCGTTGCATCATGAATTTAGATGCTCTGTCTCCATGAGCATAGTATTTAAATTGAGCTTGAAGATAGTATTTAGCTGAGGCCGTGTTAAGCAATTTTTTTAGGGCTTCACGTGCGTCAGTTAAATCACTATAGTGGGCATTTGACAGGGAACTTTTGTGTAAGGATTCAAGATGTTGGATCTTAGATAACAAATTATCTATCTGAAGTCTTCTAGATTTTTTGACCCTAGCTCCCATGGATATAAAATGGCCTCTCATGTAGGCTTTATGAGCATCCCATAGCACTTGGTGGGAGGATACTGAGTCACTATTTAAGGAGAAGAATTCCTTTAGTGTTTTTTGTGAATGTGTCAGGGAATCTCCAGGGGAGATAAGTTGTTAATTTAATCGCCATCTGAAGGGGAGAGGTTCAGAGGTAGGCATGTCCAGGGTAAAAAACACAGGGGCGTGATCTGATAGGTACATCAAACCAATACTGGCCAGGTTGCAAAACTGGAGATGTTCCTTTGATATGAATAAATAGTCGATTCTGTGGTAAGATCCATGTACTGGCGAGAAGAAGGAATAATCCCTTTCTTTTGGGTTAAAGAGTCTCCAGACATCACAAACAGACAAATTGTGGAGGTATCTCCTGAGATGTCTGAGAGCCTTATTAGAAATTGCAGATCTTTCAGAAGTAGAATCCAGTTCTGGCTCAAGCGTAACATTGAAATCTCCATCCAACATCACTATACCCTCTCTATGAGGTTCTAGCATTAAAAGGGTTTCTGTTATCCAAGCAACCTGGCCAGTATTGGGGGCATAAAGATTAATAAAGGTATAAACCTGGTTAGCTATAGAGCCCTTAATAATAATATATCTTCCTTCGGCATCTTGAATATGTTTTATGTAAGAAAAAGGGAGATCTTTCCGTATTCCTATGCTTACACCCTTGGAGGCCGAGGATCCTGCTCCACAATGATACCAGTTAGAAAATAAGGCGTGCGTTAGATTCGGATATTTATTGAATTTAAAGTGGGTTTCTTGGAGGAAAATAATCGAACACTTCTCTTTTTTCAAGTAAGAGAAAATTTGGCTACGCTTAGATGGGGAGTTGAAACCCTTCACATTGAAGGAGGATATATGAATGCTAGTCATAATTCAATGTAAAGGGTAAACTTAGAGAGTGTAAAAATGATATTGAGCATGTTAATGCGGTGTAAAAAATTACCAAGTAGTACTCAGCCTCCCCGGGCAAAGCAACAGGACGTCTCTGTGGTCCATAAGTGGATTGTAGGACACATATGTGTAATAGAGTACCTGAGAATAAGACAGCAACAAAGGAAGAAAGTAAGAACATAAAATAATATATGGGGGATAGGGTCAGCACAACCTGTATATAGGTGCACATCACTATGGCGAAATACATATACAAACGGAAAATGCAAATGTGATCGCACTCTACATCCAGCATTCTGCCCTGCCTCCATGCTGGATGAGACATTGGTGTACATTTTGGCCAAAGCGTAATAAGCCACTCACCACGTCAAGGTCGCCTCATTTGAGTGGTCCCTAACACTAGTTCCTACCTGTTTATGGGCCATGACAGCCACACAAAGTCCAGGGAATGCAGATCAGCATGCAAGCCAAGCACACTCTGCTTTTAACCCCGTCCGGTGCCATTACAGCTTTCATCGGATCCAGGGATGCAAGTACCAACATGCATGCTGAGCCCACCATATACTTCTCCTGGAGCCAAATGGCTACTGGTAGGCTCTATACAAACTGAGTCTGCTTGTATAGAGCCTACCAGTAGCCATTTGGCTCCAGGAGAAGTATATGGTGGGCTCAGCATGCATGTTGGTACTTGCATCCCTGGATCCGATGAAAGCTGTAATGGCACCGGACGGGGTTAAAAGCAGAGTGTGCTTGGCTTGCATGCTGACCTGCATTCCCTGGACTTTGTGTGGCTGTCATGGCCCATAAACAGGTAGGAACTAGTGTTAGGGACCACTGAAATGAGGCGACCTTGACGTGGTGAGTGGCTTATTACGCTTTGGCCAAAATGTACACCAATGTCTCATCCAGCATGGAGGCAGGGCAGAATGCTGGATGTAGAGTGCGATCACATTTGCATTTTCCGTTTGTATATGTATTTCGCCATAGTGATGTGCACCTATATACAGGTTGTGCTGACCCTATCCCCCACATTTTTCTTTGTAGTATATATTGGAGGCGTGGCGATCTCCTTGGAGTCATGCACACCTGACCAGTCAATCTGTCCTGGAGGCTGGTTTTAAAGTCAGTATAAAACTGAGTCTGCTTGTATAGAGCCTACCAGTAGCCATTTGGCTCCAGGAGAAGTATATGGTGGGCTCAGCATGCATGTTGGTACTTGCATCCCTGGATCCGATGAAAGCTGTAATGGCACCGGACGGGGTTAAAAGCAGAGTGTGCTTGGCTTGCATGCTGACCTGCATTCCCTGGACTTTGTGTGGCTGTCATGGCCCATAAACAGGTAGGAACTAGTGTTAGGGACCACTGAAATGAGGCGACCTTGACGTGGTAAGTGGCTTATTACGCTTTGGCCAAAATGTACACCAATGTCTCATCCAGCATGGAGGCAGGGCAGAATGCTGGATGTAGAGTGCGATCACATTTGCATTTTCCGTTTGTATATGTATTTCGCCATAGTGATGTGCACCTATATACAGGTTGTGCTGACCCTATCCCCCACATTTTTCTTTGTAGTATATATTGGAGGCGTGGCGATCTCCTTGGAGTCATTCTGTCACGACTGTGACTGATCCAGACAGGTCTGGGAGGAGAAGGTCGCAGCGACTTGCTACTCACGATAGCTTGTGAGTTTGCTCCGTGGTTCAGGGTATGTCATCTGGGTTTTGCCTTGTGAACCTTTTTGTCCTGACTGGGAGTTTGTAGGCATCCTCCTCAGGTGAGTCCTGTCTGCCACTCCCAGCTACTATATTAGTTTCACTTTCACTTGCAGTCATTGCCAGATATAGTCCTTACTTCCAGTGCTACTCTGACCTTGGAAGGAGATTGTTTGATGGTGTTACTGTGGAGCTCTTGTTCGGCGTGGACTGTCGTGTTTGGGATCGCCTTCTCTGCTCGTGACTGGATAAGTCTATCTCTGCTGTTGTTTGTTTGTTGCTGTCTTCCCCTGTTGTTTTCCTAGACGTGAGTGATGGTGACTAGCGCTCCCATCGGCCTTTCCCCAGTCCAGTCTTGTTAGGGCGACTGAGGGTTTAGGCATCCTGCTCGCCGCACGGGTTCACACCCCGTCTAGGGAATCAGGGCAGACAGGTGCCAGCTTAGGGTTAGTCAGGGGTGGCCATTCTATTTCCCATCCGTAGATAAGGGTCCCCCTTCCCCTCCGTCTGGTGCGACACGACTGCTGCTGGGATAGCGGTCGTGACAGTATATCTGGCCTTTTAAAAAAAAAAAAAAAAAAAAAAGACATTTCTTTTTCTTTTTTTTTTTTTTCTGCTTGCTGTTTTGCTTTGTATTTTGTCTGTTCCACTATGGATCCGGTTTCGGTTTTGGCGAAACAATTACAGGGGTTATCCCTTGAAGTGGCAGGATTAAAAGCAACAGTGCTGCAGCAGCAATCCTTGGGTTCCACCGTTGCTACGGGAAACCAAGGTACTCCTGAGCCAAAAGTGGCTTTACCTGATAGGTTCTCTGGAGGGAGAGACCAATTTGTAACCTTCAGAGAAGCTTGCAAATTGTTCTTCAGGTTACGCCCTACATCCTCCGGCGGTGAGGAACAACGGGTGCGCATTGTAATTTCTCCCCTGCAAGGAGATCCGCAGGCTTGGGCTTTCTCCCTACCATCAGACTCTCCGGCCTTACGATCAGTGGAGGAGTTTTTTAAGCCCTGGGTCTCGTATATGATGACCCGGACAGGGTCTCACTGGCTGAGTCTAAGCTACGTAGACTTCGGCAAGAGAACCGGTCTGCTAAACTATATTGTTCCGAATTCCGTAGGTGGGCTACTGATACGTTATGGAACGACTCGGCCCTTAGGAGTCAGTTCTGCCAGGGGTTGTCTGAAAAATTAAAACACGCGCTGGCGGTATACGAGGTCCCTGGGTCTCTTGAGGCTGCTATGTCTCTGTCCATAAGAATCGACAGACGACTCAGGGAGAGACTATTAAATTTTACGGAGGCCTCTATAGGGCAGGGATCAGTCTGTTATGGTCCAGTCGAACCAATGCAAATAGGGGGCGCCACTAGACGGGTGAATCCTCCTAAGTTCCGCCGTAGGTCAGAGGTTTGTTTTCGTTGTGGGGGGAGGGGTCATTTGGTAAAGGTTTGTCCCTCAGAACCCAAGAGACCACAAACTAAGGAGCCGCCGGAAAACTAGAGTCCCCAGATTGTGCGGAGGAGAACAGTCTGGGCGTATTCGTTTCCTCCATACGCATGTCTCAGTTTTTGTTGTCCACTACAGTTGAGGCGGGCAATAAGACTGAGATCTGTTCCGTCTTTTTGGACAGTGGGGCGGGGGTCAACTTGGTGGATTCACGGTTTGCTCAGGCTCTGGGTTTAACTCCGGAAACGGTATGCAGAACTATTCCTGTGTTTGCCATCGACTCCTCCCCTCTTACTCAGAGAGAGTTAACTCAGATCATCCATAATATCCATCTGCAGGTAGGGGACCTCCATAAAGAGCATATCTCTTGTTATGTCCTGGACGGTCTTCCGGCTCCTATGGTATTGGGGCTTCCCTGGCTGGTGACTCACAATCCAGTTGTGAATTGGCAGGCCGGGGAGATTGTGGAGTGGAGTGAACATTGTAAGGACAACTGCTTGAGTAGTAGGTGCTCTACACTCTCTGTAACATCTTTACCTGCCTTTCTGTCAGATTTTATGGATGTGTTCTCTGAGAAGGGTTGTCAGGGGTTACCACCTCATCGTCCATATGATTGCCCGATTAATTTATTACCTGGGGCAAAACTACCTAAAACCCGGTTATACAATCTTTCCGGCCCGGAGAGGAAGGCTATGAAAGATTATATTTCGGAGAGTTTGGCTAAGGGACACATCAGACCCTCTTCTTCACCTGTGGCTGCAGGGTTCTTTTTCGTTAAAAAGAAAGATGGGGGCCTACGTCCTTGCCTGGATTTCCGGGAATTAAACCGGATAACTATCCGAGATCCCTATCCTCTTCCTCTCATTCCCGACCTCTTTAATCAGGTTGCTGGTGCTAAATGGTTCTCCAAAATGGATCTCAGAGGAGCCTATGACCTGGTTCGCATCAAAGAGGGGGATGAGTGGAAGACGGCTTTTAATACTCCGGAAGGGCATTATGAAAATCTGGTCATGCCATTTGGTCTTACTAATGCGCCTGTGGTATTCCAACATTTTGTCAACGATATTTTTAGTCACCTTATCGGGAGATTTGTTGTGATATATCTTGATGACATCCTGGTCTATTCCCTGGATCTGGATACACATAAGATCCATGTGAGACAAGTGCTGCAGATATTAAGGGCCAACAAATTGTTTGCTAAGTTAGAAAAATGTGTGTTCGCCGTAAAAGAACTGCCATTTCTGGGGTATGTGTTGTCAGATTCAGGTTTCCACATGGATCCAGAGAAAGTCCGGGCGATTATAGACTGGGATCTGCCTGAGAACCTGAAGGCATTGCAACGCTTCCTGGGGTTTGCCAAATTTTATAGAAAGTTTATAAAGAACTATTCCTTGGTGGTCAAACCACTGACGGACATGACCCGAAAGGGATCTGATTTTTCCAAATGGTCACATGCAGCCAAAACTGCCTTTGCATCTCTGAAGGAGAGATTCACCTCGGCCCCTATTCTCGTACAGCCAGATGTCTCGCTTCCTTTTATTGTAGAGGTTGACGCATCAGAGGTGGGGGTGGGAGCGGTACTATCTCAGGGCCCGTCCCCTGGTGAATGGCGTCCGTGTGCTTTCTTTTCGAAGAAATTGTCTACTGCAGAAAGGAACTATGATATTGGCAACAGGGAACTTTTGGCTATTAAGTTGGCTTTTGACGAGTGGCGTCATTTTTTGGAGGGGGCGGTTCATCCCGTCACGGTGATTACTGATCACAAAAACGTATTATATCTGGAGTCTGCTAAACGTCTCACCCCTAGACAGGCTCGGTGGTCGTTATTTTTTACTAGGTTTAATTTTGTAATAACCTATCGCCCGGGGGCAAAAAATACTAAGGCGGATGCATTGTCTCGAAGTTTTCCTGGAGGGGGTGATGTTGAGGTACCAGAGCCCATTTTGCAAAAGGGGGTGGTGGTCTCTGCATTACACTCAGGTTTGGAGGGGAGGGTGTTGGAAGCTCAGGGGGACGCCCCGGCCTCCTGCCCCTCGGGTAAACTGTTTGTGCCAGAAAATTTATGACTGGAGATACTAAAAGAACACCATAACTCCACACTGGCAGGACACCCAGGTAGTAGGGCAACCTCTGAGTTAGTGTCTCGTCGGTTCTGGTGGCCTAAATGGCGCCAGGAGGTGTTGAATTTAGTGTCTGCATGTGCTACCTGTGCTCGTTCTAAGGTAGATCATACTCGTCCGGCAGGGCGTCTTTTACCTCTGGCCATCCCCAACAGGCCTTGGACGCACCTGTCAATGGATTTCATTACGGATCTACCAGTATCAGCGGGGAAGACTGTTATTCTTGTAGTTGTTGACAGATTCAGCAAAATGGTGCACTTTATTGCTCTTGCCGCATTGCCTAATGCTAACACACTGGCTCAGGTTTTTATTGACCACATCGTGAAGCTTCACGGGGTCCCTTCCGATATTGTTTCGGATCGTGGTACCCAATTCGTTTCTAAATTTTGGAAAGCTTTTTGTTCTCGTTTAGGGGTTCATCTGTCGTTTTCTTCATCTTTCCATCCACAGTCCAATGGTCAGACTGAACGTACCAATCAAAATCTAGAGACATATTTGAGATGCTTTGTTTCCGAAAATCAGGAGGAATGGTCATCTTATTTACCGTTAGCCGAGTTTGCCATTAATAATCGTCGTCAAGAGTCCACCGATAAGTCACCATTTTTTGGTGCGTATGGTTTCCATCCTCAGTTTTGTACGTTTAGTGAGGGGGGGCCGTCTGGGATTCCCGAGGAGGAACGATTTGCGTCTTCACTTTCTTCAGTGTGGCAGAGTGTGCAAGAAAGTTTGAAGAGAATTGGTGGTAGATACAAACGTGCGGCTGATAGGAAGCGCTCTGAAGGTCCGGACCTTGGGGTGAATGACTTGGTGTGGTTGTCTACCAGAAATATCAAGTTGAAGGTTCCCTCGTGGAAATTAGGTCCGAGATTTATTGGTCCTTATAGGGTAATTAAGATCATTAACCCGGTGGCTTTTCGTCTGGAGCTACCTCAGACTCTAAGGATCCATAATGTCTTCCACAGATCTCTGCTTAAGAGATATGTAGAACCTCCTGAACCATTGCCACTACCGCCTCCACCGGTGGTTGTTGATGGCAGTATTGAGTTTCAGGTAGAAAAGATTGTTGATTCACGATATGTTCGCCGCTCTCTTCAGTACCTGGTGCACTGGAAAGGTTATGGTTCCGAAGAGAGAATGTGGGTTCCAGCATCAGAGATAAAAGCGGACAGACTCATTCGGGCTTTTCATAGCTCCCATCCGGAGAGGCCTAGTCTTGAGGGTCCAGGGGCCCCTCGTAGAAAGGGGGGTACTGTCACGACTGTGACTGATCCAGACAGGTCTGGGAGGAGAAGGTCGCAGCGACTTGCTACTCGCGATAGCTTGTGAGTTTGCTCCGTGGTTCAGGGTATGTCATCTGGGTTTTGCCTTGTGAACCTTTTTGTCCTGACTGGGAGTTTGTAGGCATCCTCCTCAGGTGAGTCCTGTCTGCCACTCCCAGCTACTATATTAGTTTCACTTTCACTTGCAGTCATTGCCAGATATAGTCCTTACTTCCAGTGCTACTCTGACCTTGGAAGGAGATCGTTTGATGGTGTTACTGTGGAGCTCTTGTTCGGCGTGGACTGTCGTGTTTGGGATCGCCTTCTCTGCTCGTGACTGGATAAGTCTATCTCTGCTGTTGTTTGTTTGTTGCTGTCTTCCCCTGTTGTTTTCCTAGACGTGAGTGATGGTGACTAGCGCTCCCATCGGCCTTTCCCCAGTCCAGTCTTGTTAGGGCGACTGAGGGTTTAGGCATCCTGCTCGCCGCACGGGTTCACACCCCGTCTAAGGAATCAGGGCAGACAGGTGCCAGCTTAGGGTTAGTCAGGGGTGGCCATTCTATTTCCCATCCGTAGATAAGGGTCCCCCTTCCCCTCCATCTGGTGCGACACGACTGCTGCTGGGATAGCGGTCGTGACAGTATATCTGGCCTTTAAAATAAAAAAATAAAAAAAGACATTTCTTTTTCTTTTTTTTTTTTTTCTGCTTGCTGTTTTGCTTTGTATTTTGTCTGTTCCACTATGGATCCGGTTTCGGTTTTGGCGAAACAATTACAGGGGTTATCCCTTGAAGTGGCAGGATTAAAAGCAACAGTGCTGCAGCAGCAATCCTTGGGTTCCACCGTTGCTACGGGAAACCAAGGTACTCCTGAGCCAAAAGTGGCTTTACCTGATAGGTTCTCTGGAGGGAGAGACCAATTTGTAACCTTCAGAGAAGCTTGCAAATTGTTCTTCAGGTTACGCCCTACATCCTCCGGCGGTGAGGAACAACGGGTGGGCATTGTAATTTCTCCCCTGCAAGGAGATCCGCAGGCTTGGGCTTTCTCCCTACCATCAGACTCTCCAGCCTTACGATCAGTGGAGGAGTTTTTTAAGCCCTGGGTCTCGTATATGATGACCCGGACAGGGTCTCACTGGCTGAGTCTAAGCTACGTAGACTTCGGCAAGAGAACCGGTCTGCTAAACTATATTGTTCCGAATTCCGTAGGTGGGCTACTGATACGTTATGGAACGACTCGGCCCTTAGGAGTCAGTTCTGCCAGGGGTTGTCTGAAAAATTAAAACACGCGCTGGCGGTATACGAGGTCCCTGGGTCTCTTGAGGCTGCTATGTCTCTGTCCATAAGAATCGACAGACGACTCAGGGAGAGACTATTAAATTTTACGGAGGCCTCTATAGGGCAGGGATCAGTCTGTTATGGTCCAGTCGAACCAATGCAAATAGGGGGCGCCACTAGACGGGTGAATCCTCCTAAGTTCCGCCGTAGGTCAGAGGTTTGTTTTCGTTGTGGGGGGAGGGGTCATTTGGTAAAGGTTTGTCCCTCAGAACCCAAGAGACCACAAACTAAGGAGCCGCCGGAAAACTAGAGTCCCCAGATTGTGCGGAGGAGAACAGTCTGGGCGTATTTGTTTCCTCCATACGCATGTCTCAGTTTTTGTTGTCCGCTACAGTTGAGGCGGGCAATAAGACTGAGATCTGTTCCGTCTTTTTGGACAGTGGGGCGGGGGTCAACTTGGTGGATTCACGGTTTGCTCAGGCTCTGGGTTTAACTCCGGAAACGGTATGCAGAACTATTCCTGTGTTTGCCATCGACTCCTCCCCTCTTACTCAGAGAGAGTTAACTCAGATCATCCATAATATCCATCTGCAGGTAGGGGACCTCCATAAAGAGCATATCTCTTGTTATGTCCTGGACGGTCTTCCGGCTCCTATGGTATTGGGGCTTCCCTGGCTGGTGACTCACAATCCAGTTGTGGATTGGCAGGCCGGGGAGATTGTGGAGTGGAGTGAACATTGTAAGGACAACTGCTTGAGTAGTAGGTGCTCTACACTCTCTGTAACATCTTTACCTGCCTTTCTGTCAGATTTTATGGATGTGTTCTCTGAGAAGGGTTGTCAGGGGTTACCACCTCATCGTCCATATGATTGCCCGATTAATTTATTACCTGGGGCAAAACTACCTAAAACCCGGTTATACAATCTTTCCGGCCCGGAGAGGAAGGCTATGAAAGATTATATTTCGGAGAGTTTGGCTAAGGGACACATCAGACCCTCTTCTTCACCTGTGGCTGCAGGGTTCTTTTTCGTTAAAAAGAAAGATGGGGGCCTACGTCCTTGCCTGGATTTCCGGGAATTAAACCGGATAACTATCCGAGATCCCTATCCTCTTCCTCTCATTCCCGACCTCTTTAATCAGGTTGCTGGTGCTAAATGGTTCTCCAAAATGGATCTCAGAGGAGCCTATAACCTGGTTCGCATCAAAGAGGGGGATGAGTGGAAGACAGCTTTTAATACTCCGGAAGGGCATTATGAAAATCTGGTCATGCCATTTGGTCTTACTAATGCGCCTGTGGTATTCCAACATTTTGTCAACGATATTTTTAGTCACCTTATCGGGAGATTTGTTGTGATATATCTTGATGACATCCTGGTCTATTCCCTGGATCTGGATACACATAAGATCCATGTGAGACAAGTTCTGCAGATATTAAGGGCCAACAAATTGTTTGCTAAGTTAGAAAAATGTGTGTTCGCCGTAAAAGAACTGCCATTTCTGGGGTATGTGTTGTCAGATTCAGGTTTCCACATGGATCCAGAGAAAGTCCGGGCGATTATAGACTGGGATCTGCCTGAGAACCTGAAGGCATTGCAACGCTTCCTGGGGTTTGCCAAATTTTATATAAAGTTTATAAAGAACTATTCCTTGGTGGTCAAACCACTGACGGACATGACCCGAAAGGGATCTGATTTTTCCAAATGGTCACATGCAGCCAAAACTGCCTTTGCATCTCTGAAGGAGAGATTCACCTCGGCCCCTATTCTCGTACAGCCAGATGTCTCGCTTCCTTTTATTGTAGAGGTTGACGCATCAGAGGTGGGAGTGGGAGCGGTACTATCTCAGGGCCCGTCCCCTGGTGAATGGCGTCCGTGTGCTTTCTTTTCGAAGAAATTGTCTACTGCAGAAAGGAACTATGATATTGGCAACAGGGAACTTTTGGCTATTAAGTTGGCTTTTGAGGAGTGGCGTCATTTTTTGGAGGGGGCGGTCAGTTTGTATAGAGCCTACCAGTAGCCATTTGGCTCCAGGAGAAGTATATGGTGGGCTCAGCATGCATGTTGGTACTTGCATCCCTGGATCCGATGAAAGCTGTAATGGCACCGGACGGGGTTAAAAGCAGAGTGTGCTTGGCTTGCATGCTGATCTGCATTCCCTGGACTTTGTGTGGCTGTCATGGCCCATAAACAGGTAGGAACTAGTGTTAGGGACCACTCAAATGAGGCGACCTTGACGTGGTGAGTGGCTTATTACGCTTTGGCCAAAATGTACACCAATGTCTCATCCAGCATGGAGGCAGGGCAGAATGCTGGATGTAGAGTGCGATCACATTTGCATTTTCCGTTTGTATATGTATTTCGCCATAGTGATGTGCACCTATATACAGGTTGTGCTGACCCTATCCCCCACATTTTTCTTTGTAGTATATATTGGAGGCGTGGCGATCTCCTTGGAGTCATGCACACCTGATCAGTCAATCTGTCCTGGAGGCTGGTTTTAAAGTCAGTAAAAAACTGAGTCTGCTTGTATAGAGCCTACCAGTAGCCATTTGGCTCCAGGAGAAGTATATGGTGGGCTCAGCATGCATGTTGGTACTTGCATCCCTGGATCCGATGAAAGCTGTAATGGCACCGGACGGGGTTAAAAGCAGAGTGTGCTTGGCTTGCATGCTGACCTGCATTCCCTGGACTTTGTGTGGCTGTCATGGCCCATAAACAGGTAGGAACTAGTGTTAGGGACCACTCAAATGAGGCGACCTTGACGTGGTGAGTGGCTTATTACGCTTTGGCCAAAATGTACACCAATGTCTCATCCAGCATGGAGGCAGGGCAGAATGCTGGATGTAGAGTGCGATCACATTTGCATTTTCCATAAAATAATATATAACCAAAACGAAAACAAAATTATTATTAAAGTGGTAGAGCATGGTAGCTGCACAGTCTAGGAAAGGGGAAATGTGTACAAGACCTAAAACCTATCCCTCTAGGGATTGTCTTGGACCAGACCGTACAATGGTCAAACAGCAAGGGTTAACTCTTTCTAATGCGCCTATAAAAAGCACAAAAGATCGCATACTAAATAGTGCGCACAAACATATTAAACCACAATAGAATTATTGGGGCGCATAGGGTAAGAAGGAGCACCGAGTTTGAAGCACGTCTCTTCGGCCTGCGCGGGGGGTCCCTTACGAAACCACTACCTCAAAAAATCGCGTGCGTTAGTGCAGAAAGGTTCACATTAGTATGCGAACACTGTGGGAAGCGAGCAGAACGTGGAGACCACCCGCACATACAGTCAGAGACATGTTCCGTTGCATTGCGAATGAACATAGCACCTACTTTAATAAAAAGGTGAGGAAGTCAAATAGGTAAACATGAACGGAAACTAAAGACGTGACTCTCAATTTGCGCAAGGGAACAGCTATTTCTCCTACGTCGCTACTACCTCAGAAGATCTTATGTAAAAGTGTAAAGTAAATCGCATTGGCATCCTCGAACATATGGATAGGTGAACCTAGCGGGGAGACTATTTGCACAAACAGAGACATGACCTTCTAAGTTGTTATTAAGAAAGAAGACTATTTAGATCAGAGGTGATGATACTGAGTATGAAGATATAAATAGGCTATATATCTAAGGCTACTTTCACACTAGCGTTCGGGGCTCCGCTTGTGAGTTCCGTTTGAAGGCTCTCACAAGCGGCCCCGAACGGATCCGTCCAGCCCTAATGCATTCTCAGTGGAGGCGGATCCGCTGAGAATGCATCAGTCTGGCTCCGTTTGTCCTCCGCTCAGCAGGCGGACACCTGAACGCAGCTTGCAGCGTTCGGGTGTCCGCCTGGCCGTGCGGAGGCAAACGGATCCGTCCAGACTTAGGCTACTTTCACACTAGCGTTCGGGTGTCCGCTCGTGCGCTCCGTTTGAAGGGGCTCACGAGCGGCCCCGAACGCATCCGTCTGGCCCCAATGCATTCTCAGTGGAGGCGGATCCACTGAGAATGCATCCGCCTGCCAGCGCTCAGCCTCCGCTCCGCTCAGTGAGCGGACACCTGAACGCTGCTTGCAGCATTCGGGTGTCCGCCTGGCCGTGCGGAGGCGAGCGGATCCGTCCAGACTTACAATGTAAGTCAATGGGGACGGATCCGCTTGAAGATGACACCATATGGCTCAATCTTCAAGCGGATCCGTTCCCCATTGACTTTCAATGTAAAGTCTGAACGGATCCGCTCAGGCTACTTTCATACTTAGAAAATTTTCTAAGTTTTAATGCAGACGGATCCGTTCTGAACGGATGCGAACGTCTGCATTATCGGAGCGGATCCGTCTGATGAAACATCAGACGGATCCGCTCCGAACGCTAGTGTGAAAGTAGCCTTACAGTAGTAGGAGTAGAGGATCCCAGATAAGATAGAATCAGATAGATAAAGTAAGAGTTATCTGAAATACTGAAGTCCCGGGTGTTCAGTAGTGATGTCGCGAACATAAAATTTTCAGTTCGCGAACAGCGAACGCGAACTTCCGCAAATGTTCGCGAACTGGCGAACCGGGCGAACCGCCATAGACTTCAATAGACAGGCGAATTTTAAAACCCACAGGGACTCTTTCTGGCCACAATAGTGATGAGAAAGTTGTTTCAAGGGGTCTAACACCTGGACTGTGGCATGCCGGAGGGGGATCTATGGCAAAACTCCCATGGAAAATTACGTAGTGGACGCAGAGTCGGGTTTTAATCCATAAAGGGCATAAATCAACTAACATTCCTAAATTGTTTGGAATAACGTGCTTTAAAACATCCAGTGTGTGTATACGATCAGGTATGATGTTGTATCGATCAGGTAGTGTAAGGGTTACGCCCGCATCACAGACATTGACAGACCAAACTCCCCTTTTAATGCACCGCAAACAGTTCATTTGCACAACCGCAAACTCCCCATTTGCACAAGGTTGGATACCAAGCTAGCCACGTCCCGGTGATGTCATTGAAGGTTTCTTCCTCCACCCAGCCACGTACAACACCAAGGGTCCCCGAAAGGTCAATTGAATTGATTTTTCGAACGGGGAGATGGTTAAAAAAACGCTGGCTCCCTCCCCTTTGTTTTTATCCACGGTGACTGCGTCTGCGCCGTGCAATTTACTGTCACACCCGATATGAGTGGTATTTTCTGTAGTACTATTCTCATCAGTTTTATCCCTCTAACGTCCCCGACTCCCCAATCTGGGGGCCATTTATTAAACAGATTTTTCGGACGGGGAGATGGTTAAAAAAACGCTGGCTCCCTCCACTCTGTTTTAATCCACGGTGACTGCGTCTGCGCCGTGCAATTTACTGTCACACCCGATATGAGTGGTATTTTCTGTAGTACTATTCTCATCAGTTTAATCCCTCTAACGTCCCCAATCTGGGTGCCATTTATTTAATAGATTTTTCGAACGGGGAGATGGTTAAAAAAACGCTGGCTCCCTCCACTCTGTTTTAAACCACGGTGACTGCATCTGCGCCGTGCAATTTACTGTCACACCCGATATGAGTGGTATTTTCTGTAGTACTATTCTCATCAGTTTAATCCCTCTAACATCCCCAATCTGGGGGCCATTTATTAAATAGATTTTTTGAACGGGGAGATGGTTAAAAAAACGCTGGCTCCCTCCACCGATATGAGTGGTATTTTCTGTAGTATTATTCTCATCAGTTTAATCCCTGTTACGTCCCATATCAGGAATTGCCTTTTATGAAAAAAAATTTAGGCCGGGTACCTTCGACTGCCTTCACAGTGACAGACCAAACTCTCATACACTAAACTGAATTGATTTCAGGAACCGGGAGATGGAAAAAGCAGCTTGGTCGGTCCTCTTACTCCCAAATTGGGGCACTGCGCGTATCAGTGGTTGGCACTGGCAGTGGGCACACTACAGTCAGTGGAAGAGGGCCTGACACACACTGGCAGCAGGCAAGCAACTGAAATTACACTAAAGTGTAAAAATTAAATGCCTTATTTATCGGCAAGCTACTGTGCCACCCGGTATGAGTGGTTGGCACTGGCAGTGGGCACACTACAGTCAGTGGAAGAGGGCCTGACACACTGACTGGCAGCAGGCAAGCAACTGAATTTAGACTACTGTCTAAAAATTAAATGCCTTATTTATCGGCAAGCTACTGTGCCACCCGGTATCAGTGGTTGGCACTGGCAGTGGGCACACTACAGTCAGTGGAAGCGGGCCTGACACACACTGGCAGCAGGCAAGCAACTGAAATTACACTAAAGTGTAAAAATTAAATGCCTTATTTATCGACAAGCTACTGTGCCACCCGGTATCAGTGGTTGGCACTGGCAGTGGGCACACTACAGTCAGTGGAAGCGGGCCTGACACACACTGGCAGCAGGCAAGCAACTGAATTTAGACTACTGTCTAAAAATTAAATGCCTTATTTATCGGCAAGCTACTGTGCCACCCGGTATCAGTGGTTGGCACTGGCAGTGGGCACACTACAGTCAGTGGAAGCGGGCCTGACACACACTGGCAGCAGGCAAGCAACTGAATTTAGACTACTGTCTAAAAATTAAATGCCTTATTTATCGGCAAGCTACTGTGCCACCCGGTATCAGTGGTTGGCACTGGCAGTGGGCACACTACAGTCAGTTGAAGTCGGCCTGACACACACTAGCAGCAGGCAAGCAGCTGAAATTACACTAAAGTGTAAAAATTAAATGCCTTTTTTATGCAAAGTCCTGTGCCAGCCGGTATGAGTGGTGGGCACTGGCAGTGGGCACACTACAGTCAGTGGAAGTCAGCCTGACACACACTGGCAGGCAACTAACCTTAGATTAAAGTGTAAAAATTAAGTGCCTATTTTTTAAGCAAAGTCCTGTGCCACTCGGTATGACAGGGGTGGGCACTGGCAGTGGGCACACTACAGTCAATTGAAGTCGGCCTGACACACACTAGCAGCAGGCAAGCAGCTGAAATTACATTAAAGTGTAAAAATTAAATGCCTTTTTTAAGCAAAGTCCTGTGCCAGCCGGTATGAGTGGTGGGCACTGGCAGTGGGCACACTACAGTCAGTGGAAGTCAGCCTGACACACACTGGCAGGCAACTAACCTTAGATTAAAGTGTAAAAATTAAGTGCCTATTTTTTAAGCAAAGTCCTGTGCCACTCGGTATGACAGGGGTGGGCACTGGCAGTGGGCACACTACAGTCAGTTGAAGTCGGCCTGACACACACTAGCAGCAGGCAAGCAGCTGAAATTACATTAAAGTGTAAAAATTAAATGCCTTTTTTAAGCAAAGTCCTGTGCCAGCCGGTATGAGTGGTGGGCACTGGCAGTGGGCACACTACAGTCAGTGGAAGTCAGCCTGACACACACTGGCAGGCAACTAACCTTAGATTAAAGTGTAAAAATTAAGTGCCTATTTTTTAAGCAAAGTCCTGTGCCACTCGGGATGACAGGGGTGGGCACTGGCAGTGGGCACACTACAGTCAGTTGAAGTCGGCCTGACACACACTGGCAGGCAACTAACCTTAGATTAAAGTGTAAAAATGAAGTGCCTTTTTTTTAAGCAAAGTCCTGTGCCACACGGGATGACAGGGGTGGGCACTGGCAGTGGGCACACTACAGTCAGTTGAAGTCGGCCTGACACACACTAGCAGCAGGCAAGCAGCTGAAATTACACTAAAGTGTAAAAATTAAATGCCTTTTTTATGCAAAGTCCTGTGCCAGCCGGTATGAGTGGTGGGCACTGGCAGTGGGCACACTACAGTCAGTGGAAGTCAGCCTGACACACACTGGCAGGCAACTAACCTTAGATTAAAGTGTAAAAATTAAGTGCCTTTTTTTAAGCAAAGTCCTGTGCCACACGGAATGACAGGGGTGAGCACTGGCAGTGGGCACACTACAGTCTGTGGGCCTGCAGCTCCTCACACACAGGCAGGCCAGGCAACTGCAATATGTATATAAAGGAAAAAAAAAAAGCAGACTAATGTTGCAGCCCTAAAAAGGGCTTTTTGGGGTGCTGTCAGGACGCTGTCCTTACAGCAGAGATCAGATGAGTCTTTCAGGACTGGAGTGGACACTGAATTCACTAGCCTAGCTATCGATTTCCCAATTAAATCAGCAGCAGTTACAGTCTCCCTCCTCTCACTAAGACTGCAGCTTCAGAATGAATCTAAAATGGATGCTGTGCAGGAGGTGGGAGGGTCTGGGAGGGAGGGTATGCTGCTGATTGGCTGGAATGTGTCTGCTGACTGTGAGGTACAGGGTCAAAGTTTGCTCAATGATGATGTATAGGGGGCGGACCGAACATCGCATGTGTTCGCCCGGCAGAGGCGAACGCGAACAAGCTATGTTCGCCGGGAACTGTTCGCCGTCGGATAGTTCGGGCCATCTCTAGTGTTCAGTCATCTGAAAGTGGAAGTCTTCTTGGAGTAGAAATGTTTCCTCTTCTTCCTCTTTGCGCCTTGGGGGTACGAGGAATCTCCCAGGGCAGGGTATTAGGAAGTTCAGGAAAGGCTGTCATCCCTTGGAGCGCGTCCCAGTTTTCGATCGGTAATGGTTGAATCCCAAGTTGATCATAAATCTTGTCCAGGTCTTTGAATGAAGATATGAAGAGACGACATCCGTCATGGGAGAAGGAGAGGCCAAAAGGAAATGACCATCTGTACAGGGTCTTGTGAGCTCGCAACCAGTCGGTAAGCGGTTTTAGAGCCTTGCGTTTTTTAAGTGTAGATTGCGCCAAATCCTGATAGATGGAGATATCATTGCCTTCCCAATTCAGGGACGGGTTATTCCTGGCACTTGAAAGGATTTCTTCCTTAACAGGGAAGTATAAAAACTTACAAATAACGTCCCGAGGTGGTTCATTAATTTGTGGCTTCAGCCTTAGGGCTCTATGAGCCCTTTCGATGGTAACTTCATGAGCGGTGTCGGGGCCCAAGAGCTGTAGGCAGATCTGCATCACCGTCTCAGGAATGTCGCTCGGAAAAACAGATTCGGGTATTCCTCTGAACCGAAGAATGTTTCTTCGTCCTCTATTTTCTTGGTCTTCTATGGCCGTGTGCAGCATGTTAATATGTGCATGATAATCCGCCATATTCAAAGACATTTCCTTTTGAAGAGTAATGAGCTTGGTTTGATTTTCTTCAAGCGACTCTACTCTTGTGCCAATATGGCGTATGTCACTCCTGATCGCTGCCATTTCCGAACTAATGGGTTCAAACGCTTCAGATAGTGTTTCTTTTAGGAAACGTCTAGATATTGGCAGGGCTTCAGGGTCAGGGGAATCATCCCTACCTCCATCGGCACCAGCAGAAGCTTGTTGTTTGTGGCCGTTCCGGGCGCCATCTTAGGTTCTCTTGCCACATAACCAGCGGCAGCCTTTTTGATGAATTTATCCATATCGCCCGCATGTGACATCGATCTGGTAGGTCCAGAGGAGTCAGTGGGTTTTTGTCCACCTATTTTGACCATTTTTAGGTCTGGGGAGCTGTTAATAATATGCTACGAGGGATAACTGGTTACAGAGCAGCGCTTCACACAACCATCTGCTCTCAGCGCTGGCTCCGCCCCCCTGATCGCACAGTGGGGAACGAAGGGTGTTGGGGACTAATGGCAGGGGGTCTGATGAGATTTTATAAAGGAAAACAGTCTATTAATTATTTTTTTCTTATTAGATTACTGAATTAATCGTAAAAAATAATCGATAGAATACTCGATTACTAAAATAATTGTTTACTGCAGCCCTACATTCTTTTTTTTTCCCTTGCTGAGTTTGCTTTAAATAACCGTCGCCAGGAGTCCTCGGATAAGTCACCATTTTTTGGTGCATATGGGTTTTATCCACAGTTTGGGACATTCTCTGGAGAGGGGTCTTCTGGTTTACCTGATGAGGAGTGATTTTCCTCGTCTTTGTCATTTATTTTGCAAAAGATTCAGGGTAATCTGAAGAGGATGAGTGAGAGATATAAGCGTGTGGCGGATAAGAGACGTGTGCCTGGTCTGGACCTGAATGTGGGTGATCTGGTGTGGTTGTCTACAAAGAATATCAAACTGAAGGTTCCCTTCTGGAAGTTGGGTCCTAAGTTTATTGGGCCTTACAAGATCTTGTCCGTCATCAATCCCGTTGCCTTCCGTCTTGATCTTCCTCAGACTTGGAAGATCCATAATGTTTTTCATAGGTCCCTATTAAAACCTTATGTCCAACCCACTGTACCCTCCTCTTTGCCTCCTCCTCCGATTTTTGTTGATGGTAATCTTGAATTCCAGGTCTCTAGGATTGTGGATTCTCGCATTATCCGTGGTTCTCTCCAATACCTGGTTCATCTTGTTCATTGGGAGGGTTATGGTCCTGAGGAGAGGATGTGAGTCCCAGTGGTGGACATTAAGGCCACTCGTCTCATCAAGGCTTTCCATAGGTCTCATCCTGAGAAGGTGGTTTCTGAGTGTCCGGAGTCCACCCGTAGAGGGAGGGTTACTGTCACCGCCACTTCTGTGAGAAGGTCTGATAGACGTTGTTTTCTACCTCTTGCATGATGTTCTTTGTTTTGGTTTCACTTTGTCATCTCATTTACTTCTCCCAGGTGTCACCTATTTAGACTAATCCTCTTTCCTTCATATTCCCTCCCATACTGCCTCACTTTGCGGTTTATACTACTTCCTGGATTTAAGTGTTCACTGCTGGAGACTTCTGTGGCTGCTTGTTCAGATAAGTCCTTTCATGTATTGTATTTTCTTGCTGGCTTGATTCTAGGTGACCCTGACTCCCTCCGTATTAAGTGCAGGGAGCCGGTGGTCGTGTCCCCTCACTATTATAGGGTTTTCAGGTGTCACACAGTCTAGGTACGAGGGCATGCAATCGTCTACCTCTGAGACCCTTGTATGTGCTTAGCAGTCAGGGTGAGCTCTTAGGGTTTTATAGGAGTCACTTTTATGCTCCTTAGTTTGGGATCAAGCCAGTCGGATGTTTATCCATAACTTCCAGCTATCTGCAACATCATCCGTGACAGGCGGGTACTGTGAAGGTCACTGTTAAAGGAGCAGCCACTATGAAGGTCACTGTTAAAGGGGTGGTTAATGCTAAAGGGGCAGTCACTGTTAAAAGGGCCGGCACTGTGGAGGTCACTGTTAAAGCGGCAGGCACTGTTAAAGGGGTGGGCACAGTGGAGGTCATTGTTAAAGGTGCGGGCACTGTGGAGGTCCCTGTTATGGGGGCAACTGTCGATATCTTTTTACGACACACAGAAACATAAAATGAAATAGATGAAATATACCTGTATACCTTCTACTAGTATATATATAAAAATGAGTTTCTGTCTGTCTGTCTATACGTTCTTTATGCGCGACCAAATGACTGGACGGACCTTCACCAAATTTGACACACAGGTACATCAGGGGGCCGGGAAGGTTTTAGATCAGCTCTCTAGGACGTACCGTTCCTGAAATATTCCCAAAATATTACCTGCATTAACCAATAGAAGCCAGCAAGCATTTCACTTAAATCCGAACTGCAATTTACACGGTCACATGTCCCTTATTAGCCAATAGAAGCTTGCAGGTCCTACTCCAGGTTTTCATAATAACTGCTCACAGGTTTTAGCAGTACGCAGGTCCTTAAATATTCAGTCATATGACGTGTGACGGAACAAATACACTGCTACATGCATGGGGGGCAGGGACCACTATTAAACGGACGGGCGCTGTGGAGTTCACTTCTAAAAAGGCAGGCACTGTGGAGGTCACTGTTAAAGAGGCAGGCACTGTGCAGGTCATTGTTAAAGGGGCGGCCACTGTGGAGATCACTGTTAAAGGGGCGGGCATTGTGCAGGTCATTGTTAAAGGAAGCGAGTACCGTAGAGGTCACCTTTATGGGGGAAACTGTTGATATCTTTTTACAACACACGGAAACATAAAATAAAAATAAAAAAAGAGGACGGTTTATTCACCCAAGTGGTACAGCGATGTTTCAGCTCAACAATAGAGTCTTTCTCAAGCTGCTGCCCTTTATATATATATATATATATATACACACACACACACACAATCTATAATATTATATTTATATACTAGCAGAAGGACCTGGCTTTGCACGGGTATAATTTTATGTTTCTGTGTGTTGTAAAAAAAATAGACAGTTTCCCCCATAACAGTGACCGGTACAGTACTGTACAGTACCCAACCCTTTAACAATGACCTCCACAGTGCCCACCCCTTTAACATGGGCCTCCACAGTGGCTGCCCCTTTAACATTGACCTCCACAGTGCCCACCCCTTTAACAATGACCTTCACAGTGCCTGCCCCTTTATAAGTGCCTGCCCCTTTAACAGTGACCTCCATAGTGCTCACCCCTTTAGCATTGACCACCCTTTAACAGTGACATTCATAGAGGTCACCTGTCACGACGGCGAGTGGGGGAAACCCCCCACCGTGAGGTGTCAGAAGGTAAAGGGGATCAGCCTGGCCAAAAGGAGTAATAAGGGAGCAGGTCACCTCCTACCACGTCCCTAATCCTCTCCCTGACTCCTCACTGTATGAGCGGACCCCGATGGTAGCACAACTCATACTCAGGATTCCTAGAAACCCTAAGTCTCCCTGGTAATCCCTCACTTAGGAGCAGGGGAGAGACAACCTGTTCATCCCAGTCATGGAGGAACAGGAGTCTCTATCTGAGGCCAGGCTGCACGGAGAGGGGAACACATACAGCTATAGAGATGGCAGGTAAGCGAGACCTATAACACACTTACCTGCCACAGACACACTGACTGGAACCCGTGCATAAGTGCTGGTGTCCACACCAACATTAAAAGGACACACCACAACCACACAGGAACCCAGGACATCCATAGCTGCAATAAACGTGAGACACCATAAAAACACCTATGACCACAAGGGTGGCCCTCACTGGACAGATGGAATATGAAGACCAGGAGGATAGTTCCAGCATACACCATGGCTGGAGTACCCCTCAGCTTCAGGCATCCAGCAGAGACTAAATAGCCCAAGCAGCCACACCCACAAACACATAAACCCAGTGTTCACAAAACACTAGGAAGGGAGTTAACTCTTCCAACACCAGACAGAGGATGGAAGCCACTTAAAGGGGAAGTACACACACAAGCAAACAAAACCACACGTTGCCACAGGCAACAACATGCGTGGCAACCATGTCACGGCAATGACCCGGAAAGCCGGGAACTGCCACCACATGCTCTCACAGCAACACGTTGCAGCGGGCAACCACAAGTGTAGCAACAGTGTCACAGCGCACACCATAGGCCGTGACATCGCCCCTTTAAGAGTGACCTTCACAGTGACCTCCCCTTTAACAGTGACTTTCACAGTGACCACCCCTTTAACCTCTTGGGGACACATGACGTACCAGTACGTTATGGTGTCCCAGTACTTAAGGACACATGTTTAGTTCTGATCACTGCCGCACGGCGGGCGGTGATCGGAACTGGGTGCCTGCTGAAATGTATTTTTTATTTTTCACATTTTTTGGGCTTTTTTTTATTTAGTTTTTTTTTCCTGTTAGTCTTAGGGCAAAGTCTGCGAACACCCGTAGCCCCACACACACGCACACTAATTAAAGATTTCCACACACGCACACACACACTCCCCTATGGCCCGCCGGATGTTCTCGGCCGAGGAGGCATACGCCCAGCTTGCCTCCGACTCCATGAGCCCCAGTGAGGATAACCCCACTTTCCTTTTGTCATCCGCGTCCTCCTCATTATCTAGCAATGATGATGAGCCCCCAAGGCGGCAGAGCAAAGGGACCGCCTTGCTAGGGACCCTGTGGCCCACACTAATACGAGAAGCTCTGGGGCTCGTAGTAGTTTTTCCGGCCCACCAGTTAAGTCCACCGGAGCCCCCTACCAGTGAACTTGCATGGTATACCCCAAAGCATTTTGAGCCTGCGATTCCTGATTTTGTTGGCCAAGCAGGACTCCAGATTTCCACAGTGGGCTTCACTGAATATGACTATTTTAGTCTTTTTTTCAGTGACCACTTTGTAAATCTGATGGTGGAGCAAACAAATGTGTTCCCAACAGTTTATTGCTCAACACCCGGGCTCCTTTTTGGCTAGGGCCGGTGGCTGGACTCTGGTCAGTGCAGCCAAGATGAGGACGTTTTGGGGCCTCATGCTGCACATGGGCCTAGTCAAAAAACCCAGTGTCAGGCATTACTGGAGTGGGGACGTCCTCTACCAGACCCCACTTTACAGTACGGCCATGACACGTACCCGGTTTGAGGCCATCCGGAAATGTCTGCATTATGCAGATAATGCAGTATGTCCCCCTCAAGGTGATCCTGCCTATGACCGCCTGTACAAAATCAGGCCGGTCATCGATCACTTTGTGGCCAAATTTTTGGAGGCCTATGTACCTGGAAGGAAGGTTGCGGTTAATGAGTCTCTCATTGCTTTCAAGGGGAGACTCATTTTCCGCCAGTATGTTCCCTCTAAGCGGGCAAGGTATGGCGTAAAGCTGTACAAACTTTGTGAGAGTACCTCAGGGTACACTTACAAGTTTCATGGTTATGAGGGGAGAGATTCCCATATTGAACCCCCACGCTCTGGGTGTTAGCGGGAAACTTGTGTGGAACTATATGCACCTACTGCTAGATAAAGGTTACCACCTGTATGTGGATAACTTTTATACTAGTATCCCCTTGTTCCAGTCCCTCGCCGCCGATCCACGTCCGCTTGTGGGACCGTGCGGAAAAATCAACGCGGCCTCCCTACCCACCCTCTCCAGGTACCTATCCCCAGGGGTGAGACCCATGCCCTTACCAGGTAATTAGTGGAAAACTGTTGCTGGTCAGATATAAGGACAAGAGGTATGTCCTTGTACTGTCCACAATTCACGGTAACAGCATCACCCCTGTCCCTGTGCGAGTTACCCCGGCACTGGTCCTCAAGCCCGATTGTATCGTCGACTACAATCGGTATATGGGAGGAGTTAAACTCTCTGATCAAGTCCTCAAGCCATATAATGCCATGCGCAAAACCAAGGCATGGTACAAAAAAAGTTGCGGTCTACTTAGTACAGGTTGCCTTGTACAACTCTTTTGTGCTGTCCGGGAGCGCTGGCAACACAGGGAAATTCCTCCAGTTCTATGAGGCAGTCCTCAATAGAGATTGTCCTCAACATCGCTTGTTCGCGATCGACGCGGCAGGCGAACATATGCGATGTTCGGTCCGCCCCCTATACGTCATCATTGAGCAAACTTTGACCCTGTACCTTACAGTCAGCAGACACATTCCAGCCAATCAGCATACCCTCCCTCTCAGACCCTCCCACCACCTATCAAAAAGCAAGGACAGCATCCATCTTAGATTCATTCTGAAGCTGCAGTGCTGAATTAATAGGGAAATCGTTAGCTAGGCCAGTGTTCTGTGTCCACTCCAATCCTCAAAGACTCATCTGCTGTAAGGACAGCGTCCTGACAGCACCCCAAAAAGCCCTTTTTAGGGCTAGTACATCAGTCTGCTTTTATAAAAAAAAATCTATATATATATTGCAGTTGCCTGCCCGTGTGTGAGAGGCCACAGGCCCACAGACTGTACTGTGTGCACACCACTCATATCGGGTGGCACAATACTTTGCAGATAAAAAAGTAATTTAATTTTTTCTCTGTAATATAATTGCAGTTGCCTGCCAGTGTGTGTCAGGCCCACTGACTGTACTGTGCCCACTGCCAGTGCCCACCACTCATATTGGGTGGCACAGTACCTTGCAGATAAAGTCATTTAATTTTTACCCTTTAATATAATTGCAGTTGCCTGCCAGTGTGTGTCAGGCCCACAGACTGTACTATGCCCAGTGCCCACCACTCATATCGGGTGGCACAGTACCTTGCAGATAAAAAGTCATAAAATGTTTACCCTTTAATATAATTGCAGTTGTCTGCCAGTGTGTGTCAGGCCCACAGACTGTACTGTGCCCACTGCCAGTGCCCACCACTCATATCGGGAGGCACAGTACCTTGAAGATAAAAAAGTCATTACATTTTTTCTCTGTAATATAATTGCAGTTGCCTGCCAGTGAGTGTCAGGCCCACAGACTGTACTGTGCCCACTGCACACCATTCATATCGGGTGGCACAGTACCTTGCAGATTAAAAAGTCATTTAATTTTTACCCTTTAATATAATTGCAGTTGTCTGCCAGTGTGTGTCAGGCCCACTGACTGTACTGTGCCCACCACTCATATCGGGTGGCACAGTACCTTGCAGATAAAAAAGTCATAAAAATGTTTCTCTGTAATATAATTGCAGTTGCCTGCCAGTGTGTGTCAGGCCCACTGACTGTACTGTGCCCACTGCCAGTGCCCACCACTCATATCGGGTGGCCCAGTACCTTGCAGATAAAAAAGTAATTTAATTTTTTCTCTGTAATATAATTGCAGTTGCCTGCCAGTGAGTGTCAGGCCCACAGACTGTACTGTGCCCACTGCCCACCACTCATATCGGGTGGCACAGTACCTTGCAGATAAAAAAGTCATTTAATTTTTTCTCTGTAATATAATTGCAGTTGCCTGCCAGTGTGTGTCAGGCCCACTGACTGTACTGTGCCCACTGCCAGTGCCCACCACTCATATCGGGTGGCACAGTACCTGGAGATAAAAAAAATCATGTTGTATCCACTGCTGCTTCCTTTGCTGAGTTGTCAGATACAAGTGAAGCGGTTGATGAAGACGATGTGCCCGTGGATGTCACGTGGGTGCCCGCTCGAAGAGAAGAAGAACAGGGGGAAAGTTCAGATGGGGAAACGGAGAGGAGGAGATGAGTTGGAAGCAGGTGGAGGTCGTCGCAAGGAGCTAGTGGCACAGTCAGACAGCATGTATCGGCACCCGGGGTCAGCCAGACAGCACGCCAATCAACGCATGCTGTTGCCACCACCAGAATGCCGTCATTGCAAATCTCAGCAGTGTGGCTTTTTTTTTGTGTGTCTGCCTCTGACAACAGCGATGCCATTTGCAACCTGTGCCAAAAGAAACTGAGTCGTGGGAAGTCCAACACCCACCTAGGTACAACTGCTTTGCGAAGGCACATGATCTCACATCACAAACGCCTATGGGATCAACACATGATGAATACAAGCAGCACACAAACTCAAAGCCACCATCCTCCTCCTGGTCCAGCATCTTCAGCCACGTCAACCACTGCTGTCCTCCTTGCCCCCTCTCAACCACCCGCCACTCCGCCTCTCACCTTCAGAAGTTTTTGCTCATCAGCCCACAGTCAGGTATTTGTCAAGGAAATGTTTGAGCGTAAGAAGCCAATGTCACAGAGTCACCCCCTTGCCCGGCGTCTGACAGCTGGCTTGTCTGAACTCTTAGCCCGACAGCTTTTACCATACAAGCTGGTGGAGTCTGAGGCCTTCAAAAAATTTGTAACTATTGCAGGGATCTCAAGTCTCCCGGAGGTTCAGGGAGTCTCCCGCTATTAGATAGCGGCTCCCTGACACCCGCATGTGAGACAATATAAGTGACAGGACAGAGTTTAGATTACAGGTTGAATTAACCCTTTAGTGTCAAATTGGCGTCTCAAGGAGATATATATGTTAAAGGCATCCCTTCTTCTGTCTCATTCAGTAGCTATAGAACTATTGAGAGAGATGCATTTTTTAAAAAATACATTTACACATTTAACCCTCCATTTTAATTATATTATTTACCCCAGTGTTAAATTCACACCCCCTGGATGCTTTAATCATATATATAAATATGATAATTTGGGGCAGGGTAATGAGCCCAGTCCTCCACACCATAGAGCAAAGTGTGCAGATACTGCATATGTTTGGAAAATGGAATAAAAAGTTTGTGAAAAAAAAAAAAAAATGAAAACCTCTCTGAAATGAGTTTTTACAGGTTGGGATGTCTGCTATTGGGACACCGCAGTGGAAGGTACCCGGCCAATTTTTTTTCCACAAAAGGCAATCCCCAACCTGTACTCTATTGTGGAAAAGGAAATCATGGCATGTCTGGCACACAGTGTTGGGGCAAGGGTCCATCTGTCCACTGATACCTGGTCTGCAAAGCACGGTCAGGGCAGGTATATCACGTTCACTGCACATTGGGTAAACCTGCTGACGGCTGCCAAGCATGGAATGCGTGGCTCTGCAGAGGAGTTGGTGACACCGCCACGACTTGCAGGGAGGCCTGCTGCCACCTCCTCTACTCCTCCTACTCCATCCTCTTCGCTAACCTCCTCGGCTGAGTCCTCTTCTGCTGCTGCGTCTTCTCAACTGCACCCCCCCCAGCTTCCCAGGGACTATTCCACATCCCGGATACGACAGTGTCACGCCGTCTTGAGGTTGA
Organism: Bufo bufo; assembly: GCF_905171765.1. Classification (NCBI taxonomy): domain Eukaryota; kingdom Metazoa; phylum Chordata; class Amphibia; order Anura; family Bufonidae; genus Bufo; species Bufo bufo. The sequence continues at coordinate 61,240,625 of NC_053396.1, forward strand.
CTTGCCTGAAAGCAGAGAGTCACACCAGACCAGCACTCCTGTCCGCCCTGAACGCACAAGTGGATCAGTGGCTGACCCCGCACCAACTGGAGATCGGCAAAGTGGTGTGTGACAACGGAAGCAATTTGTTGGCGGCATTGAATTTGGGCAAGTTGGCACATGTGCTGAATCTGATCGTACAACGCTTTGTGCATATGTACCCAGGCTTACAGGACGTCCTCAAGCAGGCCAGGAAGGTGTGTGGCCATTTAAGGCGTTCCTACACGGCCATGGCGCACTTTTCCGATATTCAGCGGCGAAACAACATGCCAGTGAGACGCTTGATTTGCGACAGCCCGACACGTTGGAATTCAACAATCCTAATGTTCGACCGCCTGCTCCAACAAGAAAAAGCCGTCAACGAGTATTTGTATGACCGGAGTGCTAGGACAGCCTCTGCGGAGCTGGCTATTTTTTGCCACGTTACTCAACGCTGATGCGCAATGCCTATAGGCTCATGCGTCCTTTTGAGGAGGTGACAAACCTAGTCAGTCACACCGAAGGCACCATCAGCGACATAATCCCATTTTTTTTCTTCCTGGAGCATGCCCTGCGAAGAGTGCTGGATCAGGCCGTAGATGAGCGTGAAGAGGAAGAGGAAGAGTTGTGGTCACCATCATTACCAGAAACAGCCTTATCATCATTGCTTGCTGGACCTGTGGCAACGCTGGAAGAGGAGTCTGAGGAAGAGGTGTCAGAGGAGAAATGTGGCTTTGAGGAGGAAGAAGACCAACCACAGCAGGCATCCCAGGGTGCTCTTTGTCACCTATCTGGTACCCGTGGTTTTGTACGTGGCTGGGGGGAAGAACAGACCTTCAATGAGATCAGTGAGAACGAGGAACGGGACATGAGAAGCTCGGCATCCAACCTTGTGCAAATGGGGTCTTTCATGCTGTCATGCCTGTTGAGGGACCCTCGTATAAAAAGGCTGAAGGAGAACGACCTGTACTGGGTGGTCACGCTACTAGACCCCCGGTATAAGCAGAAAGTGGCTGAAATGTTACCGAATTATCGGAAGTCGGAAAGGATGCAGCAGTTCCAAAACAAGTTAAAAAGTATGCTTTACACAGCGTATAAGGGTGATGTCACAGCACAACGGGAATCTAACAGGGGAAGAGGTGAAAGTAATCCTCCTCCTACCACGACCGCGCCGGCAAGGACAGGACGCTTTACAGACGTGTTGTTGATGGAGGACATGCAGAGCTTTTTAAGTCCTACGCATCGCCACAGCCCTTCGGGGTCCACCCTCAGAGAACGAATCGACCGACAGGTAGCAGACTACCTCGCCTTAACTGCAGATATCGACACTCTGAGGAGCGATGAACCCCTTGACTACTGGGTGTGCAGGCTTGACCTGTGGCCTGAGCTATCCCAATTTGCAATAGAACTTCTGGCCTGCCCCGCTTTAAAGTGTCCTGTCAGAAAGGACCTTCAGCGCAGCAGGAGGTATTGTCACTGAGAAGAGAAGTCGCCTAGGTCAAAAAAGTCTAGATTACCTCACCTTTATGAAGATGAATGAGGCATGGATCCCGAAGGGACTGACAGTGGGGGATGCATTTGACTAAAAAAGGCCTGATGAGTTGCCTTGGGCTAAAAATGGTCCACACGCTGCTGTATTTAATCTCTGTATGCCGGATGACTTGCGTGACTTCTCCGCCACCAACTAGGGTTCAAGCCGCAATGTTTTAGTGCACTTTCTGCCTGGAAAACATAAATTTTTCCGGCCGCTGCTACAGCAGCGGCTGCAACAATATCTAATTTTTCAGGCATGTGTACATGCCTAATTTTCTGGCCTCTGGTGCTGCACTGTGGCTGCAAAAACAAAACAAAAAAAAGGCATATGCGTGTGTCAATTCCCCTTCGTGATTGTTACCTTGTTGTTGTGAAGGGGCTTGCGTATCACAATGAAGCGATCACCTCTATGAGTGTGTTGGCAATGTTGGCACACCCCAGATGATAAGGTCGTTGCGTCATTGTGAACAGACCAAAAGCGATCGGCTGGATAATTTTGCATAGAAAAAACATTAAAGGGATTCTGTCACCAAGTTTTGGGCTATAGAGCTGCGGACATGCACGGCTAGATCGCCGCTAGCATGTCCGCAATATACCTGTCCCATAAAGCTGTGTGCTTTTATTGTGCTTAAAAAATGATTTTATATAACTCACTCACCTAAAGAATTATTAGGAACACCATACTAATACGATGTTGGACCCCCTTTTGCCTTCAGAACTGCCTTAATTCTACATGGCATTGATTCAACAAGGTGCTGATAGCATTCTTTAGAAATGTTGGCTTATATTGATAGAATAGCATCTTGCAGTTGATGGAGATTTGAGGGATGCACATCCAGGGCACAAAGCTCCCGTTCCACCACATCCCAAAGATGCTCTATTGGGTTGAGATCTGGTGACTGTGGGGGCCATTTTTAGTACAGTGAACTCATTGTCATGTTCAAGAAACCAATTTGAAATTATTCGAGCTTTGTGACATGGTGCATTATCCTGCTGGAAGTAGCCATCAGAGGATGGATACATGTTCTCATTCTGTTTACGCCAAATTCGGACTCTACCATTTGAATGTCTCAACAGAAATCGAGACTGATCAGACCAGGCAACATTTTTCCAGTCTTCAACAGTCCAATTTTGGTGAGCTCGTGCAAATTGTAGCCTCTTTTTCCTATTTGTAGTGGAGATGAGTGGTACCCGGTGGGGTCTTCTGCTGTTGTAGCCCATCCGCTTTGCTGCATACCTCGGTTGTAACGAGTGGTTATTTCAGTCAACGTTGCTCTTCTATCAGCTTGAATCAGTTGGCCCATTATCCTCTTACCTCTAGCATCCACAAGGCATTTTTGCCCACAGGACTGTCGCATACTGGATGTTTTTCCCTTTTCACACCATTCTTTGTAAACCCTAGAAATGGTTGTGCGTGAAAATCCCAGTAACTGAGCAGATTGTGAAATACTCAGACCGGCCCGTCTGGCACCAACAACCATGCCACGCTCAAAATTGCTTAAATCACCTTTCTTTCCCATTCTGACATTCAGTTTGGAGTTCAGGAGATTGTCTTGACCAGGACCACACCCCTAAATGCATTGAAGCAACTGCCATGTGATTGGTTGACTAGATAATTGCATTAATGAGAAATAGAACAGGTGTTCCTAATAATTCTTTAGGTGAGTGTATATGTAAATTAGTCTTGTATGTGTCCAAGGGGCTGTACTAACCTGTACTAAGGAGGAGATTCGGAGGACATAGGCGGTGCTGGGCTCCTTCACAGGCGGGCGTGGCTGGGCACCAGGAAGGTTAGTACAGCCCCTTGGACACATACAAGACTAATTTACATATATATAAAATCATTTTTTAAGCACAATAAAAGCGCACAGCTTTATGGGACAGGTATATTGCGGACATGCTAGCGGCGACCTAGGCGTGCATGTCCGCAGCTCTATAGCCCAAAACTTGGTGACAGAATCCCTTTAATTTTCTTTGTGATCATCTAAGGTGATCATTAAAGCTTACTAGGCAAACAATGGGCCCACACTGCAGAATCATTGTTTTCTGGGTCACTTAACTGTCACTGAACTACCTCAGCACGACCATAGGCTTTGAAAAACCGCCATAGCCTGCAATCTCCCAAATGTGTGCATGAGCACAGTCATCACTACACCAAGATTGTCGCATAGAGGAATAAAATTTATGTCATGAGTGTGTCAACTATTGACAACTCTTTGAGGTTGTCTAAAATCTATTCGATACACGTCCCCTGATAGGGGACGTAACAGGGATTAAACTGATAGGAATAGTACTACTTAACACACCACTCATATAGGGTGGCACAGTATATTGCACGGCGCACGCTCAGTGCCCCAAATTGGAAGTAAGAGGACCGACCAACCATCTTTTTCCATCTCCCGGTTCCTAAAATCTATTCCATACACCGGCCCCTGATAGGTATCTTTTGGCCGCGTTACTGAACGCTCATGCACAATGGCTGTAGGCTCATGCGTCCTTTTGCGGAGGTGACAAACCTGGTCAATCAAACCCAAGGCAACATCATCGACCTCATCCCATATGCGTTTTCTTCCTGGAGCGTGCCCTGCGAAGAGTGCTGGATCAGGCCGTAGATGAGCATGAAGAGGAAGAGTTGTGGTGACCATCACCACCAGAAGCAGCCTTGTCGTCGTCGATTGCTGGACCTGCGGCAACGCAGAGAGAGGAGTCTGAAGAAGAGGAGTCAGAGGAGGAAGGTGGCTTTGAGGAGGTGGAAGACCAACCACAGCAGACATCCCAGGGGGCTTGTTGTCACCTTTCGGGGACCCTTGGTGTTGTATGTGGCTGGGTGGAGGAAGAAACCTTCAATGACGTCAGTGAGGACAAGGAACGGGACATGGCTAGCTTGGTATCCAACCTTGTGCAAATGGGGAGTTTGCAGTTGTGCAAATGGACTGTTTGCGGTTGTTTGCGGTGTGTTAAACGGGGAGTTTGGTCTGTCAGAGTTTGGTCTGTCACTGTGAAGCGGACGTAACCCTTACACTACCTGATAGATACAACTAGTGATGAGCGGGAGGTGCCATATTCGATTTCGCGATATTTCGCAAATATTCGAATGAATATTCGTATTATTTTCGTCGAAATCGAATATTCGTAATTATTTTATTTTTCACAAATAATATGCGATTAAATTAATCGTACGATTATTTTTTTATTTTTTTTTCCTGTATAAGGCAACGTTCCTATGACTATGGCTAGGCTAATATGTGTATTTTGCAAAATTTCTTAATATTGCTCTAACTTCGTCTTTTAGAATATTCGTAATATTCTAAAAGACGGAGTTAGAGCAATATTACGAATATTCTAAAAGACGAAGTTAGAGCAATATTACGAAATTTCGTAAAATACACATATAGATTGTAATTCAGGTAATATAGTGCTATAATTAATTTTTTTTTGCCTCATTTTTTTTTTGCCTCTTCTGCACTTTAGTTTTGGGAAATATATACACTATTAAAAAAAAAATATAGCACTATATTAGCTAAATTGCAGTCTATATGTGTATTTTACGAATATTCTTAATATTGCTCTAACTTCGTCTTTTAGAATATTCGTAATATTCTAAAAGACGGAGTTAGAGCAATATTACGAATATTCTAATAGACGAAGTTAGAGCAATATTATGAAATTTCGTGAAATACACATATAGATTGTAATTTAGCTAATATACTGCTAAAGTAATTTTTTTAATAGTGTACATATTTTCCAAAACTGAAGTTCAGAAGAGGCAAAAAAAAGTAGACAAAAAAAAAAAAGGATTATAGCACTACATTAGCTAAATTACAATCTATGTGTATTATACGAAATTTCTTAATATTGCTCTAACTTCATCTTTTAGAATATTCGTAATATTGCTCTAACTCCGTCTTTTAGAATATTACGAATATTCTAAAAGATGAAGTTAGAGCAATATTAAGAATATTCTAAAATACGAAGTTAGAGCAATAATATTCCACTTTGGCATACTGCTCCCCGACAAGCGTCCCCGCCACCATGGGAACACCTGTGGGTTAGAATATACCATCGGATCTGAGGTTTTACGATCTGAGGGAAAACTCAAATCCGATGGTATTTTCTAACCCACAGGCGTTCCCATGGTGACGGGGACGCTTGTCGGGGTGTTTGTTGTATGCTGAAGTTGATTAAATAACGATTTTGTCATGCGCTCGGGCACACATATTAACCATTATGATTTTTCTGTTGTAATATTCGTGAACCCGAATATTATAACTGAGATTATTGGTTTCGATTAGAATAGGACGGATATTCTAAAATTGAATATACAGCAATATATTCTTTATTTCGAATATTCCGGTCCATCTGAAAACGTGATTCCTTCCAGCTTCAATTCAGTTGCTTGTGGGCCAATGGCTCATTGACCCACAAGCAAGAAGCAGGGAGGAATCATATATTTTCAGATGAAAAAAAAAATATATATACTGTATATCCGAATATTTGATTTCGCGAATATATGGAACTATGTTCTAAATATTCGCGAAATCTCGAAATTGCGATATTCGAGAAAAAAATTCGAAATTCGAATATTCGCGCTTAACACTAGATACAACATCATACCTGATCGTATACACACACTGGATGTTTTAAAGCACGTTATTCCAAACAATTTAGGAATGTTAGGTGATTTATGCCCTTTATGGATTAAAACCCGACTCTGCGTCAACTACGTAATTTTCCATGGGAGTTTTGCCATGGATCCCCTCCGGCATGCCACAGTCCAGGTGTTAGCCCCCTTGAAACAACTTTTCCATCACTATTTTGGCCAGAAAGAGTCCCTGTGGGTTTTAAAATTCACCTGCCTATTGAAGTCTATGGCGGTTCGCCCATTTGCGAACATTTGCGTAAATTCGGAGTACCTCGGGAACTGGAGGCGCCCGGATTGTCCCTGGCCAACACTTTCCAGGTGTGGTCCCCCATACTGGAAAGACAGGACAGACCCAAAAACGGTGCAGAGTGTGTTACAGGAGGGGGATACGGAAGGACACAACCACTCAGTGTGACACGTGCCCCGATTATCCGAGCCTCAGCATTATTGGTTGCTTCAGGGAGTACCACACTTCCATGGAGTACTAAATTTATAATCCCCTTCCCCAATATGAATTCCATTTAGCCACTGACAATCAGAAAAAAAAAACTATAGTTCTCAGACTTGAGACACTAAAACAAACAAAAAAAAAAAAATTCAAAAATATTATTTTGTAAAACTAAAATAAATAAACAAAGTTGACATATTAGGTATCGCTGCGTCCATAAGAATCTGCTCTAAAAGAAATACCCCATGACCTAACCCCTCAGATGAACACGTTCAAAAAAAATTCATAAAAACTGTGCCAAAACAGCTATTTTTTGGGCAAATTTTCCATTTTAAACCTTTTTTTCTAGTAACAAAGCAAGGGTTAACAGCCAAATAAAACGTAATATTTATTACCCTGATTTCTGTTTACAGAAACACCCCATATGTGGTCGTAAACTGCTGTATGACCAAATAGCAGGTCGCAGAAGGAAAGGAATGAAGTATTGGTTCTGGAAGGCAGATTTTGATGGCCTTTTTTTTGGCATCATGTAGCATTTGGAGAACCCCTGATGCACCCCTAGAGTAGAAACTCCATAAAAGTGACCCCATCTAAGAAACTACACTCCTCAATGTATTAAAAACTGATTTTACAAACTTTATTAACCCTTTAGGGTTAATATGGCAAATGGAGATGACATTTCAGAATTTCTATTTTTGGTAACCTTGCCTCACAAAAATGTAATATAGAGCAACCAAAAATCATATGTACCCTAAAAATAGTCGCAACTAAACTGCCACCTTATCCCATAGTTTCCAAAATGGGGTCACTTTTATGAAGTTTCTACTCTTGGGGTGCATCAGGGGGGCTTCAAATGGGACATGGTGTAAATAAACCAGTCCAGCAAAATCTGCCTTCCAAAAACCACAAAGTGCACCTTTCCCTCTACACCCTACCGTGTGCCCGTACAGTAGTTTACGGCCACATATGGGGTGTTTCTGCAAACTACAGAATCGGGGCAATAAATCGGGGCAATAAACGTTGTTAACCCTTTAGATGTTCCACAGGAGTTAATGGCAAATGGAGATAAAATTTCTGAATTTCGAATTTTTATTTTTGGGCAAATTTTCCATTTTAATCCATTTTTTCCAGTAACAAAGCAAGGGTTATTGCTTTGTTACTGGAAAAAATGGATTAAAATGGAAAATTTGCCCAAAAATAAAAATTCGAAATTCAGAAATTTTATCTCCATTTGCCATTAACTCCTGTGGAACATCTAAAGGGTTAACAATGTTTGTAAAATCAGTTTTGAATACTTTGAGGGGTGTAGTTTTTAGAATGGGGTTTTTGGGTGGTTTCTATTATGTAAGCCTCACAAAGTGACTTCAGACCTGAACTGGTCCTTAAAAAGTGGTTGTTTTTTTTTTGCATTTCTTAAAAATTTTAAGATTTGCTTCTAAACTTCTAAGCCTTGTAATGTCCCCAAAAAATTCAATGTCATTCCCAAAATGATCCAAACATGAAGTAGACATATTGGGAATGTAAAATAATAACTATTTTTGGAGGTATTACTATTATAAAAGTAGAGAAATTGAAATTTGGAAATTTGCTAATTTTTTAAAATTTTTGGTAAATTTGGTATTTTTTTTATAAATTAAAATTGTTTTTTTTACTCCATTTTACCAGTGTCATTAAGTACAATATGTGATGAAAATAGAATCTCAGAATGGCCTGGATAATTAAAAACATTTGAATGTTATTCACACATAAAGTGACACTGGTCAGATTTGCAAAAAATGGCTGGTCCTTAAGGTGAAAATGAGCCCGGTCCCTAAGGGGTTAACAGTGACTTTTACAGTGACCGCCCCTTTAACAGTCATAGAATTTTTTTTAATAGCAGCACAACGAAAAAATGAAACCTTTCTTGTGGTGGTGCCAGCAATGTTGGGAGCCAGTCTGAAGATCCCCCTTAGATTCGTCATATATGTAAAAAAAACGCAGCACTCGCTTGTCTTCAATTATGCAGGATTTATTCACCAACAAAAATGCGACGCTTCGACCATCATGGTTTTTCTCAAGTATGGTCTTTCTCTCTTGCTTAAGAAAGACCATGACGGTCGAAACGTCGTCGCATTTTTGTTGGTGAATAAATCCTGCATAATTGAAGACAAGCGAGTGCTACGCTTTTTTTACATATACGACGAATTTCAGTGAATTTCACAGTAACCACCCCTTTAACAGGGACTTTTGCAATGACTGCCCCTTTAACAGTGACCTCCACATTGCTCGCCACTTTAAGCAGTAAAGAAAAATGGCTGGGTTGTTATGAAAACCTGGAGTAAAACGGTGTTTATGGCAGTTGGGATTTGAAGAGAAAGACTTGCAGGCTTGTATTGGCTAATGTGGGTCATTTATTTGGGAATATCTCAAGAACGGTACGTCCTAGAAAGCTGAGACCTGGTCTAAAACCTTCCCGGACACCTGATGTACCTGTGTGCCAAATTTGGTAAAAATCGGTCCAGTCATTTAGTCACGCATAGAGAATGTACAGACAGACAGACATCTAGACAGACAGACACTCATTTTTATATATATAATATATATAAATATAACATAGTAACATAGTAACATAGTAACATAGTACATAAGGCCGAAAAAAAGACATTTGTCCATCCAGTTCGGCCTGTCATCCTGCAAGTTGATCCAGAGGAAGGCAAAAAAAACCTGTGAGATAGAAGTCAATTTTCCTCACTTTAGGGGAATAAAAAATTACTTCCCGACTCCAATCAGGCAATCAGAATAACTCCCTGGATCAACGACCCCTCTCTAGTAGCCAGGGCCGGACTGGGACAAAAAATAGGCCTGGGCATTTTTGACTGAGCAGCCCAATCACATGACCCCCAACAGGCCCCACCCCCTTGCAGTCTAGGGGCGGAGCCAAAACCGGAAGCACAATTGAGGGGCAGGGCCAGCCACCAGTAAGATAGGAAGGTTTCAGCCAACACACAAGCTTTGCAACAACCAACATACAGACATTGCAACAATATAGGAAGCTACAGAAAAGTCTTATAATATCCTCAGTGGATCTCAACCTCCCCATCCTCCACACCCTGTACAGGTCAGTGCCCCCGAAATAGCACTCACAGTTCTCCAGCAACTCTGGCAAATACCACCAATTCCGTACACAGGCGAACCACAACACCACCTCACTGACAGCTTTTTCCTGGTCTGTCAAAGACAATACTCTATTGGCTGGGAAGTCTGCTGTGATACGCAATTTCCGCTCCAAATTTAAAGCTTTGTTGGTAGCAGAGAATGCTGACACTCAGGTGGATGCTTGCAGAATGTGGAGCTAGCATACAGGTGATAACATGTTATCAGAGGCAGAGCAGACAGATGTAAACGAGCGCCGGTCTGTCAGGTACTAGTGCAGTATGCAACAGCCTGCTCAGATGACTAACGCTCATTTACATCTGCCTGCTCGGCCTCTGAGCAGGGCAATGAGAGGGAGGAGCTACCTCAACATCTGCATCGGGCATAACGGCCGTGCCCGGGAAATGGAATAGCGGCCGTGCCCGGGAATAGCGGCCGTGCCCGGCCGAACACAATCAGGCTAACCAGGGGTCAAGTCCTGGGAAAAAAAGTGTGGGAACTCACCCAAGTGCCTCCGCGTGATGTCACAGCACGCGGCGTTCGCAAAGGGCAGGGGAGGTCGGCTGGAGCAAGCAAATACTGTATTTTTTGCCCTATTAGACGCACCGGCCCATAAAACGCACCTAGGTTTTAGAGGGGGACAATAAGAAAAAAATATTTTTCATTAACCTCAGGTCAGATCACCAATCAGACCCCCAATGTTAATCAGACCTCAGCTAACAGCCCCAATAATATCCCCAATGTTAATAAGACCCCAATAAGACCTCAGATCAGAACCCAATATGAATGACCACCAATCAGACCTCAGATAATAGCCCCATGCCTCATAGCAGCCCCCAATAGCCTCATAGCAGCCACCAGTGCCTCTCCATCAGCCCCCCAGTGCCTCTCATCAGCCCCCCAGTGCCTCGTCTCATCAGCCCCCCTGCGCCTCTCATCAGCCCCACAGCGCCTCTCATCAGCCCCCCAGTGCCTCTCATCAGCCCCCCAGTGCCTCTCATCAGCCCCCCAGTGCCTCATCTCATCAGCCCCCCAGTGCCTCTCATCAGCCCCACAGCGCCTCTCATCAGCCCCCCTGCGCCTCTCATCAGCCCCACAGCACCTCTCATCAGCCCCCCTGCGCCTCTCATCAGCCCCTCTGTGCCTCTCATCAGCCCCCCAGTGCCTCTCATCAGCCCCCCAGTGCCTCGTCTCATCAGCCGCACAGTGCCTCTCATCAGCCCCCCTGCACCTCTCATCAGCCCCACAGCACCTCTCATCAGCCCCCCTGCGCCTCTCATCAGCCCCTCTGTGCCTCTCATCAGCCCACTGCCCATAATATATGAAAAAAATAACACTTACCTCTCCTGCTCCTGGACGCAGACGCTACTCTTCTCCTGCTGTCAGCTGTGCTGTGAAGGCTGCGCACAGCATGACGTCGTCACATCACAGAGTGACTCACTCCTGTGCGCACTGCGCAGCCTGCAGAGCCGACAGCCGAGGACCAGGTAGCTGTGAGTACAAAGCATTCACCGCTTCCTTCCTGGTCCTTTTGCCCTGAAACTTTGGGAACGGCGTTCCTGCCATGAAAAAAGTGCAGGAACGCCGTTCCCACCCGTTCCCCCTCGACTCGAGCCCTGAGGTGGCCCGGCCCACCGGGCAAATGCCCGGTCTGCCCTGTGGCCAGTCCGCCCCTGCTAGTAGCTATATCCTGTAATATTATTACACTCCAGAAATACATCCAGGCCCCTCTTGAATTCCTTTATTGTACTCACCATCACCACCTCCTCAGGCAGATAGTTCCATAGTCTTACTGCTCTTACCGTAAAGAATCCTTTTCTATGTTTGTGTACAAACCTTCTTTCCTCTAGACGCAGAGGATGTCCCCTCATCACAGTCACAGTCCTGGGGATAAATAGATGATGGGATAGATCTCTGTACTGACCCCTGATATATTTATACATAGTAATTAGATCTCCCCTCAGTCGTCTTTTTTCTAATGTGAATAACCCTAATTTTGATAATCTTTCAGGGTACTGTAGTTGCCCCATTCTAGTTATTACTTTAGTTGCCCTCCTCTGGACCCTCTCCAGCTCTGCTATGTCTGCCTTGTTCACTGGAGCCCAGAACTGTACACAGTACTCCATGTGTGGTCTGACTAATGATTTGTAAAGTAGTAGGAATATGTTCTCATCACGGGCATCTATGCCCCTTTTGATTCAACCCATTATCTTATTGGCCTTGGCAGCAGCTGCCTGACAATGTTTTTGCAGCTTAGTTTGCTGTTTATTAAAATTTCTAGATCCTTTTCCATGTCAGTGTTACCGAGTGTTTTATCATTTAGTATGTTTGGGTGACTTGCATTATTCCTTCCCATGTGCATAACTTTACATTTGTCAGTGTTAAACCTCATCTGCCACTTATCTGCCCAAGCCTGCAATCTATCCAGATCCCTCTGTAGTAGTATACTGTCCTCTTCAGTGTTAATTACTTTACACAGTTTAGTGTCATCTATGAAAATTGATATTTTACTATGCAAGCCTTCTACAAGATCATTAATAAATATATTGAAGAGAATAGGGCCCAATACTGACCCCTGAGGTACTCCACTAGTGACAGTGACCCAATCTGAGTATGTACCGTTAATAACCACCCTCTGTTTTCTATCATTGAGCCAGTTACTTACCCACTTACAGACGTTTTCTCCCAGTCCGAGCATTCTCATTTTATATACTAACCTTTTATGTGGTACAGTGTCAAATGCTTTGGAGAAGTCAAGATACACGACATGCATTGATTCGCCGCTGTCAAGTCTAGAACTTACCTCCTCATAGAAACTGATTAAATTAGTTTGACATGACCGATCCCTCACGAAGCCATGCTGATATGGCGTTATTTGCTTATTTCCGTTAAGATGCTCTAAGATAGCATCTCTCAGAAAACCTTCAAACAGTTTACCCACAACAGATGTTAAACTTACCGGCCTATAGTTTCCAGGCTCTGTTTTTGGACCCTTTTTGAATATTGGCACCACATTTGCCATGCGCCAATCCTGTGGGACATTCCCTGTCAGTATAGAGTCCGCAAATATCAGAAATAAGGGTCTGGCTATGACATTACTTAATTCCCTTAGGATACGGGGGTGTATGCCATCCGGTCCTGGCGATTTGTCTATTTTAATCTTTTTAAGTCGCTGTTGTACTTCTTCCTGGGTCAGACAGGACACTTTTAATGGGGAATTTATTTCAACATTCAGCATTTCATCTGACAGTTTATTTTCCTCAGTGAATACATTGGAGAAAAAAATATTTAACAGCTTTGCCTTCTCCTCGTCGCTCTCTGCGACTCCCCCCTCATTACTCTTTAAAGGGCCGACACCTTCAGATTTATACTTTTTAACATTTATATAATTGAAGAACATTTTAGGGTTAGTTTTACTCTCTTTGGCAATTAATCTCTCGGTCTCTAGTTTGGCTGCTTTTATTTGTTTTTTACATGTTCTATTTTTTTCCTTATAGTTTTTCAGCGCTTCCGTGCTACCCTCCTGTTTTAGTGTTTTATATGCTTTCTTTTTGTCATTTATTACTTTCTTTACAGTTCTGTTTATCCACATTGGTTTCTTTTTGTTCCTTAACCTTTTATTCCCATATGGTATGTACCTCTCACAATGAGCTTTTAGGATGCTTTTAAAGATATCCCATTTTGTGGCTGTATTTTTATTTGTGAGGACTTTATCCCAGTTAGTTAGGCCTATGACCTCTCTTAGTTGGCTAAATTTAGCTTTTTTGAAGTTTGGTATTTTTGTTCCTCCCTGTAGAAATGTTCTTTTGAATGATAATTGGAAGGTTATTACTTTATGGTCACTATTTCCCAGGTGTCCCCCAACCTGCACGTCTGTTGTTCTGTCAGGTCTATTGGTTAATACTAAGTCCAGTATGGCCGTCCCTCTAGTCGGTTCCTGAACCAGTTGGGAGAGGTAATTGTCTTTGGTTATTGCCAAGAACCTGTTTCCTTTATGAGATATACAAGTTTCAGTTACCCTGTCTATAACTGGGTAGTTGAAGTCCCCCATAATAACCACCTCATTATGATTTGCCGCCTTGTCTATCTCATTTAGTAGTAGATTTTCTGTGGACTCTGGTATATTAGGCGGTTTATAGTAAACTCCTATAAGTAATTTATTGTTGTTTTTAGCTCCATGTATCTCTACCCACAGGCTTTAGACAGGACTTTACATAAAGGCAGACCCCTCCCCCTCTCCGGTTTTGACGATCCTTTCTAAACAGACTGTAACCTTGTACATTAACTGCCCAGTCATAGCTATCATCCAACCATGTCTCAGTTATTCCCACTATGTCATAGTCCTCCTCACACATCACTAATTCCAGTTCACCAGTTTTATTAGTCAGGCTTCTGGCATTAGTATACATAGTATACATCTATATTAGTATACATCTATATATATATATAGAACAAAAATCGGACTGCACTCCAGAAGACTCTTCAATAAGTCAATATGTTTTATTCACCCATGAGGTGGCAAAGAGCGACGTTTCTCAAGCATTGGTACAAAAATTAACAGCACACATATAAAGGTGTATCAATCAAGACATTCAGTGTACAGACATAATTGGTAATAAAAGAAGTACAAGTACAAAATGTGTCTAAATACATAGAAAAATCAATAATCATCCCCAAAGGGTAAAGTGACATGTGCATATGATGAATCAAATACATGATATAGTAAATAACATACAGTACCATCAAGATGTGCATAATTGAATCCTACTGTATCGCATCAATTTGTAATCAGTGCATACACTTTAATTAATGTGAACATAAGAGGGGGGAGGAGACTAGTCAGTACCTGGAAGATCGATGTAGCCCACATATACCATGGCTCCGATTAGCGCGTCTGTAGGTTGCCTCTGCACATGTTCCGGCTGCATTACGTCATCAGTATCGGGCCAAAAGGAGACACACGTGCGCCGTGGGGTTGCCAACCGATGACCCAAGTTGGGGCAGGGCGGGGACCCGGAATGTGGCTAACACTGACGTGCTGGCAACATTGGGGCGCCGATTGGGTTTGGGTTATCCATCTTGGAAAAGGTGGTTACTCGCCTAACCTGCTTGTCAGTGGAATTTATCCACAGTGACTGGTCTTATATGATAGTGACAGTTTTGACTGCAATGATGAATTACAAAAAAGAGATCTGGCAATGTTCCCTTCTTGAATATGTCGGCAGTTACAAAGGTGACGGTGTTGCGCATGCGCCGCCTTTTCTAGCCGTCAGCATATGGCCAGTGCAGACGCGCTAATCGGCGCGATGGTATATGTGGGCTACATCGATCTTCCAGGTACTGACTAGTGTCCTCCTCCCTCTTATGTTCACATTAATTAAATTGTATGCACTGATTACAAATTGATGCGATACAGTCGGATTCAATTATGCACATCTTGATGGTACTGTATGTTATTTACTATATCATGTATTTGATTCATCATATGCACATGTCACTTTACCCTTTGGGGATGATTATTGATTTTTCTATGTATTTAGACACATTTTGTACTTGTACTTCTTTTATTACCAATTATGTCTGTACACTGATTGTCTTGATTGATACGCCTTTATATGTGTGCTGTTCATTTTTGTACCAATGCTTGAGAAAGGCTCATGTATGAGCCGAAACGTCGTTCTTTGCCACCTCATGGGTGAATAAAACATATTGACTTATTGAAGATAAGAAGATCCGGTTTTTGTTCTATACAAGTGGGTAAGCACCTATTGCCATACTTGGACCTTGCACCCTCTATATATATATATATATACACACTCACCTAAAGAATTATTAGGAACACCTGTTCTATTTCTCATTAATGCAATTATCTAGTCAACCAATCAAATGGCAGTTGCTTCAATGCTTTTAGGGGTGTGGTCCTGGTCAAGACAATCTCCTGAACTCCAAACTGAATGTCAGAATGGGAAAGAAAGGTGATTTAAGCAATTTTGAGCGTGGCATGGTTGTTGGTGCCAGACGGGCCGGTCTGAGTATTTCACAATCTGCTCAGTTACTGGGATTTTCACGCACAACCATTTCTAGGGTTTACAAAGAATGGTGTGAAAAGGGAAAAACATCCAGTATGCGGCAGTCCTGTGGGCAAAAATGCCTTGTGGATGCTAGAGGTCAGAGGAGAATGGGCCGACTGATTCAAGCTGATAGAAGAGCAACGTTGACTGAAATAACCACTCGTTACAACCGAGGTATGCAGCAAAGCATTTCTGAAGCCACAACATGCACAACCTTGAGGCAACAGCAGAAGACCCCACCGGGTACCACTCATCTCCACTACAAATAGGAAAAAGAGGCTACAATTTGCACAAGCTCACCAAAATTGGACTGTTGAAGACTGGAAAAATGTTGCCTGGTCTGATGAGTCTCGATTTCTGTTGAGACATTCAAATGGTAGAGTCCGAATTTGGCGTAAACAGAATGAGAACATGTATCCATCCTCTGATGGCTACTTTCAGCAGGATAATGCACCATGTCACAAAGCTCGAATCATTTCAAATTGGTTTCTTGAACATGACAATGAGTTCACTGTACTAAAATGGCCCCCACAGTCACCAGATCTCAACCCAATGGAGCATCTTTGGGATGTGGTGGAACGGGAGCTTCGTGCCCTGGATGTGCATCCCTCAAATCGCCATCAACTGCAAGATGCTATCCTATCAATATGGGCCAACATTTCTAAAGAATGCTATCAGCACCTTGTTGAATTAATGCCACGTAGAATTAAGACAGTTCTGAAGGCAAAAGGGGGTCCAACACCGTAATAGTATGGTGTTCCTAATAATTCTTTAGGTGAGTGTATATACACAGTTGCAAGAAAAAGTATGTTATAAGGAATCGTCTAGACCTGAAAGGGTGGGTAAGGAGTCCAATGGCTGAGACAATTAAAGGGGTTATCTGAGTTATGGGGAAAAAAAAACTTAGAAAACTCATCAGGACATACATATACATTAGTTAAGCTTGATTTCTTAAGAGAAAAAAAACATACTTACACCTTTGCATTGTGCTGTTATTATTGCTTTGTTTACACACTGCAGCAAAGTTGTGGGGGAGTGTAACAACAACGCCTGAGCTCTCCCTCATGAATATTTGTGGGTGTGAAAAATCTGCCATTTCCCGCCCCCTGCTCTGCACAGCCTAACTTTGAATAAAAAAAAAAAACTGTCACATGATCATCTCCTAGCTCACACAGGCAGAAGATCTTCCTGTATAATATCAGGGGCGTAACTAAAGGCTCATGGGCCCCGATGCAAGAGTTCAGCTTGGGCCCCCCTTCCCTCAGTGCTTTGTGTGTCTTCTTATGCGGCACAAGTGTATTTGGGCCCCTTCAGGCTCCTGGGCCCGGTAGCGACTGCTACCTCTGCACCACCTATAGCTACACCCCTGGATAATATATACAGTTGCAAGAAAAAGTATGTGAACTTTTTGGAATGATATGGATTTCTGCACAAATTGGTCATAAAATGTGATCTGATCTTCATCTAAGTCACAACAATAGACAATCACAGTGTGCTTAAACTAATAATACACAAAGAATTAAATGTTACTATGTTTTTATTGAACACACCATGTAAACATTTACAGTGCAGGTGGAAAAAGTATGTGAACCCCTAGACTAATGACATCTCCAAGAGCAAATTGGAGTGAGGTGTAAGCCAACTGGAGTCCAATCAATGAGATGAGATTGGACGTGTTGGTTACAGCTGCCCTGCCCTATAAAAAACACACACCAGTTCTGGGTTTGCTTTTCACAAGAAGCATTGCCTGATGTGAATAATGCCTCGCACAAAAGAGCTCTCAGAAGACCTACAATTAAGAATTGTTGACTTGCATAAAGCTTGAAAGGGTTATACAAGTATCTCCAAAAGCCTTGCTGTTCATCAGTCCACGGTAAGACAAATTGTCACTAAATGGAGAAAGTTCA
This sequence comes from Bufo bufo, assembly GCF_905171765.1. Lineage (NCBI taxonomy): Eukaryota > Metazoa > Chordata > Amphibia > Anura > Bufonidae > Bufo > Bufo bufo. Next base: position 61,258,376 of record NC_053396.1, read on the forward strand.
GCACTGCTGCTACTCTTCCTAGGAGTGGCCGTCCTGTAATGATGACTGCAAGAGCACAACTGTCACAATACTAGTGGAATACTGCTGGAATCCAATGGCAGGGACAAGGCCTGTACACAGGAAACACTGGAGTCTTGAATAGGAGGTTGCAGGATTGAAGGATGTAGCAGAGCCAAGCAAGCGGAGCCGTAACCGATAGCAACGGTGCAAGACTGAAGGATGCAGCAGAGCCAGACAGGCAGAGCTGTTACCAGTAGCAACAGTGCAGGACTTAAGGATGCAGCAGAGCCAGGCAGGTGGAGCCATTACCGGTAGCAACGGTTCAGGACTGAAGGATGCAGCAGAGCCAGGCAGGCGGAGCCGTTACCAGTAGCAACGGTGCAGGACTGAAGAATGCAGCAGAGCCGAGGTCAGACGAGCAATGGATCAGGGCAGGTGGCACAGGAACGTAGTCAAGCAATCCGGGTTGACAACAGGAGGTAGCAGGATCTCACAAAGTAGCAGGGTAAACCGCAAGTAGGAGGAACAAACCAGAGAGCTAGTTCCAAGCAAGAGGCCTGCATGAGCAGAAGCTAAACACAATACTCAAGCAATAAGTAACAGGCTTAAGAGGTTTAAATGTGAAACAGGAAGTAAGATGGCACCCAGCTGAGACACAATCCACCATCTTAAATGAGGGAGAACTTGAGAGCAAGATACTCTGAACTAAACAGACGTAGCAGGATGATTTCTGACATTACTCCCACCTCAACATTACTCCCACCTACGGACGAGACCTGACTTGGTTTCCCAGGATGTCTTTAATGAAACTGTTTGATCAGTCGGGGAGCATTAATAAATATTTTCCACCGGTTCCCAAGAATTCTCTTCAAACCCATAACCCTGCCACTTAATGAGGTATTGTAGTCCAGGATTTTCTCTATAACAAATTGTTCTTGCCCATCTATCTCCACAGAATCAGGAGGAGGATGGATACGTTCCGGAAAAGGATTGGGTATGGCAGGCTTAAATAGGGACACATGAAAAACAGGATGAATCTTCATAGATCGTGGAAGCTTGAGCCGAACAGCTACTAGACTAATTATCCCGATGATCTTATAAGGCCCAATAAATTTCTGTCCAAGTTTTGGTGAGGGAACCTTAAGTTTCAAATTCCTAGTGGAAAGCCATACTTTATCGCCTATTTTAAACATTGGTGCTGGTCTACGAAATGTATCTGCCGCCTTCTTGTAATTTTCTTGAGCCCTGTCTATTGCTTCTTTTAGTAGCTCTAAATTTTGCTGTAATGCAGAGATCCTTTCAGCGACTGCTGGAATAGGTGAAACAGCGGGGAATTTGGGAAGAATATTTGGATGATACCCTAAATTTGCAAAGAAAGGAGTTTGCTTGGTGGAAGCATTTTGGGAGTTATTGTAAGAGAACTCAGCCACAGGAAGCAGATTGACCCAATCATCTTGTAAATGGCAGATATAGCATCGAAGATACTGTACCAGAGTCTGATTTGTGCGTTCAGTTTGTCCATTAGATTGTGGGTGAAAGGCGGTTGATAGATTAATATCAATCTCAAGTGCTGTGCAAAAACTAAGCCAAAATTTTGATGTAAACTGCACACCATGATCCGAGATTACTTCATCAGGGTCTCCATGATAACAAAACACATTCTGAACTACAAGGTCAGCAGTATCTTTAGCAGAGGGTAGGCTGGTACATGGAATGAAATGTGCAGCCTTGGTGAGCCGGTCAACTACTACCAAAATTGTGTATTTTCCTTTAGAGGTAGGTAGATCTACGATAAAGTCCATGGAAATAGAACCCCAGGGACTTCACATCTGGGCCATTTGCCCCCTTCCTGACCAGGCCTAATTTTGCAAATCTGACATATCTCACTTTATGTGGTAATAACTTTGGAACGCTTTTACTTATCCAAGCCATTCAGAGATTGTTTTCTTGCGAGTCGCGACACATTGTACTTCATTATAGTCATAAATTTGAGTCAATATATTTCACCTTTATTTATGAAAAAATAACAAATTTACCAAAAATTTAGAAAAAAAATTGCAATTTTCAAATTTCAATTTCTCTGATTTTAAAACAGAAAGTGATGACTAATAGAATATTTATTACTTAACATTCCCCATATGTCTACTTTATGTTGGCATAATTTTAGAAATGTCATTTTATTTTTTTAGGATGTTAGAAGGCTTAGAAGTTTAGAAGCAATTTTTAAAATTTTTAAGAAAATTGCCAAAACCCACGTTTTAAGTACCAGTTCAGGTCTGAAGTCACTTTGTGGGGCCTACATAGTGGATACCCCCATAAATGACTCCATTGTAGAAACTACACCCCTCAAGTTACTTAAACCTGATTTTACAAACTTTGTTAACCCTTTAGGCGTTCCACAAGAATTAAAGGAAAATGGCGATCAAATTTTTAAATTTTACTTTTTTGGCAGATTTTCCGTTTTAATCCATTTTTTTCTTTAACACATCGATGGTTAACAGCCAAACAAAACTCAATATTTATGACCACATGTGGGGTGTTTCTGTAAACTGCAGAATCTGGGTCAATAGAAGCATTTGCATGTTCGGCCCATGAAGCCGAGACTGCTCTCGTTGAATGAGCCCTAATGTCTTGAGGACAGGGAAGCCCCTGGCCTCTTTAATGACTATTTTAATCCATCTTGCTAATGTCGCTTTAGAAGCTTTCTTGCCTTTATTGCGGCCAGAAAATTGAATAAACAGATTTGAGTCCAATCTGAAGGTACTGGTAAAGTCTAGGTAGGAAAGGAGAGAACGTCTAATGTCTAGAAGATGGAACTCCTTCTCCCTTTCGGTCTTCGGATCTGTGTAGAAGGTTGGTAGTACTATTTCCTGATTACGGTGAAAGGAAGAAACCACCTTAGGTATAAAGGATGGGTCTAGCCTTAGTACGACTCTATCCTCACAAATTGTAAGTTATGGCTCACGGATGGTAAGGGCTTGGATTTCTCCTAGTCTACGAGCTTATTTAATAGCTACTAGAAACATCATTTTTAAGGTTACGTTTCTTAAGCTGCTTTCATGTAAGGGTTCAAAGGGTGGTTTTGTTAAGGCATTGAGAACTAGCAACAGATCCCAAGGTGGAAACGGGGATCTTAGTGTTGGTCTAATCCGCGTGGTTGCCTTTAAAAACCTGTTTACCCATCGATTTTCTGAAAGGGAGTAATTTAGAAACCAACTTAAGGGTGCAGTCTGAACCTTAAGGGTACTGGGTTTAAGACCCATGTTGAACCCTTCCTGGAGGAAATCAAGAATATCTCCCAGACTCGGGAGTAGAGGATTCTTCCCTCTCAGTGTCATCCAGGAGCAGAATTTTTTCCAGATTTTATTATAAATTGCAGATGTCACCTGTTTATGGCCTCTCTGAATGGTGGATATTACTCCGTCTGAGAATCCCTGTAATTTTAACAAGTCCCTTTCAGAAGCCACGCTGTTAATTTCAGCTTGGTTACTTCTGGATTCCAGATTGGACCCTGATGCAACAGGTCTGGCCTGAGAGGGAGAGGGATCGGTTTCTCTTGACTTAGTGAGGACAGAACCGGGAACCAGGTTTGTTTTGGCCAAAAAGGAGCTATGAAGATCACTCTGGATGATTCCCTGCTGATCTTCCTCAGAGCTATTGAAATCAGGGGGAAAGGAGGAAACGCATAAGCTAGCTTCATGTTCCAGGGCTGGGATAAGGCGTCTACTGCTGTGGGATGATCGGCTGGATTTCGGGAGAAGAAGGAGGCTGTTTGTGCATTCTCCCTTGATGCAAAGAGATCTATCTCTGGGTACCCCCATGTTGATGTCAGCTCTAGAAACACCTGTCTTTTTAGAGTTCATTCGTTTGGATCTATAAAATGTCTGCTGAGGAAATCTGCCGACTGGTTTCTTGAACCCTGTAGGTGTACCGCTGAGATTGACAGCACATTCTCCTCTGCCCAGGAAAAAATTTTGTTTGTCAGATTCTGAAAGAGAGGATATTTTGTTCCCCTTTGATGTTTGAGGAAGGAGACCGCTGTCATGTTGTCTGATAGGATTCTTATATTCTGTCCGCTCAGAAGAGCTTGACTTTTTTTGAGTGTCTCCCACACGGCCTGAAGCTCTCTGAACTTTGAAGATCTGTTTTTTATGGTCTGGTTCCAGGTTCCCTGGAAGTAGTAGATTCCAACCTTTGCACCCCATCCTTGTTGGCTGGCATCTGTTGTCACTACAGTGTATGGACTTAGATTCCAGGAGACTCCTTTTGATAGGTTGTTTGGAATTTGCCACCAATCCAGAGATTTCCGAGCATTCTCTTTTATAGGGATTTTCCGATCTATGGATCGATGGTCTCCATCCCAGACCGCTAGAATCATTTTCTGTAGGACTCTTGTGTGATGTTGACTCTACGGTACCGTGAATATACAAGATGTCATTAGGCCCAGAATGCTCATGGCCTCTCTGATGGTGCACACGGATTTCTTCTGAAATGCTTTCAATCTTTTGACAAAGGTTTTGTTGTTTTTGAACTGGAAGGAAAGACCTCTGTAGATTCGAATCTAGCATCGTTCCAAGGAAAATCTTTCTGGTTTCTGGTACTAGGTTTGATTTTTCCCAATTTATGATCCAGCCTAGGTCCTGTAGGAGGGATATTGTCGTCTGTGTTTGCTCCGTTAGTACTATCGCGGAATCTGCGGTTAGGAGAAGATCGTCTAAATAAGGTACAATCTTTATTCCTTTCAGTCTGAGGAAGGCTACTATCTCTATTACCAACTTTGTAAACACTCGAGGGGCTGTTGATATCCCAAAGGGCAGGCACTGAAACTGATAATGATTTATTTTCCCCGCTTCTCTTACTGCGAATCTTAGGAATTTTTGGTGGTCTGGATGTATTGGTACATGGTAGTAAGCATCTTTTAAGTCCAAGGTGCACATTACCGCTCTCTGAGAGATGAGGGGTGTAGTTGATCTTACTGATTCCATCTTGAAGCGGCGATACTTTATGAAGACGTTTAGGGGTTTTAGGTTGATTATAGTTCTGAATGAACCATCTGGCTTTTTGACCAGGAATAACCTTGAATAGAAGCCCCTGTCTTTCTGATCTGCAGGGACGCGGGTCACTGCGCCTAGATTCCTTAATTTCGCGACGTCTTTTAAGAGGTTTTCTTGTGATGTACCTTCTCCGTACCCTGTCAGCACAAATTTTTGTTGCGGAGCTGATATAAATTCTATCTTGTATCCTTCTTGAATAATTTGGAGCACCCATGGGTTTTGAGTTATTTGGCTCCATGCTGGGAGAAAGGATCTTAATCTCCCCCCGACTGGCCTGGCGTCGATGTTTGTCTTGGGAAGTGTTGGGGTAAAGCAGAAATCCTCTGCCCTTACCCCCTTTTGGATAGGACCATCTCCCCGACTTTCCCTTATCTTTATACGTTTGGTTTTTTGGCTGGAATTTTTTATGAAAAAAATGTGTCTTCCTAGTTTTTGTCTCTGGAAACCATATTTTTTTTATCTGAGGCTTTCTCAAGAATTTTATCCAGGCTAGGCCCAAACACATCTGATCCTGAAAATGGAATTGCACACAATTTATTCTTTGAGGTAAGATCGCCAGACCAGTTCTTTAACCACAGAGCTCTCCTTGCGGTGTTCAGAAGGGCCCCACTTTTAGCTGCGAACCTGACTGACTCAGCCGAGGCGTCCGCTGTAAAGGCAGTCGCCATCTTTAGGAGCGGGATAGTCTCCAAAATGTCTTCCCTGGGGGTTCCCATTGACAAATGATTCTCCAGCTGAGATAACCACATTAGTAAGGATCTAGCTGGCTGCCACGTTAGTTGAAATTAAGGCCGCAGAAGTCTCCCAAGATTTTCTCAGGAGACCATCAGCCTTGCGGTCCATGTGGTCTTTCAGCTGGGAGGAGTCCTCAAATTTGATCGCTGTTTTTTTAGCTACCCTGGCGACTGGGGCGTCTATTTTAGGGATTTCTTCCCATAGTTTAGTATCCTCCTTGTCAAAAAATAAGCAACTTTTGAATTCCCTAGGAATAAAAAGCCTTTTCTCTACATCTTCCCACTCATCCAAGAACATTTGTTTTAAACGCGAATTCAAGGGAAAAACTTTTCTCTTTTTTGTAATTAGGCCAGCAAACATTTCCTCCTGAATGGATCTTTTTGTCGGTTCGTCCGAGATATCCATAGTCTGCCTAACTGCAGTCAGGAGGGAATCCATGTCCTCAGTTGAGAAACAGTATTTACGTTTCTCCTCGTGGGATGAGGAAGGCAAGGACTCCTCTTCTTCCTCTTCTTCCGAATATTCCACCTCTATAACCTCTGGGTCTGATTCTAAGGCTTCTCTAGGTCTTTTTATCCCGGCGGTTTGCTCAGCCACCTAGGCGTTATCAGGGAGGAAACTGACGCTTTAACTTCTTCTTTAATGATGGCCCTAAGGTCTGTTAATAGGGACGACTGTTCCTCTTTCATCATTTTATTAATACAGTCCGCACAAAGCTTCTTTGTATATGAGTCCTGAAGCCTTTTGCTGCAGATAGCACATCTTTTAGGCTTCTTTTTACTCTCCACTTTGAGGGTAGGATCTTTTTCTCCCTAAGAGACATGATGATAGAAAAGCAGGCTATAATGCTTTGCTACACCTATCTTTATACCCTCCATTGTAGTGCTGGGTTACTCACATGTCCTTGGGCAGGAGGGTCTGGGGACTGCTCTCTCATACCGGATGAATCCATAACTGAGGGACTCACACTTAGCCCAACCAGAATTTAAATGCCACTGGCACTTACCCTTCCTGACGTGGATGCTCCTCCCATTTCACCTTCCGGTCATTCTCAGGAATTCCGGATGGGACGCGAGGCTGGGAAGCCAGGCCTCCAGCGTCCCTCGCCGTGGGGATTGATCGCAGGGCGCCGCCATACTGGATCCGGTGTCAGAGGTTACGCGCATGCGCACTCCTTCCCCGGCACCTCTACATCACTTCCGGCTCAGCGCAGAAGGCCGGAAGTGACAGAAGACGCTCCGACTCCCGCGCGGTCTCCCCTGGAGGAAGCATCCTGCAGCCCAGAGCCCCAGCGGGGTTGCGGCTACCGTTCTCCAGCCCCTAGGATTTTTGTTCCCAGCAGTGAGCCCCATGACCCACAGGTACTGGAGGGGCTGGGAGGCTAAGGGACCCCAGCTTAAGGGTTTTAGCCCGGCGAGATAGAAAGGAAAAAAGGAAAAATTTAAAGGTCCAAAGAGAGACACCTTCTCTCTGCCCCGTCCATTATTGGGACAGGAAAAAACACTGGTGAAGGTGGGTGGGGGGGAGCTTTTAACCTCTCTCTGTTTCCTGTCCCAATAGTGGGCGGGGGAGACAACCTCCATGTAGTGCTGTCATGGAGGACGTCCTGGAAAATTGGTTGTTTTAGCACAGTTTTTTTTTTTTCCGGTGTTCACCCGAGGGGTTAGGCAATGTGATCTTTTTATAGAACTGGTTGTTACGGATGCGGAAATACCTAATATGTATACTTTTTCTTATTTATTTAAGTTTTACACAATAATAGCATTTTTGATACAAAAAAAATTATGTTTCAATGTGTCCATGTTCTGAGAGCTATAGTTTTTAATTTTTTTTAGCGATTTTATTATGTAGGGGCTAATTTTTTCCGTGATGAGGTGACGGTTTCATTGGTACCATTTTGTGGGACATACGCCTTTTTGATCACTTGGTGTTGCACTTTTTGTGATGTAAGGTGACAAAAATTGCTTTTTTTGACACAGTTTTTTATTTTTGAAGGGTTAGGTCATGTGATATTTTCATAGAGCTGGTTGTTACGGACATGGCAATACCTAATATGTATACTTTTTTTTATTTATTTCACTTTAACACAATAATAGCATTTTTGAAACCAAATAAATGATGTTTTAGTGTCTCCATGTTCTGAGAGCTATAGTTTATTTTTATTTTTTGAGAGATTTTCTTATTTAGGGGCTAATTTTTTGCAAAATGAGGTGAAGGTTTTATTGGTACCATTTTGTGGGACATACACCTTTTTGATCACTTGGTGTTGCACTTTTTGTGATGTGAGGTGACAAAAATGCTTTTTTTGACACCATTATTATTATTTTTCATGGTGTTTATCGGACTGGGTCGATCATGTGATATATTTATAGAGCTGACCGTCACGGACGCGGAAATAGCAAATATGTCTATTTTATTTTATTTTTTCTATTTTTTTTTATTCCTTACTTGGGGAATTTGTTTTTTACATGTGAAACCTTTTTTTTAACACTTTATTTTTTACATACAAGACCTCTAGGGGACATTTAACTTCACATTTTATTTTTCACAGTTGATTTCTCCTGTAACTGGGGCTGACATAGTAGCCCCAGTTACAGGAGAAATACACCACCCAGAGAGGCTGTACAGCACAATACAGCACTGTACTGATCGAGGTCTGTGAAAGACCTCACAGCTTCTGCACTCTCCCGGCCCCGGCGATCACATGACCGCCGGGCTGTAACAGGAATCGCATAGCGTTTCCTGCACTGTATACACAGCGCTCGGTGAGCGCTGTGTATACAGCGATCTAGAAGGCAGGGACACCTGGGAACTGTCCCTGCCTTCTCTAAGGGTTGCCCTGCTGTCACTGACAGCGGGCAACCCGATCTGCCGCTGCACCATTAGCGTGTAGCTGCGATCTCTGAATGGACGTTTTTTTTTTTGAACAATAATTTTTCTTGAAAAAAGTTTTCATATAAAGTAGGTTACAGAATGAATGAATGACAATCACATGTACATTGTTTGAAACAAGGAAAATTAAGGCAATTGTGAAGCTTCTAAAGTTAGAAGTTATTGCACAGAATATGACAGGAAATATTATACCGTTAAAAGGAATAAAGCTTATCAGGTACATATATAATGAGGCAAGTACTTGTATGCAGAGATATTCAACAATGAGAAGAACTTTATAATCTAATGGTTGCGCTAGGAGGTAGTTTACAACTACTATGATTTAGCCATACATCCCAATTCTTTAGGAATGAAGATTTCGAATTCCTAGAAGATGCCCATAAACCTTCATATAAGCAGCTGTTATCCAGAGTTCTAAAAATTCTATTAATATTAGGGAGGTTCCCAGATTTCCAACAAGCAGTGATTTTTAGTCGGGTGGCAAATATTAAATGGCTGGCTATAGACCTAAAGTGATAGGGAAGGTCTATAAGTCCAACAGACAAAAGAGCCATCTTAGATGAAGGTCTAATAGGATAACAAGCTAAAGATGAGATGAACTTAAATATTGAATCCCATAAACATCTAACTTTAGGGCAGTCCCACCACAAATGTAAATATGAACCAGGAACTTGGCCACATCTCCAACACTCTGGAGAAATCTCAGGGAAAATCCTATTTAGGTAGAGAGGGGTTCTGTACCATCTATATAGTATTTTCCTTGCCCCTTCTAAATGGTCAGAGCATTTAGACAGTTTGGATACGGAGGTAAAAGCTTCTTTCCAATCTGAATCCGTGAGGACAGAGTCCAACTCAGAATTCCAAAGATCCAAAGTATGTTGTAAAGGGTTTATAAGTGATTCTTTCAAGAGTTGATAGCCTTTAGTGATACCTTTGTCCAGGTTTTGGGACATATGTATCCATTTTAGAAGTGCAAGGTTATTAGAGTTAAAGTTAAACATTCTTGGAGATTTTAGTAAGTGTCTTATCCTTAGATATTTATAGAAATCTGAGTTGGGGATATTAAAGTCTCTGTGTAATTGAGCAAATTCAACAAAGATACCATCCTTCCATAGTTGTTTAACATCAGTAATGCCTAAGGCCACCCAATTATTAATCCGTAAGTCTGGGATGGCTAATTCACAGATTTCCAGAGGCACTGAGAATACTGAAGTGGGAATTAGCTTATCTATTCTAGCAATGGAGTACCAGGTGTTATGTATTGCAGTCAAAGTTGATAATGAAGAGTTATTTTTGATACCAAAGACCGCTGTAGCGGAAAGACGTAAACTTATGTCATGGGCTCCCATAAAACTTTTTTCTAATGAAACCCATTTTTTTGAGATGTCATCTTTAATCAAATATCTCAGTTGGTCGAGTATAGACGAGGCGTGATAATGTTTAATAGAAGGGACATTGAGACCTCCTGTTTTGAGTGGTTTGCTAAGGATAAGTGCTTTCACTCTGGGTTTAAATTTTCCCCAGATGTGGCGGTTAATTAAGGATTGTAGCTTGGTTATATAACCAGTGGGAATGGTAAATGGGATATTACGGAACATATAAATAATTTTGGGAAGAATGACCATTTTCAGTGCAGCTATTCTTCCTAACCATGAGAGAGAGTCCATCCTTAGGTTATTTAAAGAGTCACTAATTTTATTATATAGAGGCCAGAAGTTAACCTTGAATAGTTTGTTGGTGGGGAAAGCAAGTTGAATGCCCAGATATGTCAAAGATTTATCAGCCCAGGGAAATTTATATGAATTGAAAATTAAACGTTTGGTAGCCGGGGATAACCCTAAATCAAGTATTTGGGACTTGTTGATATTTATTTTATAGAAGGATGCTTTGCCAAACATGGATATAGTGTCATTAATAGCAGTTATTGCAGTAGTTGGATTTGATGTTATAATTAAGACATCATCTGCGAAGAGACCTATACGGTGATCTATGTCTCCTACCAATATCCCTTTAATAAGCGGGGAGGATCTAATATGTTCAGCAAAGGGTTCCATTTCAAGAGCAAATATCAAGGGTGATATAGGGCAGCCTTGTCTGGTTCCATTCTTGATATTGAATGGGGCAGACAGAAAACTGGACGATGATATAGAGGCACTGGGATTAGAGTATAAGGACATAACTGCAGATAGGAAGAATTCCCCAAATCCAAACTTTTTTAAAGTTGCATAAATATATTCCCAGTGTATTCTATCGAACGCCTTCTCCGCATCCAAGGAAAGAAACAGAGAAGGTGTCCGGGTGGCATATGCCACGTCTAATAGATCTTTAAACCTTCTAGTACCATCCGATGATTGTCTATTGGGGACAAAACCAATTTGATCATTGGAAATTAAAGAAGGCAGAATGTTAGATAACCTTTTTGCCAGTATTTTCGCAAAAATCTTTATATCAGAATTTAAAAGTGATATGGGTCTGAAGTTAGCCGGTTTATCTGCAGGTTTACCGGGTTTTGGAAGGGTAATGATCAATGCGTTTAGCATGTCTTTTGGGATTGAGTTTTGCGCTGCTATTAAGTTAAATGTTCTATTCAGGAAGGGATTTAAAATGTGTGAGAAGTTCTTGTAATATTCATTTGTTAGTCCGTCTGGACCAGGGGATTTATTATTTTTGAGGGAATGGAGTGCCTCGGAAATTTCTGAATGTGTGATTTTAGAATTAAGTGTTTGATTTTAATTTGGAGTTAAGGACGGCAGGGAGATGCCACTAAGGAAGTCATTGATATATTCAGTAGTAGGTTGGACAATGTCAGTTGATTTTTCTAAATTGTACAGATTTGCCTAATAGTTGGCAAATTCCTCTGTTATGTGTTTGGGATTAAACAGTTTTTTGCCTTGAGTATCATAAAGAAAGGGAATTCTTGTCTTGACTTCTCTTTTTTTAACTCTATTTGCTAAGATTTTTGATGCTTTGTTACCTTGTGAATAGTGGTCTGATTTAATTTTACGAAGATGGAACTCATGTTTTTCATGAAGGTGAAGGTAGAGGTGATGCCTGGCTGTTTTCAATTTGCTGAAGATTTTTGGGTCTAGAGAAGATTTAGAAGATTCCTCTAGGGACTTAATGTCAGCTAGTAATGTATCCAGGGTTTTCCTTCTATTTTTTTTCTGAATAGCCGCATGTTTTAGCAGTACACCTCTAATAAACGCCTTGTGTGCGCTCCATAATGTGGTGTCTGATACCAAACTATTATCATTAGTTTTAAAATATTATTTTAGAGAGTTTTCTACATCCGTACGTATAGAGGAATTTTGGAGCAAGGAATTATTAAGTCTCCACGGGGAGTATACTCTATTATTGTACATGTCATCTAATGTGAGAGTTATAAACGCATGATCAGACCATGTGATATTGGAAATAGATACATCTAACACTTTTTGAAGAAGCCACTTATCTGAAATAAAAAGATCAATTCTAGAGTATGTACTATGTGGATGTGAGAAAAACGTGAAATCCTTTTCATTGGCGTGATGGACCCTCCAAATATCAAGGAGCCCTTCCTGAAATAAAAAATCTTGAAGGAGCGAGTTTTTAAGAGAAGGGGGAGGGGAGGGTAGCCTATCAATTGAGGAATCAGAGCACATATTAAAGTCGCCACAGATAAATAAGGATCCCTGTTTGGAGTCCTGAGCCAATTTAATAGTGTGCTTGATGAAATTTATCTGATCAGAGTTAGGAGCATAAAGATTCACTATTGTGTATCTAGAGTTGTTTATGTCGCATATAATGATAATATTTCTACCCACTTTATCTGATATTATATTATGACATTGAAAGGCAATAGTGTTCTTAAAGCCTATAATCACACCCTTCCTTTTTTTAATAGCTGGAGAAAAAAAAGTGTGTGGAAAGGAGGGGTGACAGAATCTGTAGGAGTCTTCCTCATTAAGGTGAGACTCTTGAATGCAAATAATGTCAGCTCTCTGTCTTCTCACCTCATTCCAGCATGTGGAACGCTTAAAAGGGCTATTGAGACCCTTAACATTTGCTGAGAAGATCTTTATACCTTTACTGGCCATCTTAAAGCTTCAGAACAACCTGCTAGTATATCTAACCTGAATAAAATATATAAAAAAACATGCAGTAAAGAATAAAGTACCCAGATGTTACCGTGTGATAATTGAGGGGACCGTGGGATTGTACCTTTGTTTTCAGGTATTTGAGGAGATAGAGGTAGATCCCTTGTGTGTAACCTTATAAAACAATAAATTAAAACATAAAAAATAAAGTAAGTAATAAATAACAATAACATAATAAGGGTCTAACAATGACCACAAAACTGTGATGTCTATCACTTAGTATGAGAGGCGTAAAGGAAACAGTGGATTAGGGAATATGAACACTTAGATGGAATATGTGTTCTGAGAGGTAGAGCAGCAGGGTGTGGAACCCCGTAAGACTTGTATAACATAGCAATAAGCTTAAGAGACTATAGTTACTGTCCAGAATGGAGGTCACAGAGGATTTCTTCCTACTGTGGTCCACTCTGGTGTTAGGTTGAGATGCTTTCTATCAGGAGAGGACCTATTGGTAGGAGAGTTCATTGCTTTGTCTTTGTCTTTGGCGCCCTCTGGTGACACAATGATGTTCCATTTGGAAAAGGCTTCTGACGCTTCCTGAGGAGAAACTAGAACAATTGATGAGTTTTGATATCTCACAATCAGCTTAACAGGGAAACCCCATTTGTAGGGGATATTGTTATCCCTTAGCGCTTTGGTGTAGATTTGAAAATCACGCCTCCTGCTTAGTGTCGCTGGTGTGAGGTCGGTAATCAGGAGGACATTACAGAATCTTTCAGGAATATCTTTCCTCTCTTTTTGAGCTTCTCTCATCAGGGAATCTTTTAGATGGTAAAAATGGATCCTGGCAAGGACGTCCCTGGGAATAGAGGCTGGAAGAGCTTTAGGTTTAGGAACCCGATGTACCCGGTCAATGATTAACTCTGATCCAGGAGTATCTGGTAGATCATCTTCAACCACATTGTGATTATCTACCAGAGAATAATGTGCTGTAACAAATTCCTCCATTTTTTCTTCTAAATGTGCGGTTCTTTCTCCTATAGCGACTATATCTGCATGTATAACAGAAATTGTCTCTTTAAAATCGCCATGAATAGATCTTTTCAGATCTGCAAGCATGTCCTGCATTGTGGCTACTGTTAATCCAGGGTCTTTGCCTGGTGATGCAGTGTAAGTATCAAGGGGAGGATTATAGGATTGTTGTTCACTCACCCTCTTTTGTTTTTTAGGTTCCTGTGATGCTGGAGGGCTGTAGCCTGCTGCAGAGGCAGACCCAGAAGATCGCTGGTCGCATATCGCTGCAGTGGAGGAACGGAGCTCTCCTTCTGTGTGGCGGGAATCGGCGCCATTTTGAGAGGACCCAACGGCTGGATGGAAGAACGCCGTCATTTTCTGAGGCTGCGCTCCCTTCTTCTTCCCTCTTGTCATCATCGGCGGAGCTGCAGGATCAAGGTCTGTCCTGGGGCAGGTAAGTATGAAAGTTATTGCTTGTATAATGGTCGCTTTGTGCCGCTGAACAGAGTTCCACAGACGGAGCTCAGGCACTAAGCTTCCTCTCCTCCCGGCATCCGGCCACGCCCCCCGGACGTTTTAAAACATCCATTCAGAGATAGAGAACCACCTCCCAGACGTTTATAGTCTATGGGCGGATGGGAGGTGGTTAAGCACCAAATGCACATCATCAGGTGGTCGTGTGAGATTGTGGAAAAGCTCTGCCGGTAATGTGTATGTTTAAATTGTATTGGAGCTGTCATTTGGCATTCCGGGCACTAGAGGCCACTGTTTTGCAACACAGTCAGCACACTCTGGGATCTGCATATGCAAAGCAGCATGCATGACTCATGCATGCATGCTGCTTCTGAGTGAACCAGGAAGTGCTGATCTGACATGGTGGAAGCAATGTTCTGTGAGAGACTGAATCCGATTCCATCTTGGCTTCCGGGTGTCCAGGAGTGAACAGGCACGCAAAGGAAGGAGACTAGTTGTTGTCCCTTACTTGGATCCGGCTCTTTGAAAGAGAGATTGTTCCAGGAAGACAGTGTACAGCGTGTGGGCAGAAGTCTGATTACCAAGCAAGGCAGCACGGTTCCTGAGAGTTTAGTGGCCAACCTGAGTAAGCGGCATCCTTGGGCTCAGAACGGACGCAGGTCAGTACACCTGATTCCTTTTTGTCTTATACTGAGTGGCGCCTGAAGTAACAGAGACTAAGCCTAGGCCTGAACATAGTTAGATAGTTAGGGTTATAGGTTTTGCTAGGCCGGACAGAACTGTTCTGCGGTGCAGTATTTTGACTTGCAGGCTCTGCTGCGTTTGCCACCGGCTAGGTGAGTCCTCTTTAGCGGCACAGCACGACTTGCAGGCTCTGCTGTGTACGCCACCGGGTTAGGCCTGTCCCTCGGACAGGGACAGTGACTGGGAGCCAGGGGCATAGCTTAGTCTGTGTTTATTCATATTGTTGTGTTATTACTATTGTTAAAGTAAAGTTTCTGTTCTTGCATATAAAGCTGGTGTCAGTGTCGCTTTTCTTGTCTGTAACTTCGCTGTATCCTGGGGAGCCCACCCCGGTACATGGCTTACAACTTGGCGTAGTCGGCAGGATACAGCGACCGTTATGGACGGGAACGCGGCGGGAGATCGTCCCCCGATGCCAGTAGTGCACAGGCGCAAGGCAGCTTGCCCCCAAAAATATGGCTACCCCAGTAGGATACATCCCTGTAAAGGCACTACTGCGTCATCTGCCAAAGTATGACGGTAGAAACATGACCTTGCAGGACTGGACTCAAAGGGTGCGAAGTGCGGTTACATTGTGTAACCTAACTCCCGAACTGCGGGCCGAGGTTGCGTTGGGAGCCCTAGAGGGTGACATCAGGCGGACAGTGATGGTAAGACCTGACTCCGAGAGAGATACCCTAGAGAAGATATTCTCCCTGCTAGAGAGAGCCCAAGGGGGGCAGGCCAAAGTGGTACAGTTACGGAGTCATTTCTTTAACCAACCCCAGTGAGAGGGCGAGACCCTGATGCAATATTCCAATGCTCTACAGGAGACGCTGAATGATGAGACCCTGAGCCCATGGTCGTGCTGGTGGGCATGAATATACTGAGAGACCTAGACCATCAACTCTATGCCAAGGAAGCGCCGAAGTACTGGCAACGGGCCACCGCACACCGGCCTACCCAGAAGGTCTTACAACAGATGGTGAGGAGCAGTAGCCTGCAAAAGAGTAACCTGTCCGGTCGGGCCATTGGAGATGTGAGGGTGCTCCGGAGTACTCCGCTGAAGATCCCACCTCGACAAGAGCGAATATTGATCCTGCCAGTGGGGGCTGGACGACGACTGAATGGACTGGAGGTCCTAATTGAACCCACTTATCAAGAAGAAATGCAGATTCGCCCACTGGTAGCCCGGGCCCTCGCCATTGTGAAGGACGGATGTGTGCCTATACGCTGCTGTAATGTTGAGGACTGCGAGTTAACCGTCCCCGCAAACACCCTGCTGCCCAAAGTTTATGTGTCCTAAGGGGGTATCGCTCGATGAAGGGGCTTCACACTGCAGCCGGATAGGAGATCAGCCTGGACCTATGCTGTGGAGATCCATTCAAGGGAAACCCCGACAGCGGAGTGGAACGGTCGAGTGATCAATTTCATGGCCCCTATGGGGGTGGACTGCAGAACCCTGACCCCGGGGGAACAAAAGCTGCTGGAAGACACCATCTGGGACTTTCAGGAGGCCTTCTCAAGACATGATGAGGACTTTGGGTGTGCTACTGCCATCGAACATGAAATCCCAACCGGCAATGCTGCACCGATCAGGGAACGTTACCGGCAGATCCCACCTAAGATGTATTAGGAGGTTAAAGACATGGTGGCCAGCATGTTGGAGAACCGGGTGATCCAGGAGAGTCAAAGTCCGTGGGCTGCTCCGGTAGTCTTGGTGCGGAAGAAAGATGGGAGTCTCCGGTTCTGCGTGGATTATCGGAAGCTGAATGCTCAGACTGTCCGGGATGCCTACCCCCTTCCACGGATTCAGGAGTCATTATCAGCCCTAAGCCAAGCAAAGTTCTTCTCAACTCTTGACCTGGCTAGTGGGTACAGGCAGGTGCCGGAGGCCAAGAAGGACAAAGCCAAGACGGGCTTCATTCTACCTATGGGACTCTACGAGTTCAACTGGATGCCCTTCGGCCTCTCCAATGCTCCGGGGACATTCCAGCGATTGATGGAACACTGTCTGGGGGACCTCAACTTTGAATCAGTATTGATATATCTGGATGACATAGTAGTGTTCGGGGCTTCCTTTAAAGATCACCTCCAGAAGCTGCGACAAGTCTTGGGACGGCTAGAGACCATGGGCTCAAGATCAAGCCAAAAAAATGCCAGCTGTTCCGACAGCAGATAGAGTACTTAGGACATGTGGTCACCCAGAAGGGGGTAAAAACGGCCCCCAGCAAGGTGGAGGCCGTTCAGAAGTGGCCCCGGCCAAGTACGCTACCGGAGGTACGGGCGTTCGTGGGACTGGCCGGCTACTACAGGAGGTTTATACCCAAATTCGCTCTTCTGGTGGGCCCGTTGAACGAGTTGCTAAGAGGCACGGCTGGGGGCCCGAAGAAACGCCCCATCGACTGGGGGCCCAGCAACAAGAGGCCTTTGAAGTGGTGAAAGAGGTGCTGACCAATGTGCCGATTCTGGCTTACGCGCGGTTTGATACCCCATTCCTGCTGTATACTGATGGAAGCCTACATGGTCTGGGGGGCGTATTGTCCTAAGTCCAGAATGGACGGGAGAGAGTCATCGCCTATGGGAGCCGATCCCTAAGATAGAACGCAACCCTGATAACTATAGCTCCTTTAAACTGGAACTACTGGCACTGGTGTGGGCCATGACCGAAAGGTTTGCAGAATACCTGACTGGTGCAGAAGTGACCGTGATAACGGACAAGAACCCGTTGGCACACCTGGAGAATGCCAAGCTCGGTGCACTCGAGCAAAGATGGTTGGCTCGCCTTTCTAAGTACCAATACAGCATCAAGTTCCGGTCCGGTGGGGAGAACGGCAACGCCGATGCCCTCTCTCGAGTTCCAGTAGGACAGTCGACTCAGAAAGCCGATGAGGAATTAGAGGATACTGAAACTCCTGACCTTGGTCACTTACCTCTGTTCCTGGATGTGGCACATTCAAGTGGGGTGGCGTCTGGAATGATGCTGGTGCTGGGGAAAACGTTGACTGATTGGGAGAGAGTCCAGAATAGCTGCCGGGACCAGTGTTAAGTGAAAGAATGGTTTCGGAGCAAGATCTGGCCTCGGCTGGAAGAACGAGCCCGTCTGACCCCAGAGGGTCAGAAGTTGTTGAGGCAGTGGGATAAGCTGACAATTACCCAGGGCCTCCTGTGCCGGATCATATACTTATAGTCAGAGCTGCAGTACCGGCAACAGATTGTCATTCCCATGTCATTGGGACCGGAGGCCGCCAGGGAAGCTCATGAAAAGGGAGCTCATTTTGGGAGCGACAAAACGTTCAAGTGACTCCAATGGCTGGCATACTGTCCAGATCTGGCCGACATGGTGGCCGCGGCATGTCTTAAGTGTCAATCCTGTGGGTTGAGTAAGAGTACTGAACAGCGGGCTCCTGTGCAGACCATCCGCACCTCAGCGCCCCTAGAACTTCTGATGATCGATTTTGTACAGATTGGATACTCTACTTCGGGACACTCATACTGTCTAGTCATGACAGATCACTTTACCAAGTATGCGGTGGCTGTGCCCGCCATAGACCAAACCGCAGAGTCGGCCACCGAAGCTGTCTGTAAACACTTTATGCAGGTGTTCGGGTGTCCACGGAGGATACATTCTGACCAGGGAGCATGCTTTTAGGGTACTCTAATGAATGAACTGTACCAACTGTATGGGATTGAACTCTCCCGCACCACTCCGTATCACCCACAAGGAAACGGGGCGTGCGAACGCTTCAATCGCACCTTGCTTCAGATGCTGCAGACTCTGAAAGACAGTCAAAAAGCCCAGTGGCCCGCGTACCTACCTGAGTTGATGTGGGCCTATACCAACAGAGTACACAGTACCACCGGATACTCTCCACATATGCTCATGTTTGGACGAGCCGGATGGGAGATTGAAGATCTCCACATGCCCAACCCGATGGAGCCCCCACCAATAAGTACCACCGCATAGGTGCAGGAGCACCGCCTCCGGCTGAGAGCGGTCCACAAGGTTGTGGGGGAGCACCTGGGACAGGTGGTACACCCTAACCCAAGACCAGTGCAGAAAGATGGGTATGTCCCGGGTGATCGGGTGATGGTCAAAGCCAAACTGCCGTCTGGGAACTTGGATGGACGGTGGGAGGCAGTTCCATACACGGTGAAGAGAAGGGTAGACCCCGCTATTCCGGTCTATGAGGTAGAGCCAGTAGTGACAGGGGGACCCTCACGGAACTTACACCGTAATATGTTGAGACGGTGTGCGTGTAGGGGGTGCCTCCTCGCGCTCCGAGTATGGAGGAAAGTCCCTCAGATGAGCAAGAGGAGGAATGGTGGGTTGTCCCTTCCCAAGTGTCCACAGAGGTTCCGGCTGTGGCAGGTTTGCCACCCAGATGCAATGCTGAGCAATCAACAGCTCCTCTCTTGTCAAATATGCCTGATGTCCCCAGTATTTCTGAAACCCCCATGGTCAGCGAGGCCCAATACTGGTGTGCCTCCACAGCGCTATGCCCAGGATGAGTTTGTATGGGAAGAGTTGCTGAGAACGACAACTTTTAGTGTGGTGGCATGTGGGGATTGTGGAAAAGCTCTGCTGGTATAATGTTTATGTTTAAATTGTATTGGAGCTGTCATTTGGCATTCCGGGCACAAGAGGCCACTGTTTTGCAGCACAGTCAGCACACTCTGGGATCTGCATATGCAAAGCAGATGATGACTCATGCATGCATGCTGCTTCTGAGTGAATCAGGAAGTGCTGATCTGACATGGAAGCAATGTTCTGTGAGAGACTGAATCCGATTCCATCTTGGCTTCCGGGTGTCCAGGAGTGAACAGGCACGCAGAGGAAGGAGACTAGTTGTTGTCCCTTACTTGGATCCGGCTCTTTGAAAGAGAGATTGTTCCAGGAAGACAGTGTACAGCATGTGGGCAGAAGTCTGATTACCAAGCAAGGCAGCACTGTTCCTGAGAGTTTGGTGGCCATCCCGAGTAAGCGTCATCCTCGGGCTTAGAACGGACGCAGGTCAGTACACCTGGTTACTCATTGTCTTATACCGAGTGGCGCCTGAAGTAACAGAGACTAAGCCTAGACCTGAACATAGTTAGATAGTTAGGGTTATAGGTTTGTGCTAGGCCGGACAGAACTGTTCTGCGGCGCAGTATTTTGAATTGCAGGCTCTGCTGCATTTGCCACCGGCTAGGTGAGTCCTCTTTAGCGGCACAGCACAACTTGCAGGCTCTGCTGTGTACGCCACCAGGTTAGGCCTGTCCCTCGGACAGGGACAGTGACTGGGAGCCAGGGGCATAGCTTAGTCTGTGTTTATTCATATTGTTGTGTTATTACTATTGTTAAAGTAAAGTTTCTGTTCTTGCATATAAAGCTGATGTCAGTGTCGCTTTTCTTGTCTGCAACTTCGCTGTATGCTGGGGAGCCCACCCCTTACACGGCTTACAGTCGAGACAGCAAGGTGTCAGTATCATAGGCCTCTTTAATCTCTTCAAGCAAGTCCTTATTATGGATTACTCCTACAAAATTTTACTTAGGAACAATGGTTTTGGGCGGAATTGTAGAAGTGGAATCATTGGAAAAGATTCTAGATAGGGCATCTGCCTTGCCGAAACGGGAAACGGGCCTGTACGAGATTATGAAGTTGAATTGATTGAGGAAGATACTCCAACGAGCTTGGCGAGGGGATAGACATTTGGCAGATCTAACGAATTCCAAATTACGGTGATCAGTCAGTACTATTAGTTGCTGTGAGGTTCCTTGAAGATGATGTCTCCATTCTTCTCAGCAGGGGATAAACGTTGGGAGAAAAAAGCACACGGATCCAATAAACCCTTCTCTCCAGTTCTTTGAGACAGAATAGCCCCTATAGCACAGTCTGAAGCATCTACTTTCACAATGAAGGCGAGTTCTGGGTCGGGATGAACTAATATAGGGGCTGTAGTGAACTTGGATTTTAGGAGACAAAAAGATTCCTGTGCTTGGGGAGACCAGACAAAAGCATTTTTTTTCTTAGTCAATTGTGTAATAGGAGTAATTATTCCTGAGAAATTTTTAATGAAGCGTCTATAAAAATTGGCAAATCCTATGAAACGTTGAACATCTTTTATGCTCCTTGGGGTAGGCCAGTCTACTATTGCTTTAATTTTGCTAGAGTCCATGTGTAGACCATGAGGTGGAATTATATAGCCAAGGAATTGGATCTCAGTCTGGTGAAATTCACATTTTTCAATCTTAATGTAAAGTTGATTCTTCCTTAGACGTTCCAAAATAAGTCTCACATGTCTCTGATATTCTTCCATAGAGTTAGAGAAGATCAAGATATCGTCCAAATAGATGACTACGAACTGGTCCAGAAGATCTCTGAAGATATCATTGACAAGATGTTGAAAAGTGGCTGGGGCATTGCAAAGACCAAAAGGCATAACGAGATAATCGAAATGTCCATATTGTGACCTAAAAGCTGTGTTCCATTTGTCTCCAGATCTGATATGGACCAGGTTATAGGCGCCTCGCAGGTCTAACTTGGTAAAAAAATTTGCATGTCGCACTCCAAAAGCTCAGGGATCAATGGTAAAGGATAACGATTTTTGATTGTAATTTTGTTAAGTTCTCGGTAGTCAATTCAAGGTCTTAGAGAACCATGCTTCTTCTTAACAAAGAATATGGGAGCCCCGGCCGGTGAGGAAGATTGGCAGATAAACCCCTTAGCCCGATTTTCTTCTATGTAGTCCTTGAGGGCTTTTAGTTCAGGGCCGGCTAAAGGGTAGATGCTTCCAAAAGATATAGGTGCACCAGGAAGTAATTCTATAGGACAATTGTAGGGTCGGTTTGGGGGAAGCTTGTCTGCATTTTGTTTATCGCAAACGTCCGCAAATTCCTTATATGCAGAGGGTAACTCTACTGCCTTGTTATCTTGAGCTGGATTTTCCGAGCCTTGTTCAGACTGAGCTGTCGCAAGAAAATCCTTGGCTGGGAAGCTTATTTCTTTGGTCTCCCAATTGATAACAAGAGTTCTGTGCTTGCAACCAGGGTAGGCCAAGAATAACAGGGAATGTGGAGAAGAGATCAATAGAAACGATAGGATTTCATGGTGATAAGGTGTTATAATGATTTCAAGTGGTTCCGTCTCTTGATCCAATGGCCCTGAGCTCAGTGGGGATCCATCTACGGTCTCCATTACCACAGGTGAGAATTTTTTCTAAAATTTAACCCCATGCCTTTGTGCAAAAGAAAGGTCCATGAAATTGCCACTAGCCCCAGAGTCCGCCATAGCAGAGGTGGATATCCACTGAGAGTTAATCAAGAATTTAATGGGAAGTAAGCAATGGGAGTCTATATTCTCTTTCTTAATATGAGGGGCCACAGATGAAATGGATGATTGCTTTCTCAGATAATTCTGTTTCCGAAGCAATTGATTCTCCATCTGAAAAGTCAGGATCTGTAATGGCTGCCACCAACCTCCTCGGACGGCTAGGGCAGTTGATAAGGAAGTGTTCAGACTTTCCACAGTAAAAGCATAGACTTTCCCGAAGGCTATGTTCCCTTCGATCAACGTTTTCACGTCTTAGTATGGAATACTTGCATAGGCCTGATTCTCTTTAAATATTTCCTTGGGTTCCTTGGAAGTGGAGACAGGAAAAGATGGCGACTGCTTAGTATCATAATTCAAGGTAGCCTATTTCTCTTGTCGTCGTTCAGACAGTCGGGTATCAATTTGAATACAATGGTTAATAAAAGCATCCAAACCCAAAGGGGCCTCTGCACGAGCAAGTTCATCTTTTAATGCGCTGCATAGTCCTTTCCTAAAAAAAGACATTTTCGCTGCGTAGTTTCAATCGGTGTCGACAGCCCACCTCTTAAACTCCATTGCATACTCTGTGACAGGGCATCTGCCCCGGCGCAATGCTAGTAATGCTGCTTCAGCTGTAGCACCTCGATTGGGATCATCAAACATTTGACTCATGGCATCTATAAAGTCCTCTAAGTGATTTAGCCGGGCATCTTGAGTCTCAATCAATGGACTAGCCCAGGCAATGGCTTTATGTGTCAGCAGCATAATAATACATAATACTTTAGATCTATCAGTAGGAAACTGAGTTGAATTTGCATCAAAATATAGCCTACATTGATTAAGGAACCCCCGGAACTTGTCGCGGTCTCCGCCAAATCTGAATGGTGGTAACTTAGGGGTCATTGCAGGCACTATAGTGGGTTGTACAGAAACTTAAATCTCCAAGTGGACTATCCGGTCGGATAATGTTTGCACTGTACCACGTACTGTAGCTCATGAATCGTTTGTCCATAAATTTGGATGTTGTGGGAAGTTTTTCCTTCAAAGGGTTCATATTTATTTTTTAAAGTCTTCATCTTGGTGCGCATATTAGCCATAGCAGTCTGCAGTTGTTTAATGCAAACCTCTAAACTCCCAGTCTGCCGGTTCCATTTTTGGCTTGAGTATTCTGTTACGATACTAGTGGAATACTGATGGAATCCAATGGCAGGGACAAGGCCTTATACACATACACAGGAAACACTGGAGTCTTGAATAGGAGGTTGCAGGACTGAAGGATGTAGCAGAGCCAAGCAAGCGGAGCCGTAACCGGTAGCAACGGTGCAGGACTAAAGGATGCAGCAGAGCCAGGCAGGCGGAGCCGTTACCGATAGCAACGGTGTAGGACTGAAGGATGCAGCAGAGCCAGGCAGGCGGAGCCGTTACTGGTAGCAACAGTGCAGGACTGAAGAATGCAGCAGAGCCGAGGTCAGACGAGCAATGGGTCAGGGCAGGTGGCACAGGAATGTAGTCAAGCAATCCGGGTCAGCAACAGGAGGTAGCAGGATCTCAAAAAGTAGCAGGGTAAACCGCAAGTAGGAGGAACAAACCAGAGAGCTAGTTTCAAGCAAGAAGACTGCATGAGCAGAAGCTAAACACAATATTCAAGCAATTAGTAACAGGCTTGAGAGGTTTAAATGTGAAACAGGAAATAAGATGGCACCCAGCTGAGACACAATCCACCATCTTAACTGAGGGAGAACTTGAGGGCAAGACAATCTGAACTAAACAGACGTAGCAGGATGATTCCTGACAACAGCGCAGACTGCTCAATGAGGTGAAGAAGAATCCTAGAGTGTCAGCTAAAGACTTACAAAAGTCTCTGGCATATGCTAACATCCCTGTTAGCGAATCTATGATACGTAAAACACTAAACAAGAATGGATTTCATGGGAGGATACCACAGAGGAAGCCACTGCTGTCCAAAAAAAACATTGCTGCACTTTTACAGTTTGCACAAGAGCACCTGTGGAACACAGCAGTACTGACAAAATATTCTGTGGACAGATGAAACCAAAGATGAGTTGTTTGGAAGAAACACACAACACTATGTGTGGAGAAAAAGAGGCACAGCACACCAACATCAAAACCTCATCCCAATTGTGAAGTATGGTGGTGGAGGCATCATGGTTTGGGGCTGCTTTGCTGCATCAGGGCCTGGTCGGATTGCTATCATCGAAGGAAAAATGAATTCCCAAGTTTATCAAGACATTTTGATGGATAACTTAAGGCCATCTGTCCACCAGCTGAAGCTCAACAGAAAATGGGTGTTGCAACAGGACAACAACCCAAAGCATATAAGTAAATCAACAACAGAATGGTTTAAACAGAAGAAAATACGCCTTCTGGGGTGGCCCAGTCAGAGTGCTGACTTCAACCCGATTGAGATGCTGTGGCATGACCTCAAGAAAGCGATCCACTTCAGACATTCCAAGAATATTGCTGAACTGAAACAGTTCTGTAAAGAGGAATGGTCAAAAATTACTCCTGACCGTTGTGCACGTCTGATCTGCAACTAGAGGAAACGTTTGGTTGAAGTTATTGCTACCAAAGGAGGTTCAACCAGTTATTAAATCCACGGGTTCACATACTTTTTTCCACCTGCACTGTGAATGTTTGCATGGTGTGTTCAATAAAACATGGTAACATTTAATTATTTGTGTGTTATTAGTTTAAGCAGACTGTGATTGTCTATTGTTGTGACTTAGATGAAGATCAGATCACATTTTATGACCAATTTGTGCAGAAATTCATATCATTCCAAAGGGTTCACATACTTTTTCTTGCAACTGTATATATTATCTGCAATATGACAGGAAGATATTCTGCCTGTGTGAGCTAGGAGATGATCATGTGACAGTTTTTTTTTTAATGCAAAGTTAGGTTGTGCAGAGCAGGGGGCGGGGAAGGGCAGATTATTCACACCCACAAATATTCATGAGGGAGAGCTCAGGCGTTGTTGTTACACTCCCCCACAACTTTGCTGCATCGTGTAAACAAAGCAATAATAACAGCACAATGCAAAGGTGTAAGTATGGGTTTTTCTCTTAAGAAATCAAGCTTAACTAATGTATATGTATGTTCTGATGAGTTTTATAAGTTATTTTTTTTCCATAACTTAGTTGTGTACTGAACTCAGATTATTACCTGCTTCTGCCTAATCTTAACTGCTGTGCTTACTTGTGTACCGACCTGTACTTTTATTTGACATTGTTTGCTTCCAATGCTCCAGCTTGTCTCAGCCATTGGACACCTTACCCACCCTTTCAGGCTTATACGATTCCTCATAACAGGTGAGCAGTTACAGGGTCTGATTTGAGCTTAGAGGAGGAATGGAATCTGGTCTGAGGTCTGAAGAGGTGTCTGGAAGAAAACCAGGGACCGGTATGTGCAGACAGCAAAGCAATACACTCATCAGTCCCCATGCCGCATGATGACTGCTTCAATAATGGAACACCAGTGATTGTCTGAGGGGCCACTTCCTATGTGTGAAGACCAGGAAATAGAGATCAGCAGGGACTCTGGCAGTTTCAAAAAAGGAGTCGCGGGGATTGGTTATCCTATTTAACCCACTCTGAGTCACAGTCCCACAGGAAACCCCCTTTAAAGCCTGCCACCCATGTTTCAGCAGCCAAAAATATCACTTGCTGAACGCTGGAACTCATGTCAATGATGTAAACACTACCCTCTACTTTCCTCTATATCAGATCAGTTAACCTCAAGAGCTTGTCCGGGTTCAGAGCTGAACCCGGGCATATCCCATTTTCACCCAGGCAGTCCTCCTTTGCCCTGCCTAGCAGTGAGCCCGGTGAAATCACAGAGACAGATGGATCGGCTTTAGCGCTGCCCTAGCCTGTAAAATGGCTAGGTCAACGCTAAAGCTGACCCATCAGTGCCATTGACATCACCGGCAACACTGCTAGCCTCTGCCTGTAAAAATATAAACAAAAAGCTCTTATAGCGCAGGGCAACGGAAAGCATTGGAGCATGAAATTCTTTGATGCTCATATCAGGGAGGGCTGCCTGGGTGAAAACGAGGATATATGCAGGTTCAGCTCTGAAGCTGGACAACTCTTTTAATATTCTGTCTTAGGTAAGTCCGGTATATTCATAAGCAAGTGTTCTCCTTGCCTTTCCCTGCCTCTCTCCATCCCCGGGGTGGTGATTGACAGGCTGCTTTGTAGGCAACATTTCCTAATAGGGAAACCACTTCTACCGTGTATAACTGTATGTAGATACCAGCATAAATCCCCTTAATATTCTTGCACCATTAATCACTTAACCATTACAGAGTGAAATTTAATTGTAAAAGATAAGTCTTACTGATGAAATTGGATTGCCCAGTATAGATGGTATATTGTAGCTCATAAGAACCAATGCTGAATTCATCATCAGACATCCAATGGACTGTCATAGTGTCATGAGATGCAGTACACAGTTCTTCTCTTATAGTAGGGGGGTTCGGAGCTGCAGATGAAAAAACTCATAAATAATCCACACAAATAGTGGCAAGCAATATGCAGAGTCCAAACACAGATCTAATTTTCTAATGCAGATCTTTAAATGATCTATAATTGATCTGAGGAAATACCGTACTTCCTTCAAATTACTAGCAAGCAGTTTTGCTAGGGCACCTTACATGGGACATCAATATGTAACCATATGCAAGAAGGTAAAATGATATTCCACTATGGTTAATGTCATTATGTCTACTGGCCAAAATCAATACACAGGGAGCTTATGCCGGGGTACTCTCTGCCAAGGAAACTGAGTATTAAGATTAAAGAGTAATGACTAGAAGAAAATGAATTAAAAAGACTTTCATTATACATTGAAATATACTGAGGCTGCACTACTGAGAGATTCTGATGATAACATACCCCACACAGAATTCAGAAGGGGTTATGGGTTAATAATAGTGTTGAGCAACTTGCGATTTGCAAGTTTGGCATTCGGGTTGTCTAAGAATTTCATAATGGATTCTGTTACCACGGACCATAACAGAATTCTATGATGGCATGCACCACTGAAGCCTATAAGAGGCATTCCGGATTGCATTCCGTCATAATAGAAGTCTATGCTGGCCCTAGATAGGCTTCCGTGGTGCATGTCGTCATAGAATTCCGTTATGGTCCGTGGTAACAGAAGTCAATATGGAATTCTTAGATAACCCGAACGCTCAACACTAGTTAATAACAGTATTTTTGTGTGTGTTTAAGAAATTGGTCAATCATTTTTTTTGTATTCGTTTTTTTTCATGAAACTATATGGGCAGACAAGGTTACCATTTGGAATACGGTATGTAGGCCCCATACAGTCAAGCAATCAGAGCCCCTTAGATTTCCAAATTCTTATCCCATACCTCTTCTTGTACCTGATGGAGGAGAGCATAGCTTAATAATATGATATTTATACTGAATATTTTTACTGAAATCCTTTTAAACACAGCAGTGAATAGTAGGCAGTGGGTGGAAATTGACTCCTTTGTCTGGGTCCCTGACAGCATTGCTACATTTTATGCCCCGTGACTTTCCAGTGTGAGTACTATGTTTGTGGAGTGCTATAACAGATTGCTTGTTTTCTTTACTGCTTCCTGTTTGTAAGATACTACAGAATATGCAGTCACTATATAAATGTAAAGAGGGTTCTCAACTTTCAAACTATTTGACGTTCTGAAAACTTCCTTTGACTTCTACAACAGATCAAATACTAATAACAGGAGAACATTAAATTACAAAATAAACTTCATAGTGTGCTCTCTATGACAAATGAGCAGATATTGGTAGAATACTTCAGAACTGTATATACTTACCGGTTACATAGTCTAAACCTTCCAACAATTTTTTCTCTCTAGAGAAATCCAGGGCAAAGTTTTCAAAGGCATCATTTAAATTGACATCAGGGAGAAGAACTTGAGAAGATGTTGTTGCCATGGATACTCTGTCATAAGATAGGAACACCATTAAATATTTGGGTTGTTATGTGATTTCTTTCTAACAGTAATTTCAATGTATTTATCTAGATTTACCCATTAGCTAAGCTACTGAAAGGGAGACTCCTTTGTAAGGACAATTATTCAAATGAGCACATTCTGATAACAAAATGTCCAAATTTCAAAACTTTTTTTAAATAATGTACTTTTAATTTAGCTGCTATTTTACATAATATCTCTCTAGACAGCACTTCTAAACTCTACTACCCCAAATCACACCTTGTTATTTCATTCTTTCTTGGTGATTGGACATCTTAATCTCAATGTGTTTATATGAATAAATGCATCCAATACTCCATACCAAGTCTGAGATAGACACCTGTGAGATTATTTTCAGACTATAAGTGAGATTTAGTGAGCAAAATATGCAATTTTTCTGCTGATGGTGCCAGAAAGCTTAGTACATTATGTGTGCTAAATGTATTATGGCCTTGATTTATCATGTATAGAAAAAAATGCAATCCAGCACCAGATTTTAAAATCATCAAACAGGTCACTTCACAGATTGAAGGCTTGTTCACTTCCTTGGCAATAAGCAATTTGAAGGTAGAGAAGGAATCCAGTGTGTTGTAAAAAAAAGCAAAAACAAAATAATCCTTTATTGTAATGAATAGCATAAAAAAAACACACGTCCCCGCTGTCCCCTTACGCGTTTCGACCAACAAGCGGTCTTAATCATATATTCTATTCTTGTTGGTTCAAACGCATCAGGGGACAGAAGTGGCAAGTAGTTCTTTAGGCTATTACAATAAAGGATTGATTTTTTTTTACAACATGCCAGATTCCTTCTCTACCTTCAAGTTCTTGATTTATCATGCCTTTACTCCAGAATTCTGGCTTCAAATAGTCATAAAATAGGGTTTTTGTGACTTTTTCCACTCATGTTGCCACTTTTTCCATTTTTATACCACTCACTTCAGTTTGAAAAGGTCGGTAGAAATGTGGGTGTGGTTAGCTATGCTAATGGGTTTCACTCCAGATTTAATCATTGAGACTTTGAGTCTCACTCCTGTAGGAGGATGAGAAGGAAAACTGGAGGAGCTTTTCTAAAGTGTTAGGTTTAAGGATAGGACAAATTTATCAAACAGGCAACATTTGATACATGTGACACAAAGTACATCCACACAGACTCAAGCAAAACTGACTTCAAATATTACCTTCTTAATAAATTCCAATGAATATGTTTTAGACACTTTGGAGGACATTTATCATATCCCGACTCCCTTTTATGGCTTAAAAAAGTCAATCCCTATGTTTGCAACTTTTTAAATGCCACTGCAACATAATGACAAGGCCTGCACCTTGCCATAAATTAGGAGCATCCTCCTGCAGTTCTGGGGATATCAAGACCCTGCAGTACACATCTGTCTTGATAAATCTCCCATTATATGCATCTTCCTTAACACATGACAAGAATGTTTGTTGTAATTGGCTGGTACTTAATGCCTTAGGATCAGCATTCTCATCGTGAGGGTTAAAACACTGCCCCGGAAACACTGCCGTGATCAACAGTAATGGCGGCGGATTAACCCCCTGTAGGCCGCTGTCACGCTGACTGTGGCATACAGAGGGTTTGTGGGGGTCTGTTGCAGGACTTACTTCCCCATCGGGCACCAGCGATGCGGTGACGGGGACCCGATAGTTCCTATGGCAGCCCAAATGCCTTACACAGGCATCGGGGCTGCCCGCTACAGAAGCCCAGGAGATCCAGCCCCAAGGCGGGGTCTCCAAGCCAACTATCAGCGTCTTACATTTTAAGGGATCATGAACACTACTATATGTATTTTGCGATGAAGTCCATTTGAATTCAGTATTTTGCGGA
Organism: Bufo bufo; assembly: GCF_905171765.1. Classification (NCBI taxonomy): domain Eukaryota; kingdom Metazoa; phylum Chordata; class Amphibia; order Anura; family Bufonidae; genus Bufo; species Bufo bufo. The sequence continues at coordinate 61,288,489 of NC_053396.1, forward strand.
ACAGAACAGCCCTATCCTTAATTAATAAGATAATTATCATATCCTTAATAATAGGACGTTATTTTTTGTGGAACGGACATACGGAAATGGAATGCACATGGAGTTTCTTTTTTTTGCAGATCCATTGAAATGAATGGTTCTACATACGGTCCATCAAAAAAATAAAATAAAAATTAAAACAGACACTGAAAGAAAATACGTTCGTTTTTATGGTTATGGTTTTCTAAAAATGTTAACACATTACTCTTACCGGTAATCCGCTTTCCATGAGCCCATGACAGCACCTGTGAGAGATCCTCCCCCTTCCGGACAGTAAACAGCAACTTGCCAGATCTTTAAAAGGATCCTTCTCTCTCCATTCCTCAGTTTGTGACAAGATCCATAGGACTGAAATAATTCTATATACAGTGAAACACTCACTTCAAAAACACACACACATATACAGTAGATCTAAAAAGTCTAAACACCCCTGTTAAAATGTCAGGTCTCTGTGATGTAAAAAAATGAGACAAAGATAAATAATTTCAGAACCTTTTCCACCTTTAATGTGACCTATAAACTGTACAACTCAATTGAAAAACAAACTGGATTCTTTTAGGTAGAGGGAAGAACAAAATATAAAAATAAAATAATATTGTTGCATAAGTGTGCACACCCTTAAACTAATACTTTTTTGAAGCACCTTTTGATTTTATTACAGCACTCAGTCTTTTTGGGTATGAGTCTATCAGCATGGCACATTTTGACTTGGCAAGATTTGCCCACTCTTCTTTGCAAAAACACTCCAAATCTGTCAGATTCTCCTGTGCACAGCCCTCTTCAGATCACCCCACAGATTTTCAATCGGATTCAAGTCTGGGCTCTGGCTGGGCCATTCCGAAACTTTAATCTTCTTCTGGTGAAGCCATTCTTTAGTTGATTTGGATGTATGCTTTGGGTCGTTGTCATGCTGAAAGATTAAGTTCCACTTCATGTTCAGCTTTCTAGCAGAAGCCTGAAGGTTTTGTGCCAATATTGACTGGTATTTGGAGTTGTTCATAATTCCCTCTAGCTTAACTAAGGCCCCAGTTCCAGCTGAAGAAAAACAGCCCCAAAGCATGATGCTGCCACCACCAAGCTTCACTGTGGGTATGGTATTCTTTTGGTGATGTGCAGTATTGTTTTTGGGCCAAGCATATATCTTTTGGAATTATGGCCAAAAAGTTCAACCTTGGTTTCATCAGACCATAACACCTTTTCCCACATGCTTGGATGTAGCCTGGCTTGGATGTTTTTCTTCGTAAGAAAAGGATTTCATATTGCCACTCTACCCCATAGTCCAGACATATGAAGAATACGGGAGATTGTTGTCACATGTACCACACAGCCAGTACTTGCCTCTTGTTAGCCTCCCAGACCAGTTTTCTTCTATTTTTTTCATCATTTTTGGAGGTCTTCACTGTGTTCCATGGTATATCTAATGCCTTGGAAATTCTTTTGTACCCTTCTCCTGACTGATATCTTTTAACAATGAGAGCCCTCTGATGCTTTGGAAGCTCTCTGTGGACCATGGCTTTTGCTGTGGGATGCGACTAAGAAAATTTCAGAAAAGACCAAATAGAGCAGCTGAACTTTATTTGGGGTTAATCAGAGGCACTTTAAATGATGGCAGGTGTATGCTGACTCCTATTTAACATGATTTTGAATGTGATTGCTTAATTCTGAACATAGCTACATCCCCAGCTATAAGAGGGTGTGCACAATTATGCAGCCACATTATTTAAAAAAAAAATTTCTTCCCTCGACCTAAAAGATTTCAGTTTGTTTTTCAATTGAGTGGTACAGATTATAGGTCACATTAAAGGTGGAAAAAGGTCTGAAATGATTTTTAACAGGGGTGTGTAGACTTTTTATAATATACAGGGTGGGCCATTTATATGGATACACCTTAATAAAATGGGAATGGTTGGTGATATTAACTTCCTGTTTGTGGCACATTAGTATATGTGAGGGGGGAAACTTTTCAAGATGGGTGGTGATCATGGCGGCCATTTTGAAGTTGGCCATTTTGAATCCAACTTTTGTTTTTTCAATAGGAAGAGGGTTATGTGACACATCAAACTTATTGGGAGTTTCACAAGAAAAACAATGGTGTGCTTGGTTTTAACGTAACTTTATTCTTTCATGAGTTATTTACAAGTTTCTGACCACTTACAAAATGTGTTCAATGTGCTGCCCATTGTGTTGGATTGTTAATGCAACCCTCTTCTCCCACTCTTCACACACTGATAGCAACACCGCAGGAGAAATGCTAGAACAGGCTTCCAGTATCCGTAGTTTCAGGTGCTGCACATCTCGTATCTTCACAGCATAGACGATTGCCTTCAGATGATACGAGATGTGCAGCACCTGAAACTACGGATACTGGAAGCCTGTGCTAGTATTTCTCCTGCAGTGTTGCTATCAGTGTGTGAAGAGTGGGAGAAGAGGATTCCATTGACAATCCAACACAATGGGCAGCACATTGAACACATTTTGTAAGTGGTTAGAAACTTGTAAATAACTCATGAAAGAATAAAGTTAAGTTAAAACCAAGCACACCATTGTTTTTCTTGTGAAATTCCCAATAATTTTGATGTGTCAAATGACCCTCTTCCTATTGAAAAAACAAAAGTTGGATTCAAAATGTCCGACTTCAAAATGGCCGCCATGGTCACCACCCATCTTGAAAAGTTTCCCCCCTCACATATACTAATGTGCCACAAACAGGAAGTTAATATCACCAACCATTCCCATTTTATTAAGGTGTATCCATATAAATGGCCCACCCTGTATATATATACTGTATATATATATATATATATATCAATACCTGAGCCTTTCTCAAGCAAAGATACAGGACAAAATTACCAGTATATACACACACATCAGGAAACCTGCAAGTTTGCAATTAAATCATTACATCATGTGATCAATTAAATCAATAGCAGACCATAATATATCATTAATTATATAAAAACCATAAAAATAAAAAAATGACATATCAACCATGATTAAATGTATGAATAAATGTGCAAAACAATTGTGTAGAAAATTCCAAATGTAATCATAACAAGCTAATATACATATGATGAGCAGAGAAGTAATTAATAAAATCCTAATAAAGTGCCATGTGCAAAAAATTAACTAAGGGGGACAATTAGGGGTGAACGTGGATACATTAACCAGGAGCTCCGCGACCTCATGCATAATGGACGCCAAACAGCGTGTCTATAACTACATTGCGCATGCCCAAGGTTGCGTACATGTGAGCGTCTGTGGAGTTTGCGCACTGCATACTTCTTACATCCTACGGCCATATTGGAAAAGGCAAAGGATCACACGAGTCCTTGCGCATGCACCGAACACCATGGATATCCAAATGTCTAATTCCACACCGGCCGGGCAGCCATAGTAATGGTACAATGTAACTAAATACCAGGGCAATATGAAGAACAGACCACGGAGTTGGATGAATGTCCACCTGTCAAGCAGGCATCACCCTCTCTTCACCAGGGAAACAACGGGCGGAATTCCGCATATCACTGCGGGCTCCACCTCCATCATCCCAGTGCATCCAATTCATAAGCCCTTGAGGGTTCTCCTCAAAACGTAACATCACAAAAATATAAATATTTCTTTTTGTCATGGTGCAACCTGGGTATGATAGAAAATAAAAGTTATAAAAACTAAGGGGTCGCAGACGTCTCCGGCCAGTGCAGCACACATCCATCCTTCCTCTTGTCCTCCATCAGTATATCATCTATAAAAAAGAAAGAAAAATCATGTTAGTGAAATAATAATAAAAATTATATTAAATATATATTTTCGTCCTAAAATAACTACCAAATAAGCAAGAGAAGTCCCTATCGCACCTGCAGGGACCGAGGGCAAGCCACCATATTACAATACATTCCAAATTTTATAATCTACATTCAGGCCACTGGACCTAAGACTGTTAAGGGTATGTATCCATTGTAATTCTATTTTCTTAAGAAGATTTAATCCATTCCCCCCTCTTCTGGGCATGGGGATGTGGTCAATAATCCAGCACCTTAGATCCCTCTCTGTGTGTTTGAAGTCAGAGAAATGTTTAGAAACAGGTAAGTCAAGACGTTTTTTTTCTAATAGTATTATGATGGTTGCTAAGACGAGTTTTTAAATATGTTGAGTTTTCACCAACATACAATAAATTGCATGGGCATGATACAACATAAATGACATAATCAGAGTCACATGTTAGATGGAAATGAATATGATATGAAATCCCTGAGACTAGATGTACAAGAAAGACTGCCCTTACGAATATACCTGCAATTCACGTAACTAAGGCACGGAAAATAACCCAGTCCTGGTTGCCTGGTTGCGTCAGTGTGGACTGTCTGATGGCTATCCTAGGACCTATGTCTGCCCTAACCATGGCTCACGCAGACATTTTGGATTTCCGATACGAAAATAGTGGAGGTGACCTGAACATCCACTCAGGATATTCCAATGCCACCTAATGATTTTGCTAATTTCATTACTACGTTCAGTGTAAGTAGAGATAAATGGGATTCTGGCCTGTTTCAATTTGGATTTCTGATTTGCCAGGATGGTTTTTATATCTAATTTGCAAACTGCATTTTTGTGTTCCTAAAGTAACTCATGTGGGTAGCCCCTTTCTAAAAATGGGTCTACCATGATGTTTAATGTGCTATCCAGCCTGTTATGCTCAGACACAATATGTCTTGCCCTAAGGAATTCCGAGTACAGAAGATGTTTTACCATCTTCCTTGGATGGCAACTATTGTAGGATAGGATGGTATTCCTATCAGTAGGTTTAGTGTATAATTAAGTATGGAGTTTGCCATCATAAAAAAACACCCTGGTATCTAGGAATGTGTAATTCTGTATTGGAAAAGACGAAGGTAAATTGCAGAGCACTGTCAATACCATTCAGAAAAGTTTGAAAATCCTAAAGTTCAACCTCACTTGCAGTCTATATGAGGAAGATGTCATCTATCTCCACCACCGCAACACATGCTGGAAGTGGTGGGACACAGACAACGTCCTCCTCAAAACATCGCATGAATATGTTTGCGCAAGTAGGGGCCACATTGGACCCCATGGCCACACCCCTTTTCTGCACATAGTACGTGTCTTGAAACAGAAAATAACGTTCAAAAGAACCACAATAAAAAGTCACGAGCCTGTACAGAGAGAGAAGACATCTCCAACATCCTCAATATAGCATAAATCCCCTTGTCATGATCAATGGAGGTATACAAAGAGGTAACATCGAATGAGGCCAAAAATTACAGTTTGAATATGTGACAAATCGACTTCCTCCAATTTAACTAGGAAATCAGATGTGTCATGTATATATGAAACACCTCCAGTTGAAAAGTTCCGCAATATTTTGTCAAGAAAAATTGCAATGTGACTGAATACAGAATCTCACGCGTCTTGACAAACAAGGTTGCGTACCTTAGGCACATGCAATGTAGTTATAAACACACAGTTTGGCGTCCATTATGCATGAGGTCACGGAGCTCCTGGTTAGTGTATCCACTTCACCCCTAATTGTCCCCCTTAGTTAATTTTTTGCACATGGCACTGTATTAGGATTTTATTAATTACTTCTCTGCTCATCATATGCATATTAACTTGTTATGATTACATTTGGAATTTTCTACACAATTGTTTTGCACATCATCCACATGTATTTATTCATACACTTTAATCATGTCGTTTTTATGCACTGTTTTAATCAGGTTTTTATAAAAATAATGCAATATTATGGTCTGATATTGATTTAATTGATCACATTATGTAATGATATAATTGCACACTTGCTGGTTTCCTGATGTGTATATATACTGGTCATTTTGTCCTGTATCTTTGCTTGAGAAAGGCTCAGGTATTGAGTCGAAACATTGCCTTACCACATTGGTGAATAAAGTTTGAGTTCACTATTTTATGAATTGGAGTGCTACCTGCTTTTTGTCTTCTGTATACTGGGTAAGCTTATTCCTATTGGGCTTTGCACCCTCTTTTTTTAATTTTTTCAGTCGGTGCTGTCATGTTTCATATATATATATATATATATATATATATATATATATATATATATATATACAGTACAGACCAAACTTTTCATTCAAAGAGTTTTCTTTATTTTCATGACTATGAAGGCATCAAAACTATGAATTAACACATGTGGAATTATATACATAACAAACAAGTGCGAAACAACTGAAAATATGTCATATTCTAGGTTCTTCAAAGTAGCCACCTTTTGCTTTGATTACTGCTTTGCACACTCTTGGCATTCTCTTGATGAGCTTCAAGAGGTAGTCCCCTGAAATGGTCTTCCAACAGTCTTGAAGGAGTTCCCAGAGATGCTTAGCACTTGTTGGCCCTTTTGCCTTCACTCTGTGGTCCAGCTCGCCCCAAACCATCTCGATTGGGTTCAGGTCTGGTGACTGTGGAGGCCAGGTCATCTGTCGCAGCACCCCATCACTCTCATGGTCAAATAGCCCTTACTTTCAAAGTTTTCCCAATTTTTCGGCTGACTGACTGACCTTCATTTCTTAAAGTAATGATGGCCACTCGTTTTTCTTTACTTAGCTGCTTTTTTCTTGCCATAATACAAATTCTAACAGTCTATTCAGTAGGACTATCAGCTGTGTATCCACCTGACTTCTCCTCAACGCCACTGATGGTCCCAACCCCATTTATAAGGCAAGAAATCCCACTTATTAAACCTGACAGGGCACGCCTGTGAAGTGAAAACCATTTCAGGGTACTACCTCTTGAAGCTCATCAAGAGAATGCCAAGAGTGTGCAAAGCAATAATCAAAGCAAAAGGTGGCTACTTTGAAGAACCTAGAACATGACATATTTTCAGTTGTTTCACACTTGTTTGTTATGTATATAATTCCACATGTGTTAATTCCTAGTTTTGATGCCTTCAGTGTGAATCTACAATTTTCATAGTCATGAAAATAAAGAAAACTTTTTGAATGAGAAGGTGTGTCCAAACTTTTGGTCTGTACTGTATATATATATGTATATATATATATATATATATATATATATTATCTCCATATACAAAATCTTTATCTGAAGATTTATTTTTTATTTATTTATTTAGGGTGGGGAATAATGTAGGTGCTGTCATGGGCTCATGGAAAACGGATTACAGGTAAGAGTAATCTATGTATTTCTATTATGTCCCATGTCAGCACCTGTGAGAGACTAAACTAGATGACTCAGGATGGAAAAAGGGGGGGGGGGGGGCACAGCCTGCAGAACTTTTCTCCCGAAAGCTAAGTCCTGACTAGTCAAAAGGTCCAGTCTGTAATGCTTCTAAAAATCCAGGTAGCAGCTCTACAAAATTTGGTCAATAGAGGCGCAGCCTCTCTCTGCCCAAGATGCCGCTAAGGCTCTTGTGGAGTGTGCTGAAAATTTGTGTTGATTGAGCACCAAAATGCTTGTGTGCTCTGGCCGAACACATCGGTATGCTCGAGTGCTCCACCGAGCACCTGAGCATAATGGAAGTAAGTGGGAGAACCCCAGGCACCCCTTGCTCGGAAGAGAAGAGGTTGTCTGGTTCACAAAATAAGGTTAGAAATTGATGGAAAACCCATCAAAATGGTGTGGAAACAGCATTAAGAGGATGGCTGGATGCGTCTTGGTCTCCTATTATCTATGACATATGATAGACAACCACACAACGGCTATATGCCAAAAGCCAGGTATGTGGAAGCCAAAAATCTATCCGTGATATAACGGTGTGTAGACTCTGTTGATCAGGGTGCCCCACTTAATAGCGCCCCAACAGATGAGCAGCGCCATCTATTAGTTTCATAGTCTTATGACAAGACTATGAATCCAATAGATGACACTGTTCATGAGTAGTGTAGATCGCAAATTTTCCTTGCAAATGGTTTTTTAACTGAAAAACAAGGCAGATTCTGCTTATTTGCATGTCTTTCCCATATGCCCATGTTTATGCAAATGAGTTTTTACATGACAAAACTGTATAGAAAGGTTATTGAATATTATGTTAGGACAATCAGAAAACTTTTTGTCACCCTAATGATATTGATCTAGGTGCACAGGTCCACCCAAGCGATCCAACAGATGTGAAGTAACTTTGAGGCTTACTGGCTCTTAGTGAGATGAGAGCTGGTTTGGAATGCCTCAGACGAGATAGAACGTTTAGGAGTGATAGAACTTGATAAGAAAGTATGCAATAAAGTCCGATGATGATGGGATGGAACATTTATGAGTGATAGATCATAAATATTCCTATCTGAAGAAGGAAAAAAGAAAAAAAGCTGGTTTGGAATGTCCAAAAGTGCACAAGGCTGCCGTTGTAAGGTATGCTGACTGTTATCTGTCTCATGGATAGATTGTTGGCTTCCACATACCTGGCTTTTGGCATATAGCCTTTGTGTGGTTGTCTATTGCGTGTCATAGATAATAGGAGTCCAAGACACATCCAGCCATCCTCTTAATGCTATTTCCAAACCATTTTGATGGGGTTTCCATCAATTTCTAACCTTTTTTTGTGAACCAGACACCCTCTCTTCTTCAGAGCAGGGGGTGCCTGGTTTGATGCTTGGGTCTCCCATTGACTTTCATTGTATTAAATTGTACTCGAGCACCCGCAGTATTCGGCCGAGCACTGCAATGTGCCGAGCTTAGCGATGCTCGAGCCGAACAGCTGTTTGGCCGAGCATGCTTGCTCAACACCACTGAAAATCCCGTAAGAACCTGGAGACCCGCAGAAGAATACGCTAAACCTATTGCTCTAACAATCCACCTAGCAATAGAACGACTTGTGACTTTCAGACCTCTATTAGGACGACGAGTGAAGTTTAGACCAAAAAGTTCTACTTTGGTCTCATCTGACCGCATGGCTTTCTCCCATGCCTCCTCTGAATCATCCAGATGGTCATTGGCAAACTTCAGATGGGCCTGGACATGTGATGACTTGAGCAGGGGAACCTTCTGTGCAATGCATGATTTGAAACCATGACGTGCATGACTGTAGCGAGAACGCTCCAACAAACTCTATCTACAATTGAAACAAGGCACCGACACGCGCCATTTTTAGAAGGAACCAGACAGTATACACCCAGCTGCACTTAAACTGGGGTGACACAGACTTGATAAAGGGGTTGTCGAGACCCCGAAATGCGTTGTCTCGTAATAAACTTTGTTGTATCCTGCATCCGGTTGTGGTTATGCGCCTTACGATCGTCTATTGGCTGGATCACTCCACCGTGACAAGCTGAAATACGTTTTCCAATAGTGGCCTTCGCCCCAAGGGTTTCCTGAAGAATCTGGCAGCACCAACCTGTTACCTACAAATCTCGCAGCCTACCTTCAATACAGTTGCACCTGATTTCGGTGCAACCAAAAACAGGTGAGTTTATTATATCCACCCGTTTTTGAAGGAAACTGTTGTATTTTGACCTATTTACCCTATGAGCGCCTCTCTCACCCTGTGGCCGTAACTTTACTGTTCTACTGACAGTGACCTTTGAAACTGTGGTCCCAGCTCTCTTCATCTCATTGACCAGCTCCTCCCTTGTAGTTCTGGGCTGATTCCTCACCTTTCTTATCATCAGTGATACCCCACGAGGTGAGATCTTACATGGAGCCCCAGTCCGAGGGAGACTGACAATTGTCTTTAGCCTCTTTCATTTTCTAATAATTGCTTCAAAAGTTGATCTATTTTCATCAAGCTGCTTGGCAATTGCCCCATAGCCCTTTCCAGCCTTGTGGAGGTCCACAATTGTGTCTCTGGTGTCTTTTGACAGCTTTTTGGTCTTTTGGTCTTGCCCATGCTAGTAGTTGGCATCTGACTGACTGTGGGGTGGACAGGTGTCTTTAAAGAGCTCAGACAGGTGCTACTAAGTTAGATTAATGAGTGGAGTAGAGGTGGACTTTTTAAAAGGCACAGTAACAGGTCTTTGAGAGCCAGAATTCTTGCGGTTTCTCAGGTGTTCAAATACTTATGTTCAGCAGTGCAAGACAAATAAATTCTTTAAAAATCATACAATGCGATTTCCTGAATAATTTTTTTAAATTCTGTCTCAGAGTGGGAATGCACCTACAATGTAAATTTCAGAGCCATCCATGATTTCTAAGTGGGAGAACACAAAATCGCAGGGTGTTCAAATACTTATGTTCCTCACTGTAGCCCATAGTAAACTGAATAATAAAAAAAAAAGCAAACAAACAAACAAACAAACAATCTCCTACCAGGAGATGGTGGGATACAACCCCTCTTACCCCCCAGGAATACCATGCCAGATTCTGAATGCTGCTTCTGCTGCTCCGTGCGCCATCCCCTTCTTCCTGCATAATTTATAGCTAAAAGGGGTTCTTTTGGAAGGGGTCCGGTAACTATACAGCAACCTACCACTCTGCTGCTGCTCCCTTCCATATGGGCCAGCCGGCGTCTCCTTTTGAAGGGCACGCACTACCCACCTTGTCTCTGGCTCCTCCCCCTTCCTGTACCAACGTGTAACGCACACATCACATCTGGCTCACTTGCCCACTGTGCGCCAGAAACAGGGCCTGCCAACACACACGCCACCCAATGTGCAAGAGGGGGAAGATTTCCATCCCCCACTGGAACACATCCCGGCCTCAGACCTGAAGGAACATGAGGCAGCCACCAGGACTCCCCCCATGGCAAGAAAAAGGAGACTAACCGGACTTCACAGCGGCTCCTAGTGGAGTCTTACACCGTCAGGTAATCTCTACTAGGTATTATTTAAAAACCCTGGAGACCCTACAGCCTCCTAATTAGATCTGGGAAATATCCACTTCCCTGTCCTATGGACAGGAAACAGGAAGAAAACTGAGGAATGGAGAGAGGAGGATCCTTTTAAAGATCTGGGAAGTTCCTGTTTCCTGTCCGGAAGGGGGAGGACCTCTCACAGGTGCTGTCATGCGGCGTATTGGAAAACAGTAATATTGCAAAACAAAAAAAATAAAAAGAAACATATTGGTATTACTGCATCCATAACAATTAACTCGAACAAATATCACATGATCTATCCCATCAGGTGAACATCATAAATAATAAATAAACAAAAACTGTCAAAATAGCCATTTTTCATCACCTTACTTTACAAAAAGCGTACAAGAGAGTGATCAAAAAGTACTATGTACCCCAAAATGGCACCAATGGAAACGTCAATTCACCCCACAAAAAAAATGGAGCTTCCACACATGGCAAAACAAACACACATGGCAACACAAAAACATGATTTTCTTTTCAAAAACAATAGGCATTTTTTGTAACCTTGCCGTACAAAAAGTGTAGTAGCAAGTGATCATAAAGTACTATGTACCCCAAAATGGTACCAATAAAAACCATCAACTCATCCCACACAAAAGGAGCACTTACACAAGATGATTAAAAGATAATAATAATAATAAAAAATAATAAAATAATTAATATAAATTATAAATAATACTAATTATAAATAATAATAAATAATTATTATTATAAATAATAATAATACTAATTATAAATAATAATAATACTCTCAGAACACGGCGACAAAAACATTGGGGGGGAGATTTATCAAACTGGTGTAAGGTAGAACTAGCTTAGTTGCACATAGCAACCAATCATATTTCACCTTTCATTTTCCAAAGGAGCTGTGAAAAATGAAAGGTGGAATCTGATTGGTTGCTATGGGCAACTAAGTCAGTTCTACTTTACACCAGTTTGATAAATCTCCCCCATGATTTTTTTTTCAAAAATACTTTGTGTAAAAGTGGTAAGATGTAGGGAAAAAAAAACGATATACCAGCAGAATAAAGATAGTGTCATTTTGTTCGCATGGTGTTCACCACAATAAGGCCCCTTGCAGACGAGCGTGTCCGGATTAGGTCCGGATGCGTCCCGGGTGCATTGCGGCAAACCCGCGCGAGTAGGTACGCAATTGCAGTTAGTTTTGACTGCGATTGCATTCCGTTGTTCAGTTTTTATAGCGCGGGTGCAATGCGTTTTGCACGCGCGTGATAAAAAACTGAATGTGGTACCCAGACGCAAACTTCTTCACTAAAGTTCAGGTTTGGGTTCGGTGTTGTGTAGATGTAATTATTTTTCCTTATAACATGGTTATAAGGGAAAATAATAGCATTCTTTAATACAGAATGCTTAGTACAAAGTAAATTGAGGGTTAAAAAAATAAATGAATTAACTCACCTCCTCCAATTGATCGCGTAGCTGCCGGTCTCCTGTTCTTTCTTCAGGACCGGTCAAAGGACCTGTGGTGACGTCACTGAGCTCATCACATGGTCCGATCACATGGTCCATCACCATGATGATGGACCATGTGATTGGACCATGTGATGTGACGTCACCACAGTTTTGTTTTTTAACCCTCAATTGACCTTCTACTAAGCATTCTGTATTAAAGAATGCTATTATTTTCCCTTGTAACCATGTTATAAGAGAAAATAATACAGTGAATAGACTTAGAAACCATGCGTGAAAATCGCACTGCATCCGCACTTGCTTGGGGGCTGCATTGCGTGGAAAATGCACAATATAGAGCATGCTGCGATTTTCACGCAACGCACAAGTGATGCGTGAAAATCACCGTTCATGTGCACAGCCCCATAGAAATTAATGGGTCCGGATTCAGTGATGGTGCAATGCGTTCACCTCACGCATTGCACACACGCGGAAAACTAGCCCGTGTGAAAGGGGCCTAACAAAACCATAAAAGCTGTGACAGAATCACTACCTTTTGTTTATCCTGCTTCCCAAAAAAACAAAGTGATCAAATAGAATAAATGATAACAACTCATCCTAAAAAATTAAAGCCCTCACACAGAATCAAAAAAGTATGGGTCCCAGAAAATGGCTCTACTAGTACCCCAGAGATTGTTCAATAGCATCATGGCACCAGCAAACAAATCCATCAAAATCTGCATTGCAAAAGCCAAATGGCGTTTGTTCCCTTCTGAACCCTGACTGTATGTCCACATTTATGGCATTTCAGTACCCAGTAGAACCCGTCTAACATTTTAAAAGGAGTGGTGTGTTTCAGATGGTAAACGCTGGGCACAGCACACTGGGCAATGAAATGTGATATCTGTGGAATTTTCACTTTGTACAGTACACTGTGCATTCATTTCTACAAACTATCTGTGGAGTAAAAATGCTCACTCCACTTCTCAATAAATACATTGAGGGGTGTAGCTTCCGATATAGGGTAAATTCTCAGGGGTGCCATTTATTATTCCACCCTAGAGCCTCAAATGTGCATGGTGCTCTTCCACTCCTAAGTCTTATGGTATGTCCAGGCAGAAGAGGCCACGTGTAGGGTGTTTCTTAAACCAGGAAGCATGGCATAAGAGGGTGTGCATTTCACAATGGGCACAACACATTGGGCACTGAAATGGCATATTTGTGTGAGTTTCCAAAATGGGGTCACTTCTTCAGTGTTTCTTTTTTTATTTCACTTTAGAGCCTTTGGAGTTATCGGCCACTGCTGTATAAATCACCAATCTAGGTCGCAAATGCACATTGCACTCTTTCTCTTCTGAGCCCTGATATGTGCCCATACAGCAGTTTATGACAACATATGCAGTGTTGTTGCATTCGGGAAGAAATGGGTAACAAATTGTAGAGTCCTTTTTTTCCTGTAACCCCTTAAAAATGAAAAATATACCTTACCTTCCTCTTGATCAACTTACAGGATAACAGGCTGAACTGGATAGACAGATGACTTTCAGCCTTATGTGTAACAAGTGTTTTGAATTCTATAAAATGCTTAGTAGGTCAAAGTGTTCACTACACCCCCTTTAAAAATTAATTGGGGGTGTAGTTTCCAAAGAGTTATTTATTGGTGGTTTTCTCTGTAGGGGTGCCTCAGAGTCTCTACAAACGTGACATGGTACCAGGAAATCATTCCATAAAAATCTGCCCTCCAAAAGCATATTGCGCTTTCCATTCTGAGTCCTGAGGTCCCATGTGGCAGTTTATGAACACATACCGTATGTTGCGCTGCTGTATTTAGTAAAACTTGCATAACAAATTTTGGGCTCTTTTATTCTCCTATTGCCTCCTATGAAACATCAATTTATTGGAAAAAATTCTAACTTTCATTTTAACAGCCTGGTGTTTCTAAATTCTATTAAATGTCTGTGGGGTCAAAGCTGTCAGTAGACCCTTCAATAAATTCCTTGATTAGTTTTCAAATTGGGGTCACTTTTTGGGGGTTTCCACTGTACTGGTACCTCAGGGTCTCTTTGAGGGGTGACATGGTGACTGAAAACCATTCCAGCTAAATCTTCACTCCAAAAGCCATATATCACTCTTCTTCTGATACCTGCCATGCGCTCATGCATCATTTTACAACCACAAATAGGGTCTTGCAGTGTTCAGGTGAAAATGCTTAACAAAATTTGGGGTGCTTTTTATCCTGTTACCTCTTGTGAAAATGAGAATTGGGGACCTTATGAAACATTTTAGTGGAGGAAATAATTTTTTATATTTTTACAGCCATGTATTTCTAAATTTTATTAAACACCTGTGGTCAGTACACCCTTCAATAAATTCCTTGAGGGGTATAGTTTCCAAAATGGGATCACTTTTTTAGGGTTTCCACTCTTTGGGTAGCTCATGTCACGGTCCCGCCTGTGACAGGGACTAGAAGATCAAGGAGACTGAGTGCACGTGATTGACAGCCTCTTTGGTTTCACCTTTATGCGTTTTTGCTGGGGATGACCACACCTCTTGTTGTAGGTGTAGCTTAAGTGGTCAATCCTTCTCCTCTATTTAGTCTGGCCTCACCCATCATGCTATGCAGTTGATAGCTCCATGTTTGTGGAAGTCCTGGTGTTGGTTTTCTCTGAGTTCCTGCTCGTCCGCATACTTCTAGAAGTTAAGTGTATCTTCTTTGTTGTTTTCCCCTACCTCCTGATATTAGGCCTGAGGGTGTCTCCTATTCCTTCATCTGGGAAGTAATAGGCTATCCGTGTCCTGACACTATCTGCAGGGCCCTGTCAGGGTGAGATTGGGCTTAGGTTACTGCGTATGAACATTCCTATTTTCAAGGTCTGTTCATACTGATAGCAGTCAGGGCTCGGCGTAGGGGACACACTAGGTGTGACCATTTCCCTTTCCCTGAGTTCCAGGCCTAATACCCTTTCACTTCTGTGTTTAGTGTGGAATGTATTTATCACACTTTGCCGTGACACTCAGGGTCTCTTCGAAGGTGACATGACAACCGAAACCCATTCCAGCAAAATCTTATTGAGGTTCTTCCCTTCAGTGCCCAAACAGCATTTTACGACCACATATGGGGTGGTTCTGTAAACCGCAGAATCAGGGTAATAAATATTGAGGTTTTGTCACGGCGGGGAGTGGGGGAAACCCCCCACCGTGCGGTGACAAAGGAAAAAAGGGGATCAGCCTGGCCAAAAGGAGTAATAAGGGAGCAGGTCACCTCTTACTGCGTCCCTAATCCTCTCCCTGACTCCTCACTGTATGAGTGGACCCCGATGGTAGGACGACTCATACTCAGGATACCTAGAAACCCTAAGTCGCCCTGGTAATCCCTCACTTAGGAGCAGGGGAGAGACAACCAGTTCATCCCAGTAATGGAGGAACAGGAGTCTCTATCTGAGGCCAGGCTGCAAGGAGAGGGGAACACATACAGCTATAGAGATGGCAGGTAAGTGAAACCAGTAACACACTTACCTGCCACAGACACACTGACTGGAACCCGTGCACAAGTGCTGATGTCCACACCAACATAAAAGGACACAGCACACACCACAAACCACACAGGAACCCAGGACACCATAGCTGCAATAACGTGTTGCTGAGCAGTGGAATGACGTTGTTCATCCCGTAGTCCTGGTGACTGACAAATAACGTGGCGTCCTCAAAGGGCCTGAGCAAACGGCAGGTGTCACGCATATGCTACCACTGGCTGACATCAAAGTTACACAGTGGAGTACCCCTATCCGCTTGTATCATCAAGAAATCGTTGATGGCCTTTCTCTGCTCGTATAGTCGGTCCAACATATGGAGGGTGGAATTCCAACGGGTGGAAACGTCGCATATCAGCCAATGTTGGGGGATGCCGTTCTGCCGCTGCAGCTCAAGGGGGGTTTGTTTTGTGGTGTACAAGTGGCTGAAGTGCATGCAAAGTTTCCTGGAAATTTTAGGATGTCTTGCAAATGGGTGGAAGACTTCAGGAACCGCTTGACAACCAAATTGAACATGTGTGCCATGCAGGGCACATGGCTCAGCTTTCCTTGATGCAGCGCTGACACCATGTTCTTCCCGTTGTCGGTCAGCATGGCTATGATTTTCAGTTGTCGGGGAGAAAGCCAGGATTCAATTTATTGATGCATCACACAAAGCAGTTCCTCCCCTGTGTGACTCCCTTCGCCAAGGCAAACCAGGTGCAGAACAGCATGACACCACCGAGCCCTGCATATGTGGTATGCTGGAGGGGCACTGTGACTTGTCCCTGCAGTGGAGGCTGAGGACATGGTGGAGGATGAGGAGGCAGACGCGGACATTGACGCAGGACCAACGGCGTGACAACGTGGAGGTGGAAGCGGCGTGACCTTGCCAAGTTGCTGGTGTGGCTGTGCAAGAACCACATTCACCAAGTGGGCCATAAAGGACATGTATTGTCCCTGACCGTAGTTACAGCTCCACACGTCGGCACTGCCGTGCACTTTGGCAGACACCGACAGGCTCAAGGACTGGCCCACCTTCTGTTCTACATGTATGTGCAGGGCTGGTACTGCCTTTTTGGCAAAGAAATGATGGCTTGGGACTCTCCACCCCGGCCCGGCACAAGCCATCAGTTTTCTGAAAGGTGCACAGTCCACCCCTTGGAAAGGGAGGGACTGCAGCACCAGCAACTTGGAGAGGAGCACGTTCAGCTTCTGCACTTTTGGATATGTGCATGCATACTGCTGTCTCTTTTCAATCGCTTCGGTGAGTGATTGCTGACGGAATGACTGACGAGGAGTAGGAGCAGGAGCATCTGGACCAGCAGAAGATGGGATTGACAGACAGCTTCCTTAGGCTGAGGTGGTGGAGCCTTGACTGGCTGAAACTGGGTGCATGCCACTGGGTGATGTAGGCTGGATCACTACATCAGAGCCACGGTTCTCCCATGCCAATTTATGGCGACGCTGCATATATTGACGAAGGGCCGTGGTGCCAACATTTGTACCCTACCCACGCTTCACTGTCTGCCCACATATTCTACATATGGCCATGTTGACCTCCTCTGGCGGCTTCACAAAAAACTGCCACACCGCCGAGTACCTGATTTCCCCCCCCCCAACACTACTCACTGGCTGACTGCTACCGCCGCTGCCTCCATGAACCCCTGCACCACTCCTTTCCGGGCAGGTAGACTGCTGAAAAGCGGGTGTTCTACCCGGTGCCGATTTTTCTCCCGACCTCCTCCCACTGCTGCCACCCTGCTGTCTCCCGGCCACGCTAGCGACTTTCTGGCTCAGCCGTTGGCTCATGGGCAAGTTGCCACACTTCTCCTGATGATGACAAAGCCCCTTCTTCACCCGGCTCCCAAGTGCGATCAGCTTTATCATCATCGAGTGTTGTCTGCACATCACTGATGTCCTCCTCAACGGTCTCTGGGTCAGGAGCCTAACCACTCGCAACACAAGCTCCCGTGCCACTCTCCTAATCACTACTTGCCCACATAGCGGAGGAAGTGGCGAATGTCTCCTCCAGATCTTGGCTGGGCATTAGCTACTGACTGTCCTCTAGTAGCTTTTCCTCATTGAAAAGTGGAGCTGATTCCACAGCATGTAGTACTTCTCACGGTGAGGGAAAAGAAAAGGCCAGAGGCAGGTTGAGGACACGTGAGGGCACTGGGCCTGCTCCTGGGCCATGCCAACTAAGGGTTGTGTCTGACGAACCCACCGACTGTTGGCTGGGGGTGTCTGAAGTCACTTGGGATGACAGAGTTAACCAATCAAGAACCGCTGGGTTGCTGGTCAAGACACGACCGCTAGATGACACTGGGAGCTCAGGCCTCTCACTGCGACTCCTGCTGCCACGCCCCCTTACTCTGCTGCGACCTCTGCTTGCACCAGAAACATTCAGGCCTCTGCCACTCCTCTGTGCATGGCCTGGCACTTGTCATGGGGTTCCGAAGGTGCACTCGGTCCCCCATCGCCCGCAGACCTGTTGCTTAGCTTTGGGAATGAGGATCTGTGTTTGACCTCATTCCCAGGGCGGCTTTACTAGCTGGGTGGCTCCCTGCTCCTAAGTCTGCCTTGAGCGCCGAGCTGATCACTCGGTGCTCGACTGGTTGGTCTGTCGGTCATGTGACGCTGGCCACGTCACATGACCCTCACTCCCCACTATAAATACAGGCAGCCTGCTGGCTACAGGTTGCCTGTTAATTTCTAGGTTCCTGGCTATCTGTTGGACTGCTGAATACTTACCTGATCCTGTTCCTTGACCATACTTTTGCCTGATCCTCCTGTACTGCGCATCCGTCCTGGTATTGTGACCTCGGCTCCCACCTGACTACTCTCTTAGGACTCCTCTTGTACTTCTCTGCTCTCCTGGTATTTGACCCCGGCTTCTCCTGACCATTCTTTGCTTAATCCTTTGTACTTTGTAGCTTTCCTGGTATTGACTCGGTCCGTTCACGTCCTGTTGTTTGTCTGTCTGTCATCCCTGCACTTATTCCAAGTTAGGGATTGCCGTCCAGTTGTCCCCTGTCATTAGGACTCGCGAGGCAAGTAGGCAGGGCCAGGGGTAAGGGTGGAGCGCAGTGGTCACTTCCCTCCCCCCCTGTGTGTGTGTGTGTACGTGACCGTTACAGATTAACAGGCCCAATAACCACTGTATTATGAATCCTCTGGTGACCCTGACTGACTATGTCTCTAATCTGACGCAGATGGTGCAGGAGTTAGGGGAAAAACTCAGCTCTTTTGAGTTAGGGCAAGGCTCTTCCACTCCTCAGGCCTCCAGTCCGCATTTTGAGCCCCAGATTAAGCTCCCAGAAACCTTTTCTGGAGACCGGAAGAAGTTTCTCTCTTTTAAGGAGAGTTGCAAACTTTACTTCCGTTTGCGCCCCGTGTCCTCTGGGCCCGAGAGTCAACGCGTGGGTATTATCATTTCCCGATTACAGGGTGATCCCCAGGACTGGGCATTCTCTTTACCTGCTGGCGCCAGTTGTTTATATTCTGTGGAGGGGTTCTTTCAGGCCCTAGGTACCCTCTATGATGAACCAGACAGGGCTCTAGTAGCCGAGACGGCTCTAAAGGCACTGGTTCAGGGCAATTTACCAGCGGAGGATTATTGCACCCAATTCAGAAGGTGGTGTGTCCCCTCAGGATGGAACGAACCAGCCCTGAAGAGTCAGTTCAGGTCAGGTCTGTCTGATAAATTAAAGGATCTTCTGGTCAGTTATCAACTTCCAGAGACCTTAGAGGAGATGATGACCCTTGTTGTCCGACTTGACCGACGGGTTAGAGAGAGACGACAGGAACAACAGTTCTCTTCCCAGATGGTGGTCCAGCCAGAGGCCTATCCCAGAGACAATGCTGAGGTCTCCACCGAGGAACCCATGCAGGTTGGCATGACCCGAGGGAATCTTCGCCGCAGACGTGGAGAATGCTTTTACTGTGGAGATTCTGACCATTGGATCAACCAGTGTCCTAAGAAGGTCCTCTCTGTCAAGTCTCCTAAGGCAAGGCAACCTAAAGACCAGGTACACCCTGAATTTTCTAAATGTAAGCTTTCGGTACCCATTACGATTTCTCTGGGAGTAGATAAATGGCCGGGTAAGGCCTTTATTGATTCTGGCTCAGCGGCTAGCTTTATTGACTCTGAGTATGCTGTTAGATTGGGTATTCCTATGTTTGCCTTACCAACTCCTATCCATGTCATGGCTATTGATGTTACTCCTCTTATTGGTGGTACGGTGAGCTTATGTACCTCGGAGATTTCTCTAACCGTGGGTGTGTGCCACTCAGAGAGATGTTCGCTTCTAGTCCTGAAGAACCTACCTGCTGAGGTGGTACTAGGGTTGCCTTGGCTCCGACTACATAACCCCACTATAGATTGGTCCAATGGGGAGTTGGTGAGATGGGGGCCTAAGTGTGACTCGTGCCTGTCCGTGTTACAGGCTGGGGTCTCAGTAAAGTCTGATACTTTACCCTCTGTTGTTAGAGAATATTCTGATGTATTCTCATCACCAACCCCGGAGGTTCTACCCCCCCATAGACCTTATGATTGTACCATAGAGCTAGTAGAGGGGGCCAAGTTTCCAAAAGGACGAATTTATAATCTTTCCATGCCCGAACGCAAGGCCATGGAAGATTATATTAAGGAGAGCCTTGGTAAAGGGCATATTAGACCTTCTGTCTCTCCTATGGGGGCGGGGTTTTTCTTCGTTAAGAAAAAAGATGGTGGTCTTAGGCCATGTATCGATTACCGGAGATTAAATAAAATCACTGTCCAGAATAGATACTCCCTCCCATTGATTCCGGATTTATTTAACCAGGTCCTGGGGGCAACCTGGTTTTCCAAAATTGACCTGAAAGGGGCATACAATCTAATCCGAATCAAGGAGGGAGACGAATGGAAGACGGCGTTCAATACTCTGGTAGGACACTTTGAATATCAGGTGATGCCTTTTGGACTCAGCAATGCCCCAGCTGTGTTCCAAAACTTCATGAATGACATTCTTAGGGAGTTCTTAGGTAAATTTGTTATTGTCTATCTTGACGACATTTTGATATTCTCTCCTGACTTCGAATCCCATGTGTCTCATGTTAGACAAGTATTAGAGGTGTTGAGGGAGAATCAGCTATCCGCTAAACAAGAGAAATGTGTCTTTGGTGTGCAGGAGATTCTGTTTCTAGGGCATGTTCTGACTCCTCACGCCTTCAAGATGGATCCTGGTAAGGTACTAGCAATTAAGAAATGGGTAAGACCTTCATCCTTAAAGGCCTTACAACGGTTCTTAGGTTTCGCCAATTACTATCGTAAATTTATTATGAATTTTTCCGTAATTGCTAAACCGTTGACCGACCTTACTAAGAAAGGGGCGGATTTGGAGAATTGATCTACTGAGGCCATTTCTTCATTTGAAAAATTAAAAAAGGCATTCAGTAGCGCTCCCATTCTCATCCAGCCTGATCAGGAGAAACCTTTTATTGTGGAGGTGGATGCGTCCGAGGACGGCGCAGGAGCAGTCCTTTCACAAGGTCCTGCTAGCCTCACTAATCTGAGACCATGTGCCTTCTTCTCCAGGAAATTCTCTCCCACGGAGAGAAACTACGACTTAGGGAATAGGGAGCTGCTGGCCATTAAATGGGCATTTGAGGAGTGGAGGCATTTTCTGGAGGGGGCAAGGCATTGTGTAACTGTTGTCACTGACCATAAAAACCTTATGTTTCTCGAGTCTGCTAAGAGGTTGAATCCCCGTCAAGCCAGATGGGCTCTGTTTTTTACTCGTTTTGATTTTTCCATCACGTTCAGGCCGGGAAGTAAAAATGTGAAGGCGGACGCATTATCTCGGAGCTTCCAGGCTTTTCAACCTACTGAGGTACCACCTGAATCCATCCTACCAGCAAAAATCTTCTTAGCAGCTCTTACCCAGGATATCTCGGCTCGCATTAGGTCGGAACAACATCTGGCACCGGTATCCACCCCAACAGATAAGTTGTTTGTTCCCGTACAATTTCGTCTCCAGCTGTTGGGTGAGTGTCACGATTCTGCCTTTTGTGGACATCCGGGTGTTGAGGGCACTAAGGATCTGGTTTCTAGATCTTATTGGTGGCCCAGTCTAACTAGGGATGTCAAGTCCTATGTGTCAGCCTGTGAGGTTTGTGCCAGGTCCAAGACACCTAGGACTCGCCCTGCTGGTAACCTACGACCCCTACCCATTCCCAGTAGACCCTGGTCCCATATCTCGATGGACTTTATAACTGACCTACCGCTGGCGGAGGGTAAGACTGTAGTGTGGGTAGTGGTGGATAGGTTTAGCAAGATGGTCCATTTCATTCCCCTGTCTAAACTCCCGAATGCCAAAACCATGGCGTCTATTTTTGTGAAAGAAATTGTTTGATTGCATGGTATCCCGGAAAATATTGTTTCTGACAGGGGTGTGCTGTTTGTGTCCAAATTCTGGAGGGCCTTCTGTCAAAAATGTAAAATTTCATTGTCTTTTTCCTCTGCCTACCACCCTGAGAGTAATGTGCAGACTGAACGCCTTAATCAGTCTGTCGAACAATTCTTGAGGTCGTATGTTGCTGATGACCAGCAATTATGGGTGAAATTTCTTCCATTGGCTGAATTTGCTTTGAATAACCGTGTCAATTCTTCCGCTGGGGTCTCCCCTTTCTTTTGTAACCATGGTTTTCATCCCCGTTTTCATTCTGGGTCGTCCGTCTCCTCCTCTAACCCTGAAGCGGATAAACTCTCCTCCGAACTGTGCACAGTTTGGGCCCGGGTTCAATCGAACCTAGAAAAGGCTCAATGTTCTCAGAAACTCAAGGCTGATAGGAGACGTTCAAGGGGGGTAAACTTTCAGGTTGGGGATAAAGTATGGTTGTCCTCCAAGAATCTTTCTCTCAAGGTAACTTCTAAAAAATTTGCTCCTCGTTTTATTGGACCATATAAGATCATGGAAGTGATTAACCCGGTATCTTTTAGGTTGGAGCTGCCCGAGTCATTCCACATTCATAATGTGTTCCATAAATCTCTGCTTAAAAAATATTTTGAACCGGTAGTACCATCAAAAGCCTCGCCTCCGCCGGTTCTTGTTAATGATGCTGTCGAGTATGTGGTGTCTAAAATAGTGGATATCCGGAAGGTGCGTAATTCCTTGCAGTACCTGATTCACTGGAAGGGGTATGGACCTGAAGAGAGATCTTGGGTACCTGCCATGGAGGTTCATGCTCCTAGACTTGTTCGTAAATTTCATTTAGAACACCCTGAAAAGCCATCGCCTGAAGTCTTGGGTCCGGTGGCCCCTCGTAAAAGGGGGGGTACTGTCACGGGGTTCCGAAGGTGCACTCGGTCCCCCATCGCCAGCAGACCTAATGCTTAGCTTTGGGAATGAAGATCTGTGTTTGACCTCATTCCCAGGGTGGCCTTACTAGCTGGGTGGCTCCCTGCTCCTAAGTCTGCCTTGAGCGCCGAGCTGATCACTCGGTGCTCGACTGGTTGGTCTGTCGGTCATGTGACGCTGGCCACGTCACATGACCTTCACTCCCCACTATAAATACAGGCAGCCTGCTGGTTACAGGTTGCCTGTTAATTTCTAGGTTCCTGGCTATCTGTTGGACTGCTGAATACTTACCTGATCCTGTTCCTTGACCATACTTTTGCCTGATCCTCCTGTACTGCGCATCCGTCCTGGTATTGTGACCTCGGCTCCCACCTGACTACTCTCTTAGGACTCCTCTTGTACTTCTCTGCTCTCCTGGTATTTGACCCCGGCTTCTCCTGACCATTCTTTGCTTAATCCTTTGTACTTTGTAGCTTTCCTGGTATTGACTCGGTCCGTTCACGTCCTGTTGTTTGTCTGTCTGTCATCCCTGCACTTATTCCAAGTTAGGGATTGCCGTCCAGTTGTCCCCTGTCATTAGGACTCGCGAGGCAAGTAGGCAGGGCCAGGGGTAAGGGTGGAGCGCAGTGGTCACTTCCCTCCCCCCCTGTGTGTGTGTGTGTACGTGACCGTTACAGCACTTCTCTGCCTGACATACTTGTAGCTGAACTAAACAAATTAAACGGAAATTAAAACACCCCTAAAAGCAACAAATACATTTTTCTTTTTGTACTGAAATAGTCAACTAAACACTTTCACCACAGTTCACTGCAGAAATGCACTGAGAATATATTTTTCTTGTTGTACAGAAATACGACCCTATACACTTTCACCTGAAATAACTGCAGCAGTGAACTGAGAATATATACTGTATATTTTTTTGTTGGACGGAAATAGGCCCCTGTACGCTTTGAACATAAAAAATAAATAAAAAATCTGATTGAAATACTGAAATACGCAACTATACGCTTTCAAAAGAAATAACTGCAACAGTGCAGTGCGTATATTTTTTTCTTTTTTTACTGTAATGCGCCCTTATACACTTTCAACAGAAATAATGGCAACAGTGCAGTGCATATATATATATATATATATATATATATATATACAGTTGCAATAAAAAGTATGTGAACCCTTTGGAATGATATGGATTTCTGCACAAATTGGTCATAAAATGTGATCTGATCTTCATCTAAGTCACAACAATAGACAATCACAGTCTTCTTAAACTAATAACACACAAAGAATAAAATGTTAACATGTTTTTATTGAACACACCATGTAAACGTACACAGTGCAGGTTGAAAAAGTATGTGAACCCCTAGACTAATTACATCTCCTAGAGCTAATTGGAGTGAGGTGTCAGCCAACTGGAGTCCAATCAATGAGATGAGCTTCGAGGTGTTGGTTACAGCTGCCCTGCCCTATAAAAAACACACACCAGTTCTGGGTTTGCTTTTCACAAGAAGCATTGCCAGATGTGAATGATGCCTCGCACAAAAGAGCTCTCAGAAGACCTACGATTAAGAATTGTTGACTTGCATAAAGCTGGAAAGGGTTATAAAAGTATCTCCAAAAGCTTTGCTGTTCATCAGTCCACGGTAAGACAAATTGTCTATAAATGGAGAAAGTTCAGCACTGCTGCTACTCTCCCTAGGAGTGGCCGTCCTGTAAAGATGACTGCAAGAGCACAGCGCAGACTGCTCAATGAGGTGAAGAAGAATCCTAGAGTGTCAGCTAAAGACTTACAAAAGTCTCTGGCATATGCTAACATTCCTGTTAGCTAATCTGCGATACGTAAAACACTAAACAAGAATAGATTTCATAGTAGGATACCACAGATAAGCCACTGCTGTCCAAAAAAATCATTGCTGCACGTTTACAGTTTGCACAAGAGCACCTGGATGTTCCACAGCAGTACTGGCAAAATATTCTGTGGACAGATGAAACCAAAGTTGAGTTATTTGGAAGAAACACACAACTCTATGTGTGGAGAAAAAGAGGCACAGCACACCAACATCAAAACCTCACCCCAACTGTGAAGTATGGTGGTGGGGGCATCATGGTTTGGGGCTGCTTTGCTGCGTCAGGGCCTGGACGGATTGCTATCATCGAAGGAAAAATGAATTCCCAAGTTTATCAAGACATTTTGCAGGAGAACTTAAGGCCATCTGTCCACCAGCTGAAGCTCAACAGAAGATGGGTGTTGCAACAGGACAACGACCCAAAGCATAGAAGTAAATCAACAACAGAATGGCTTAAACAGAAGAAAATACACCTTCTGGAGTGGCCCAGTCAGAGTCCTGACCTCAACCCGATTGAGATGCTGTGGCATGACCTCAAGAAAGCGATAAGAGGAATGGTCAAGAATTACTCCTAACCGTGGTGCACGTCTGATCTGCAACTACAGGAAACGTTTGGTTGAAGTTATTGCTGCCAAAGGAGGTTCAACCAGTTATTAAATCCAAGGGTTCACATACTTTTTCCACCTGCACTGTGAACGTTTACATGGTGTGTTCAATAATAACATGGTAACATTTAATTCTTTGTGTGTTATTAGTTTAAGCAGACTGTGATTGTCTATTGTTGTGACTTAGATGAAGATCAGATCACATTTTATGACCAATTTGTGCAGAAATCCATATCATTCCAAAGGGTTCACATACTTTTTCTTGCAACTGTATATATATATATTATTATTATTATTATTATTTTTACTGTAATAGGCCCCTATACACTTTCACCAGAAATAACTGCAGAAGTGAAATGCGTATATATTTTTCTTGTCGTACTGAATAATATACTAAGACATAAGCCTCTAAAGGCTTTTCAACATAACACTTGCAGCCCAATAACAAATAGCTTCAATGACAGAGCTGTAAATAACTTTCCTATCAATGTACCTAGCACCTTCTGATGTCTCTCCCTGCACAATGATGCGGTATAATGATTAATTCCTCCCTATCCTTTCCCTGCACTTATAAATCCTTTTTTCTGTCTTTTTCCACTTACTGTCCCTAGCGCCTACACGTCTGTCTCTGCACTCTGAACGCTGGAAAATGGCAGAATCTAAAATGGCTGCCATATTTATAGGGCTGTGACATCACAGGGCTGGCTGCTGATTGGCTGCATGCAGGCATGTCAATCTGGGTGATCCCGCCTACCCAGAGTTCCTTGCCCCTTGTCCTCAGTCCTCACAAGTGTAGGTGCTATTTTAGGAAAATTGCGATTCGTTACCATGTAGCGCGAGGAAATTCACATTCGTTGCGGATCGAATTTTTCCTGAAATTCTAAACAAATTCCACTTCATCAGCTTTAATTCGCTCATCCCTATTTATTATTAATTGTTAAATATTAATAACTTTATGATGGGCAGGTGCCCTTGTATCACAGGCTCTAACCTCTAAACTATGGAGTCCCTGAATTTTTATAGGAGAGACAACATGGTATTTATAACAATACAATCAGTGTATTGCTATGAGTTTAGAGGTATAGGTAAATAAGTACTGGGGCTACATCTTGTGTATTAAACTTCTTGCACATTCACGAGAGTTGGTGGGGTAGTGGATCCCTGATGGTGATTATGATCTACTGCCCACAATAGAAAGATGCAAAAATGTGTGTATAAAACTTGTTGCTTATGCAATATATCTATAATGCTCAACGCGTTTCTCTGGTAGGCACCAGATCATCCGGAACCTCAGATATGGTAGGCGACACTGTAAATCTAATTTGCTGAATGAACAAAATAGCAGCTGGTACACTGTGCTAGTTGACAACATACATTGTATCAAAATAATGCATGGTAGAGCACGTGGTAAGCGCCTGACAAGGGTATCTGACAAGCCTTATGAGCATAGGCCCAAGGTAGCCAAGACCATGAATAATTGGTTGCAGGCTTTTCGGTTTTGGGATGCATCATGGGTCAGAAACACCCCGAGCGGTCGTCTTTTTCATGATGTCTCAACGCCAGCCTCCCTTTCATGGAGCGGCCACTGGTTCCGGAGCATTTTCTCAGGGACCAGTGGCCGTTCGCCGCCCTAAAGCGTGTTGGTTATTCAACGAGGGGCATTGCAAGTACGCAGGTTTATGTAAATACAAGCATGAGTGCTCGGCTTGTGGTGGCTCCCACGCTGCAAACCGATGTCCTCGCCCCCCCCCGTTGCCAAGTTGCCCACCATGGGTGCCTCCAAGGACTCCGGTGAGCATAGTAGAGCTGTCACCGTGGCTCGACAAGTAACCCAATAAGGTGGCTGCGGCACAGCTTCGCTCTGGTTTTACGTTTGTTTTTTTTATTCTGTTTGTTCTGTGTAGGTTTCCCATGTTTTCTGAGAATCTCAGGTCTGCCAGAGATCTCCTGGAGGTCCTGAAGGAGAAGTTGGATAAGGAAGTGTAATGACAGATGGGGCGGGTGGCAGAATTAAGGGACCATTTCCATCCATCCCTTTTTCGAATCTTAGGGTTTCACCTCTGGTGGTGGTCCCCAAGAAGGAGCCTCGGAAATTTTGCCTTGTTCATCACCTATCACACCCTAAGGGTGCGTCAGTCAATGATGCCATCCTCCCCGCAGATGCTTCTGTGTCCTATGTCTCCTTCGACAGGGCGGTTGCGTTGGTCAGGGAGGCGGGTAGGGGCACCCTCCTTACGAAATCGGACATCGAGTCTGCCTTTAGGCTCCTCCCTGTTCATCCCGACTGTTTTCACCTTCTGGGTTGCTGATTTGACGGTCAATTTTACTATGACACATGCCTTCCCATGGGATGCTCCATTTCTTGCCACTATTTTGAGATGTTCGGTTGTTTTTTTGGAATGGGTGGTACGGTAGGAGTCTGGTTCGTCTTCAGTGATACATTACCTGGATGATTTATTGTTTGTTTCCCTGTGGACAGGTGACGGATGTCTTTCCCTTCTGAACACATTCCTGTTGCGTATGGCCCAGTTTGGTGTTCCTATTTCAGCTGAGAAAACGGAGGGCCCGGGTACGCGGCTTTCGTTTCTGAGTATCGAGATAGATTCTGTAGACATGGTATTTCGTCTCCCAGTGGACAAATTACGGAAGCTGCTTGAGTTAGTTGATGGTTTCTTGGCGGTTCGTAATGTTACTCTTGGGCAATTACAATCCCTGTTGGGTTTGCTCTGTCTTGCCTGTAGGGTCATGCCCATGGGGCGGGTTTTTTCCAGGCATATGTCTTTGGCCACCTGTGGTGTCAAGTCCCCGCACCACCGCATCCGGGTCACTAGGTCCCTAAAAGCTGATTTAGTTGTTTGGAGGACCTTTCTCAACTCATACAATGGGCATACGTTTTTTATGTCCAAGGAGGTCCCAAATGCGGTTCTTGCCTTATTCTCGGATGCATCTGGTTCATGTGGTTTTGGTGTTGTTCTGGGCAACAGATGGTGTGCGTCCCCCTGGCCCTAATCCTGGCATTCCACGGGTTTGTGTAGGAATTTGACTTTTCTTGAACTTTTTCCTATTATAGTGGCGGTTGAGATTTGGGGCACCATTTTCGCTAACCGCAACGTCTGTTTCTGGTCAGACAATATGGGGGCTGTTCAATGCAAAAATAGCCTGTCATCATCATCTTTGCCGGTTCTTTCCCTGGTGCGTCATCTGGTTTTGCGTTGCCTGGAGCATAACATTCATTTCAGGGCTCGACACATTCCGGGTATGGACAACAGTATTGCTGATGCTCTTTCACGTTTTCATTGGCAGTTTTTTCGGGAATTGCATCCGGAAGCAGATCAGTCCGGGGAGGAATGCCCACCTAACCTGTGGCGGTTGGCGGCCAGCAACTGATGTCTCTCGTCAGCTCATCTGTATCCCCGTCTACCTGGCAAGCTCACGGTAAGGCCTGGGCCGATCGGCTGTCTGGGGTGGGTATGAGGAACGTGTCCTCTCACGATGATCTTCGGTTAGAGGTAACTGTAGAGTGGCTGCTTAAGTTGCGATCCCAGGGTGTGTCTGCTCCTGTGGCGCAACGCAGGTTGTCCGGGGTGGCTTTCCACTTCTAGTTTTGTGGCTGGCCTGATGTGACAAAGCATTTCATTGTGCGCCAGGCCTTAAGGGGTTGGAGGAAAGAGCATTTCTCCAGGGACTCTCGCAGACCTGTCTCGTTCAGCCTGCTAAGCAGATAAGTGGATGCTTGTTCATGTGTGTGTGTCTCCGCTTTTGAGTCCGTACTGTTTTCTGCCTGTTTCAGTTTGGCTTTTTTCGCCGCTCTTCTGGTTGGCGAGTTGCTTCCCCCGTCCAGTCGTAGGTCTGGAGGATTATTGTTTCAGGACGTGGTTGTTGCCAATAACTCCATCCGGGTTTTGGTATAAAACGGATCAGTGGGGCAATGGGACTTGGATTCCTCTACACCAGGTGGCGGGGTCGGTTTTTCCGGTTCGCCTGATTTCCGAATACATGGCTATTCGTCTGGGGGGAGTCCGTTTCTTTTCACACCAGGATGGGTCTCCCCTTACGAAATTTCAGTTTACCACTGTATTTCGCTCTTGTTTGGCACGGGTGGGGGTAGAGCCGAAGGAGTTCGGTACCCACTCCTTTCGAATTGGCGCCGCTACAGAAGCGGCGAGGGCAGGCCTGCCAGAAGTTGAGGTGATGCGCATAGGCAGGTGGCAGTCGGCTTGCTATGCCAGGTATATTAGACCTGATGTTGATAAAAAAAAAAAAAAAGAGATGATAAGTGGGGAGTTATGAGTTTGTTATTCTTTTATCTTAATGTTCAGCATTCTTAGATGAGACTAAAGTTTTCACGTGTCTGTTATCCTCTTCAGAATTTGCTAACTGTTTTTCCTTGCAGGTGCAGCGTGCCCAACTGTGTGGCTATTGGGGCACTCCTATATTTTTTGGGCGGCACAGCGGGCATAATGCAGACCCTGCGGAAGGACTCTGGGGTTTTGAGAGGTGGACGTGTCCTGGAGAGGAATCAGAGGGCTCAGGTGTTCTCAAATCCTTACTGAGGAAGTGGATATTGGGGTGCATTCCAGGGGTCCTGTGATACTGGTTGTCCATGCTGGTGGCAATGATCTTTGTCTGTCATCTTTGGCCGAACTGATGGCGCTCATGCGCGCGGATATTGAGAGGTTCCCAGTTTTCTTCCGGGAGCTTGTGATGGTATGGTCCGAAATGATACCCTGGGTAGTTTGGCACGGGGCCAGGGTGGCGGAAGCCGTTGAAAAATGCAGGAGGACGGTCAACTCTCGCATATCTCGTTTCGTGAGGTCCCGAGGTGAAATCGTGGTGCACCACCGGCAATTAGAGGGGGAAAATAGGTTCCTGATGAGACCAGACGTGGTCCATCTGACGGACATCGGGATTTAAATATTTCTTTCCGGCCTGCAAGATGGTATTGAGCAAGCTATGTTTTTGCTGGGTGGTGGTCAGAGTCCTGTGTGAGGTGACTGGCCTCCTCCATGGCGGCATATGAGACGGTGGAGTTTGGTTGGAGTCATTGGCGTACTTGCCCGCCGGGAGACCGGCGGTTGGCATTACCGCCCGATGTTATATTTATATGAGTTTCCGTATTGATAATAAAAACTGTGGCTGATCACCTCCCAGCAAAGAGTTAACATGTTGTTAGTGTGTTTCTTGTAGAATAAAGGTAATGGAAAATGGGGGGCCCCTGGTGAAGAAGGAGGCTCTTTCCCCTGCCCTTCCCTGCTTTTCCAACAGTCTGAAGAATGAATGCAATATTCCCTTTTTGTTGGGAAATCGCGCAAAGCCCCGTGCTAAAGGGTCAGATCCAACCCCTACTGATGAAGGGCCACGTACCTGAACAGAAATTTCTAAATGAAAAATATGAAAAGAGCGCAGCCTCTTCTGATGCCGAGGGACCGCGTGTCCGGCTCTGGTATGGCCGTGACGCACGCGTGTTACCGTGTGCTTTAAAAATACTAAGCCCGGACTTTTCCAGCTACGGGGGCCGAACAGGGGAGGCGGGGTTGTGGTGCATACTCAGTTCTCACTTAGTTCCCGGCTGTTATAATAGGTACGTAATGTAGTGACTAGCAGGTATAAAGAGCAGTATTTGGGTACATAAAGTGGGACACCAGAGATAACAGGGGCAATGATGTTTTGATTAACGATGGTCCACTAGTGTATATATAAGTTGGATCATGATATTTTAAATACATGTTCTAATACATGATTGCACCCTAGTAAATCAATATAATTGAAGCCAGGTATTTAGACTACACCGTGACCCCATCACAATAACAAAAAACTCATTATGATGTGTTAATACAAATAAAAAGATTCACTTTGTGATGCAGAAATGATACTCTGGTGACATACCTAGGAAGATACGCCAAGGGTCCCTTACTAAATGAAGCAGGCAAATGAAATTTTCATCATTCATGCCTGTTGGTTTGACTGTACCAAGTCAAAATATCCAGCCTGCCTCCTTTTTTAGGATAAGGCCGAAAGCACACGGCCGTGAGCGGTCCGTAGTATGCCGGCCTGGATTCCTGCTGACAGCAGGAGCGCACGGCGTCATTGGTTGCTATGACGCCGTGCGCTTCATGCCGCTGCTGCACTATAGTAATACACTCGTATGATCTATACGAGTGTATTACTGTAGTGCAGCGGCAGCATGAAGCGCACAGCATCATAGCAACCAATGACGCCGTGCGCTCTTGCTGTCAGCAGGAATCCAGGCCGGCATACCACGGACCGCTCACGGGCGCAGAACACGGCCGTGTGCATTCGGCCTAAGTCTGTCAAAGTCACCTCCTCATGGTGAACGTTTGACCACTTCAATCCCTGAAATTTCAGGGCATTTGGATTGGCATTATGAAATTGCCTGACATGTTTGGCCACAGGAGTGTCATTGTCATTTTTAACATCACCTAAATACTCACCAATGCTCCTTCTGAATTCACGAGTGGTTTTGCCCACATATTGAATTCCGCATATGCACATGTTTAAATAAATCAGTCCAGAGGTCTTGCAGTTGATGACAGATCAAATATTTATTGTTTTGCCTGTATGTGTACATGTAAGCTGTTTACCAGGTATAATAAGGCTAGGTCTACACGACAACATGTGTCGCGCGACAAATAGGGCACAACTACACTGCAACATGTGTTTCACGACATTTAGTTGCACCAATGCCGCGCAACAATTTTTATAATGATAGCATATGGTGTCGCACTGCAACATGCTGTGACGTGACAGTCGCAGAAAAATCCATCTTGAATGCATTTTTTTTGCGACTGTCCCAGTAGCAGCATGTCGCAGTGCAACACCATAGACTATCATTATAAAAATTGTTGCGCGACAAATGTCGTCGTGTAGACCTAGCCTAAATCTACCTGCTATACACGTGCCGCACCTAAATGTCCCCACGGTGACATTTCTAAGCCAAGACACTGTTCTAGGTGTTTGGAAAAAACTGTGGACAAGGCGATCATTAAAATCACGATATGTTATAGAAGGATAAACTGCAATTTAGGGTCCGCGTTTGAACTTCATCAGTAGGCAGACAAGGTGGGGGGGGATAGTGGTCCTAGACAAAGGCAGCTATGAAAAAGAAATGGAGAGGATCCTTAGTGATCGTGTGACATACAAAATATTGAAAAGAAACCCTGTGAATGAATATAAGAAGGATTTAAAAATACTTCTGGATAGAGGATTGGGGAAGGGGATCCTTAATAAGACGGAATATAATTATTTGAATAATGCCCACCCCAAAACACTGATCATATATTACCTGCCAAAAGTCCACAAGGACCCAATGAAACCCCCCGGGAGACCTATAGTCTCCGGAATTGAGTCTATTACTAGCAGAGTTTCGGAATATGTGGATATATTCCTACAAAAATATGTGCCCAAAATACCCTCCTATCTTAACCTCTTAAGGACACATGACGTACCGGTACGTCATGATGTCCTGGTACTTAAGGACACATGACGTACCGGTACGTCATGAATGGTTCCGATCACTGCCGCTCGGCCGGCGGTGATCGGAACCCGGTGCCTGCTCAAATCATCGAGCAGGCACCTGGGGCAAATGCGTCGGGGGGTCCTGTGACCCCCCCATGTCGGCGATCGCAGAAAACCGCAGGTCAATTCAGACCTGCGGTTTTCTGCGTTTCCGGGATATTCGGGTCTCTGAAGACCCGATAACCCGGAACAGGATGGTGATGGTGGTGTGATTTCACTCCACCAATCACCATCCAGCGATCCTGAGTGGTGATGGTGACATCACCACTCAGGATCGCTTTCTGATTGGTCTGTGGGCGGTCCGGCGGCAAATTCAAAAGAGGCAGGCGCTCCTCTCCTCCTCCTTTTGTGTTCCGGAGCCGGAGGAGAGAGGAGCTGCCTGCACGTGTCTCTGCCAGCACCCCAGGACCCGATCTGTGCCCCCAGGACCCGATCTGTGCCCCAGCACCCCCCATCAGGTACATAGGGACAGCACAGGGAAAGTTTGGTTTAGGCAGGGAAAAAAAAGGGAAAGTTAGTTTGTGAACTTTTATTGCATCACCCTAGTTAGGGTGTCTGGGGTCCACAGCACAGCTGTGTGACCCTAGACCCCCCAGGGGTGCTGCCACTTCCCCCCCCCCCACTCCCTGCCCCCCCCCCACCTTTTTTGGGGTGCATTTTTTTCTTTTTTTTTTTCTTTTTTGGTGTACGCTGACTGTGGCCGGCACTTAGTGTCCGGCCGCTGTTAGCGCATCGCACACCTCACCGCTGATCAACTTCGGACGGTTGATCAGCGGTTTTGAATTTTTTTTTCCACATTTTTTGGCCTTTTTTTAGTTAGTTGTTTTTTTTTTTTTCCTGTTAGTTTTAGGGTTAAGTCCGCGAACACCCGTGCCCCCACACACACGCACACAAAATAAAGAGTTACACACACGCACATATACACGCAGACACACACTCCCCTATGGCCCGCCGGACGTTCTCGGCCGAGGAGGCATACGCCCAGCTTGCCTCTGACTCCGAGAGTCCCAGTGAGGATGAGGATGACCCCACATTCCTGTTGTCATCCGCGTCCTCCTCATCATCTAGCGATGATGATGAGCCCCCAAGGCGGCGGAGACGCCGCCAGGCGGAGCAAGGGGACCGCCATGTTAGGGACCCTGTGGCCCAGCCTGGTACGAGCAGCTCTGGGGCTCGTACTGGTTTCCCGGCCCACCAGTTAAATCCACCGGAGCCCCCTGCCGGTGAACTTGTCTGGTGTAGCCCAGAGCGATACGAGCCTGTGATTCCTGATTTTGTAGGCCAATCAGGAATCCAGATTTCCACAGTGGGCTACACTGAATATGACTTTTTTTGTCATTTTTTCAGTGACCCACTGGTAAATCTGATGGTGGAGCAGACGAATCTGTACGCCCAACAGTTCGTCGCTCAACACCCGGGCTCCTTTTTGGCCAGGCCCGGTGGCTGGACGCCGGTCAGTGCAGCCGAAATGAGGACATTTTGGGGCCTCGTGCTGCATATGGGCCTGGTCAAGAAACCCAGTGTCAGGCTGTACTGGAGTGGGGACGTCCTATACCAGACCCCACTTTACAGTACAGCCATGACACGCTCCCGGTTTGAGGCCATCCGGAAATGTCTGCATTATTCCGATAATGCAGCATGTCCACCCCGAGGTGATCCTGCCCATGACCGTCTGTATAAGATACGGCCGGTCATCGATCACTTTGGGGCCAAATTCATGGAGGCCTATGTACCTGGAAGGGAGGTCGCAGTTGATGAGTCTCTCATTGCGTTCAAGGGGAGACTCATTTTCCGCCAGTATGTGCCCTCCAAGCGGGCGAGGTATGGCGTAAAGCTATACAAAATTTGTGAGAGTACCTCAGGGTACACTTACAAATTTCGTATATACGAGGGGCGAGATTCCCGGATTCAACCACCAGAATGTCCCCCCACTCTGGGTGTTACCGGGAAACTTGTGTGGGACCTTATGTACCCACTGCTGGATAAGGGTTACCACCTGTACGTGGATAACTTTTATACCAGTATCCCCTTGTTCCAGTCCCTTGCCGCCAGATCCACGTTCGCTTGTGGGACCGTGCGGAAAAATCAACGCGGCCTCCCTGCCCTCCCCCTCCAGGTACCTATCCCCAGGGGTGAGACCCGTGCCCTTACCACTGGAAACCTGTTGCTGGTCAGGTATAAGGACAAGAGGGATGTCCTTATGCTGTCCACAATTCATGGTAACGGCATCACCCCTGTCCCTGTGCGAGGTACCGCGGCAACGGTCCTCAAGCCCGATTGTATCGTCGCCTACAATCGGTATATGGGAGGAGTTGATCTCTCGGATCAAGTCCTCAAGCCATATAACGCCATGCGCAAAACCCGGACATGGTACAAAAAAGTTGCGGTCTACTTGGTGCAGGTTGCCATGTACAACTCTTTTGTACTATCCCGAAGCGCTGGCAGCACAGGGACATTCCTGCAGTTCTATGAGGCAGTCCTCATGGCCCTGATCTTTTCGGACCGGGAAAGAGCAGGCCGGAGTACCTCGGGAACTGTAGGTGCCCGGATCGTCCCTGGCCAACACTTTCCAGGTGTGGTCCCCCATACTGGAAAGAAGGGACGAACCCAAAAAAGGTGCAGAGTGTGTCACAGGAGGGGGATACGGAAGGACACCACTACTCAATGTGACACGTGCCCCGATCATCCGGGCCTCTGCATTATTGGTTGCTTCAGGGAGTATCACACTTCCATGGAGTACTAAATTTATATCCCAATTTAGCACTGACATCGGAAAAAAAAACTGGTTCTCAGACTTGAGACACCCAAAAAAATGAAAATAATTTATTAAAAGTAGACATGTTAGGTATTGCCGCGTCGGTAATAATCTCCTCTATAAAAATACCCAATGACCTAACCCCCCAGATTAACACGGTCAAGAAAAAAAAAAAAAAAAAGGTGCAAAAAAAGATTTTTTTTTGTCACCTTACATAACAAAAAGTTTAATAGCAAGCGATCATAAAGTCATATAGCCCCCAAAATAGTGCCAATAAAACCGTCCGCTCGTCCCGCAAAAAATGAGCCCCCACATAAGATAATCAGATAAAAAAAAAAAAAAATGACACCTAGACTTTAGAGATACAAAATTTTTTTTTTTGTATCAATAAGGATAATATAGTCTAAAACCTAAATAAATGTAAAAAAAGTAGACTTATTAGGTATCGCCGCGTTCGTAAGAATCTCCTCGATAAAAATACCCCATGATCCAACCCCCCAGATTAACACGGTCAAAAAAAAAAAAAAAAAAAGTGCAAAAAACGATTATTTTTTGTCACCAAACATAACAAAAAATTTAATAGCAAGCGATAAAAAAGTCATATAGCCCCCAAAATAGTGCCAATAAAACCGTCCGCTCGTCCTGCAAAAAATGAGCCCCCACATAAGATAATCGGATAAAAAATAAATAAAAAAATGACACCTAGACTTTAGAGATCCAAAAATTTTCTTTTTGTATCAAAAAGGATAATATAGTCAAAAACCTAAATACCTAAATAATTGTAAAAAAAAAGTAGACTTATTAGGTATCGCCGCGTCCGTAAGAATCTCCTCTATAAAAATATCCCATGACCTAACCCCCCAGATTAACACGGTTAAAAAAAATAAAAAAAACGGTGCCAAAAACGCAATTTTTGGCACTTTTCCATTTCAATCCGTTTTTTCCGGTAACAAAACGAGGGTTAACAACCAAACAAAAGTTAAAATTTATTACCCTGATACTGCAGTTTACAGAAATGCCACATTTGTGGTCGTAAACTGCTGTATCAGTAAAAGGGAGGCCGCAAAAGGAAAGGACCGACATGGTTTCTGGAAGGCCGATTTTGATGGCCTTTTTTATTGACACCATGTCCCTTTTGAAGAACCCCTGATGCCCCCCTAGAGTAAAAACTCCCTAAAAGTGACCCCATCTAAGAAACTACACCCCTCAAGGTATTCAAAACTGATTATACAAACTTTATTAACCCTTTAGGTGTTTCTCAACAGTTAATGGCAAATGGAGATGAAATTTCAGAATTTAAATTTTTGGTAACCTTGCCTCACAAAAATGTAATATAGAGCAACCAAAAATCATATGTACCCTAAAAATAGTCCCCCAAAAAATGCCACCTTATCCCCTAGTTTCCAAAATGGGGTCACTTTTAGGGAGTTTCTACTCCAGGGGGGCATCAGGGGGGTTGAAACAGGACACGGTGTAAATAAACCGGTCCATAAAAATCAGCCCTCCAAAAACCAAACGGCGCACCTTTCACTCTACGCCCCGCTGTGTGGCCGTACAGTAGTTTACGGCCACATATTGGGTGTTTCTGTAAACGGCAGAGTCAGGGCAATAAAGATATAGTCTTGTTTGGCTGTTAACCCTTGCTTTGTTAGTGGAAAAAATGGGTTAAAATGGAAAATTTGGCAAAAAAATGAAATTTTCAAATTTCATCCCCATTTGCCAATAACTCTTGTGCAACACCTAAAGGGTTAACGACGTATGTAAAATCAGTTTTGAATACCTTGAGGGGTGTACTTTCTTAGATGGGGTCACTTTTAGGGAGTTTCTACTCCAGGGGGGCATCAGGGGGGTTGAAACAGGACACGGTGTAAATAAACCGGTCCATAAAAATCAGCCCTCCAAAAACCAAACGGCGCACCTTTCACTCTACGCCCCGCTGTGTGGCCGTACAGTAGTTTACGGCCACATATTGGGTGTTTCTGTAAACGGCAGAGTCAGGGCAATAAAGATACAGTCTTGTTTGGCTGTTAACCCTTGCTTTGTTAGTGGAAAAAATGGGTTAAAATGGAAAATTAGACAAAAAAATGAAATTCTCAAATTTCATCCCCATTTGCCAATAACTCTTGTGCAACACCTAAAGGGTTAATGACGTATGTAAAATCAGTTTTGAATACCTTGAGGGGTGTACTTTCTTAGATGGGGTCACTTTTAGGGAGTTTCTACTCCAGGGGGGCATCAGGGGGGTTGAAACAGGACACGGTGTAAATAAACCGGTCCATAAAAATCAGCCCTCCAAAAACCAAACGGCGCACCTTTCACTCTACGCCCCGCTGTGTGGCCGTACAGTAGTTTACGGCCACATATTGGGTGTTTCTGTAAACGGCAGAGTCAGGGCAATAAAGATACAGTCTTGTTTGGCTGTTAACCCTTGCTTTGTTAGTGGAAAAAATGGGTTAAAATGGAAAATTAGACAAAAAAATGAAATTCTCAAATTTCATCCCCATTTGCCAATAACTCTTGTGCAACACCTAAAGGGTTAACGATGTATGTAAAATCAGTTTTGAATACCTTGAGGGGTGTAGTTTCTTAGATGGGGTCACTTTTAGGGAGTTTCTACTCTAGGGGTGCATCAGGGGGCTTCAAATGGGACATGGTGTAAATAAACCAGTCCATAAAAATCAGCCCTCCAAAAACCAAACGGCGCACCTTTCACTCTACGCCCCGCTGTGTGGCCGTACAGTAGTTTACGGCCACATATTGGGTGTTTCTGTAAACGGCAGAGTCAGGGCAATAAAGATACAGTCTTGTTTGGCTGTTAACCCTTGCTTTGTTAGTGGAAAAAATGGGTTAAAATGGAAATTTAGACAAAAAAATGAAATTCTCAAATTTCATCCCCATTTGCCAATAACTCTTGTGCAACACCTAAAGGGTTAACGACGTATGTAAAATCAGTTTTGAATACCTTGAGGGGTGTAGTTTCTTAGATGGGGTCACTTTTAGGGAGTTTCTACTCTAGGGGTGCATCAGGGGGCTTCAAATGGGACATGGTGTAAATAAACCAGTCCATAAAAATCAGCCCTCCAAAAACCAAACGGCGCACCTTTCACTCTACGCCCCGCTGTGTGGCCGTACAGTAGTTTACGGCCACATATTGGGCGTTTCTGTAAACGGCAGAGTCAGGGCAATAAAGATACAGTCTTGTTTGGCTGTTAACCCTTGCTTTGTTAGTGGAAAAAATGGGTTAAAATGGAAAATTAGACAAAAAAATGAAATTCACAAATTTCATCCCCATTTGCCAATAACTCTTGTGCAACACCTAAAGGGTTAACGACGTATATAAAATCAGTTTTGAATACCTTGAGGGGTGTAGTTTCTTAGATGGGGTCATTTTTGGGTGGTTTCTATTATGTAAGCCTCGCAAAGTGACTTCAGACCTGAACTGGTCCCTAAAAATTTAGTTTTTGTAAATTTCTGAAAAATTTCAAGATTTGCTTCTAAACTTCTAAGCCTTATAACATCCCCAAAAAATAAAATATCATTCCCAAAACAATTCACACATGAAGTAGACATATGGGGAATGTAAAGTCATCACAATTTTTGGGGGTATTACTATGTATTACAGAAGTAGAGAAACTGAAACTTTGAAATTTGCTAAATTTTTCCAAATTTTTGTTAAATTAGGTATTTTTTGGTGCAAAAAAAAATAATTTTTGGACTTCATTTTACCAGTGTCATGAAGTACAATATGTGACGAAAAAACAATCTCAGAACGGCCTGGATAAGTCAAAGCGTTTTAAAGTTATCAGCACTTAAAGGGACTCTGGTCAGATTTGCAAAAAATGGCCTGGTCCTAAGGTGTAAAAAGGCTGTGTCCTTAAGGGGTTAAAGACACAGGTCATACGCTGGATGTGATAAGAGAACTGATTTTCTTTACAGAGGATATGTATCTTATGACGGTAGATGTCACATCATTATATACAATTGTTCCGAAGGAGATAGGTTTGAAGGGAGTACAGTTTTTTATGGATGAGGATGATCAGCTGGATGAGGAGCAAAAAAAGTTCATCTTGGAGTGTATTGATTATTGCCTTGGCCACAATTATTTTTGGTATGGAGAACAGTTTTATGTACAGACAGCGGGCGTGGCGATGGGTGCTAAATTTGCACCGAGTTTCGCCAATATTTTTATGGCTTACTGGGAACATCTATATATCACCCCCCTTTTACAGAAGGAAGGAGAAAATGCCAATTTGATTCTGTGGAAAAGGTACATTGATGATTGCCTGTGTATTTGGCGAGGGGATGAGCCATCTTTGAGAGAATTTCTCGGGTACATTAATAATAACAATTGGAACATCAGATTTACGGAGAACATCAGTAAAAGCAGTGTTAATTTTTTGGACTTGGAAATCTCTGTTGCTGATAACCGAATACATACCAGAACCTATTTTAAACCTACGGATAGGAATGGGTATATTGACGTGCAGAGCTGTCATTACTACCCGTGGATAAAAAATGTTCCCAGAGGTCAATTCCAAAGAATCAAAAGAAATTGCTCCCAACTAAAGAATTATGATGAGCAGAGTGGTATTATACTTAACAGATTCAAGGAGAAGGGATATAAGGAAGAATTGTTAGAGAGACAGAGGGAGGAAATTAGGGAGAGTGAAAGTATAATAAAAAAGGATAATACAGGAAAGAGGGAGGATAGATATAGGTTCGGGTTCGCAACCACTTTTTCCACTATGTGCCCCCAGATTAAACAAATCATTCAAAAAAATTGGAGGATCCTAAAAACACGGGCAATTGTTTGCCCTACCACGTCAGTAAATGTTAACTATGTCTTAATCTAGTAGCCTTGTTTATAAGCCTACTGCATGTGTTGTGGTGTAAAAACCACCAGGCGACTAGAGATACTAGCTGTCTACTGACAGATAGTGCCGACGTGGACTAAACAACTATATCTCCTTTAGATGCCAACTACTAACGGTATTGAACCTATAGTCCATCCGGACTACTATTGAAATGCTGATAACAGTGGTGGAGTGACCGCGTCCGCTAATTAAAACCTAACACTGCCCCCCGACATGTTTCGCCAGTTACACTGGCTTCCTCAGGGGTAATGGGCAGCAATGATTGACCTCAAGAACCGGAGACTGAAATAGTATAGTTTTTGATTAACAGGTACTAGCGACCTATCAATCGGAGGGCTGGTAGTGACTACAACCAATCACCATCATAGATCGAGATAAACATTACTTGTCATAGGGCTGCCGCCGTCGCCATCTAGATACGTCATCATAGGCGCGCTGTCCCGGTGGCGCATGCGCAGACGCCCCGGCAATCGCAAGAGGCCGCACGCTTACTGCGCATGAGCTGCGCGGCACAACACATGCAGTAGGCTTATAAGCAAGGCTACTAGATTAAGACATAGTTAACATTTACTGACGTGGTAGGGCAAACAATTGCCCGTTCTTTTCTTGGGGTTAGGGACTGTGCATGTTTCTCTCCCTTCCCTCCCCCCCCCCCCCTTTTGTCTCCTTCAGTACCACAAGCCAGCACTATTAACAGTGGCATGGTGACTGTTTTTTTAATACCCTAGCTACTTTTTTGTTTCAATGGTCTGTACAACCAATAAAATTTGCGTCCTATGCACATCGTTTAGTTTTTAATGTATACCGAATAAAAGTGATATATTAATTTGACTTG
The DNA here is from genome assembly GCF_905171765.1 of Bufo bufo. Lineage (NCBI taxonomy): Eukaryota > Metazoa > Chordata > Amphibia > Anura > Bufonidae > Bufo > Bufo bufo. The sequence goes on from NC_053396.1 coordinate 61,330,025, forward strand.
GGCCAAGATAGGTTTTTCTGCCTATTTAGGCATATGTAAATAAAGTTAATTATTAACCTTGCCCTAGTCTGGTCCTTTAGTTATAGAGGATCCTAAAAAGTGATCCCATAATAGGATCACTGATTCCTGACAAACCCCCGTTTATTTTTAGAAGAGCATCAACAGTGAGGAACAAAATAGTGCATGGCTGTATAAGAGAAGAAGTGACCAAAATGACTAAAGACGGTTTCACATGGTGTGGCTTTTGTTCCGGTTGTAAAAATAGATCCAGAGAAGACAGATGCAACCGAATAAGAAAGGAAGTGACAGATACATCTGATCATAAGAAGAAAACAGTAAAAGGGAATCTATCATGTGAAACGGCAGGGGTTATCTATGTTATGTTTTAGAATGCCCCTGCAAGTTACAGTATGTGGGAAGAACACTTAGGAAATTAAAAGTAAAAGTGGGGGAACATATTAATAATATAAAAAAGGGACTTAATGGGATTCTGTCACCAGTTTTCAACCCTGTCAGCTAAACATATACTGATGTTCAGGGCCTCATCACGATTCCTAATGTGGGCTTATAAATGTCATCTGTGGGCTTATTTAGCTAAAAAAACAGCTTTTACTAACCTGTCAGTCAAACAAATAAGGTGCCCAAGGGGATGTGAAGCGATGCCAGGTGCCGGCCGCACCCGCCGCCGTTCGTGCCCAGCGCCGCCTTTCCGGACTTCTGCGCCGCCTCCTAATCGTCTGTGCCGCCTCTCGCTCTCCCTCCCTCCCCCTCCTCCTGCTGTAAGATCTCGCACGTGCGCACAGGCCTCTGCCTGATGCTCCCGTGCGGACTTCTCCATTTGGCTTCTTCCAGCGAAGTGCGCATGCGCCGGCACTTCGCTCAACCCCTGTAAGCGCGAGATCTTACAGCAGGAGGAGGGGGGAGGGAGGGAGAGCGAGAGGGGGCACAGAGGATTAGGAGGCGGCGCAGAAGTCCAGAAAGGCGGCGCTGGCACGAACGGCGGCGGGTGCGGCCGGCACCTGGCATCGCTTCACATCCCCTTGGGCACCTTATTTGTTTGACTGACAGGTTAGTAAAAGCTGTTTTTTAGCTAAATAAGCCCACAGATGACATTTATAAGCACACATTAGGAATCGTAATGAGGCCCTGAACATCCGCATATGTTTAGCTGACAGGGTTGAAAACTGGTGACATTTCATAGATGATGTGTTCATCCTATGGAAAGGGACTGAACATTAATTCCACATGTTTGTTGATTCATTGAACATCAATGAACTCTGTTTATTTTTTACAGCCGAGATCCACAGAGATGAAATCATCTTTTTAGATCTAAAGATCGCTACTGTAACTTGCAGGAGCATTCTAAAACATAACATAGATAACCCCTGCCGTTTCACATGATAGATTCCCTTTTACTGTTTTCTTCTTATGATCAGATGTAGCTGTCACTTCCTTTCTTATTCGGTTGCATCTGTCTTCTCTGGATCTATTTTTACAACCGGAACAAAAGCCACACCATGTGAAACCATCTTTAGTCATTTTGGTCACTTCTTTTCTTATACAGCCATGCACTATTTTAAGACTCATAGCGTCTCGGCACATTTTAAAAGAGCACATCAGAAAAATCTGGTGGGTTTGAAATTCATGGGAGTGGAACAAATGCATAAGAATTGGAGGGGAGGGGATCCAGTAAAACAAATAAATAAAAAAGAAGCGCAATGGATTTTTGAGTTAAACCCGCTACAAACCGCAGGTCTCAATATCGAATGGGATAAGAGAGCCGTCAGTATGGCGTGATTGGTGTTTGTTTCATTGTGGTTGTGTGTTTTTTTGTTTTTTTTCTCTTCTTTCTGTGCAGCATGCTTTAGGATATTAGGAAGAATTTGGTGCATGAGGCTTTACTAGGTGGAATAAGGTAGTTGTATTTAGCTGCAGTCAGTCTTCAGTTTCCTAGGATGGTGTTCAGACATGCATCACAGTGCCTATTTCTTTGGCCATATACATAGTAAGTTTCTACGGGAATTGAAATGCGATCTCTTTAACATAAGGGAATGAGTGTAGTCATACATAATTGCCCTGTATAAGAAGTGGTATCATTTTTAACTGTGTGGGAATAACCTATATTTTTCATATTTAAATTTTTTATATTTTCATGTATGGTATATGACATGCAGATGTTTATTTTTTTGGGATACGTTATTTTAGGTATTTCAAAATAAGTTCTTTTTTTTATGTGGAAGTTGATCTAACGGAAATAACACAGAGACTGACCACGTGTGACCAGAGACTAGAGGTTTTTTCAGTTGTGTCAATTGGAGAGGAGAGGAACGCCCCAGAAGAAGCAGACAGCGAAACCCGGGTCGGGCAAATTGATTTTATATGTGATGTGAACAAGTGTCGATCTTGTAAGTAAAATAAAAGATGTAGTGTTTAAATAACCCGTGGGTATTGCACTATGTTGTGTTCCTTTTAAAGGATAAAAGAGATGTGATTGCTGGTGGATATTGAGACCAAGGTGCTGGAATTGTTTTGAATCGAGATAAAATCGTCTCGTGGAAGTGTTGCTGTGTGTGAACTGGTCCTTACTGATGAAGTTCACGCGCAGACCCTAAATTGCAGTTTATTTTGGTTAAAAAATGAGAAGAGACCTACTCCTGTTGTTTGGGACTGCTGCTGATTGTACCACTTGGAAGACCACACAAAATATCTTATGTTATAGCAGGAGCATTACCCACCTGCGAGCCTATATCGTGATATGATCTGAGGATGCCCCAATATGTATTGAGAACATGTTGTACTTCAGCCTCAAATGTCGCAATGATACAAGCTGGATTTGTACCCTCGGATTTCTGTCTGGGGTTCAGTAAGGTGTCTATGTTTCTGCATACAGCATGCTGATGGGCCTCGTGGAGCACATTTACTGGATATCCACGTCATATGAATCTCTCTCGGAGATCCTTTGCAGCCACATGATATTTTTCAAGTGAGCTGCAGTTACATCGTATTCTAAGGTATTGACCTCTGGGTATACCTCTTTTTAGTGGATAAGGGTGCCAGCTGTCCGAGTGCAGCAATGTATTAGTGGCAGTAGGCTTGCGGAAAATATTGCTGGCAATGTTACCATTTTGTCTCCTAGCGATCTTTAGATCTAAAAAGATGATTTCATCTCTGTGGATCTCGGCTGTAAAAAATAAGCCGAGTTCATTGATGTTCAATGAATCAACAAACATGTGGAATTAATGTTCAGTCCCTTTCCATAGGATGAACACATCATCTATGAAATGAAGCCACAGTAAGATGTGCTTGGACCAATCAGAGGTTGTTACTCCAAACACTATATTCCGTTCCCACCAGCCCAGGTAGATAGTAGCAAAACTGGGGGCACAAGGGCTCCCCATTGCCACTCCCCTGAGATGGTAGTATATCTTTCTATCAAAGAGAAAAATATTTTTGGTTAGAATGAACTGTAAAAGGCCACTTTTTCGCAGTCCTTCTCCTGTGGAATGCCACTATATAATCCTCCACATCGAGGCTAGCAAGAAGGCTATCGGGGTCAATCTGGATGTCACCTAGCTTCTTAAGGACATCCATAGAACCTCTCGTATAGGATGGTAGTGCGAATACAATAAATCCCCAAATGGTGTGTAAGGCTGTCTGTGCCAGAAACAATTGGCCTCCCTTTTAGGGGAGACATGCCTTGATGGACTTTTGGTAAGCAGTAAAAGCAAGCCATTTGGGAATGAGAAGGTAGAAGGAGATTATATTCAGTGCTGCTGATGAGCTCCTGTTGTTGGGCCATATCCAGCAGTGTTTTTAATTCTCTTCTATGGTCGGATTGGTATCAAGTGTCTTATAACAATTCCTATTGTCCAGTATACCATGGCACATTTCTTTGTACTTCTCAACATCTATGATAACAATATTACCCCCTTTATCTGAAGGCTTGATGACGATCGAGTCATCTGACTCCAGCGCAATCAGGCCCTTAATCTCTTCAGGTTTCAAGTTGTTCCTGCCAACCTGATGTGAGTTTATTTTCAATAATTGGTCAGTTACAACCTTTAAGAAGGTATCAATAGGAGCATTGTCACTCATGGGTGGATATTTATTAGAGGGTGGACGTAAATTAGTGAACGGTCTAGTTCCTGGTGAAACAGGCCTAAAACAGTTAACATTTTTTGTTACATATATAGGTGAACAGGGCACTCAAGGATAGCTGCGACCGTGTACTTAAGGCAAAGATGAGCTTTATTGATAATATAAATATATTTGATGCATAAAACAATCAAGAATGCAGTAGAATAAATAGGTTATTAACAAATAAATATAATGAATATTCGACAGAGCAAAGGCTATTATTCGATTAATCAGCAAATATTCAATAGTCCAATATTGTAAATCTTGGATCCAATGATTGTGAACATCCAAAGACTTGTTTGCAATAAGTCTATTCGTTTTTTACTTTCATATTGAGACAACAGTCATATGCTTTGCAGTTATTCAAATAGTCTGTCGAATATTCATTATATTTATTTGTTAATAACCTATTTATTCTACTGCATTCTTGATTGTTTTATGCATCAAATATATTTATATTATCAATAAAGCTCATCTTTGCCTTAAGTACACGGTCGCAGCTATCCTTGAGTGCCCTGTTCACCTATATACGTATATGCTTTTCTAAATTGAGTGAGTGGCCTCAATTTACAGGAGCACCTGGTGTCGTTTGAGTGTTCTTAGTGCGACATCTTACTCAATTTTACATTTATACCTTTCCGCTCATGATGTCTGCACAAGATACTTTAAACACCATGGATATCTGGGACCATGTAGAAACTAAAAGGTTGAAAGTTGAGAATTTCATGTTTAACCAAAATGAGACTAATGTGGAAAATGATATGATGATGAAAAACACATTTAGGGAATTGGAAAATTTATTGGTGAAGCAACTAAGACAGCGATGGGAGATCAAAACACTGTGCAGGTTTGTGGAATGTGGTAAAGCCCCAAAAGGCTTGACCTTGACTAAATCCCCTGCTCAGGATCTCCAAAGTCCCACATTTAATACTGAATGGGACAAATTGCTTCACCAATACTCCCTTTCCCTAGTAGAGCTGATCATGAAAAGGAGGAAAGAAATATTGAGTGATGTTACAGATAAAATTAATGAGATGAAAATAATTATGGGCAAATTGCCTAAAAATGATGAATATAATTATTGGCAATCTAAATTATGTAATAATCTTGATAAAGTAGAGCAAGATATAATGGAAAAGAAAATTAAAAAGTTACATTTTATACCTAAAAATGGGCAAAATTTAATCACTAATGAAAACACAAATATAGACACTGTAAATATAGGGACAATATTAGAGGAATCACAGGATGTGGTGAGTAGAGAAAGGCCACATAATTTGAATAAATACACAATACCAACACATAATCGGTTTGAAGCACTTGAAGAGAGGCAGGTTTTTTTAGACAGGACCCCACCACACCACAGGACACGGACAAGACACATACCACAACAAGAAGAATCACAGATACACAATACCAATCACCAGGGGGACCATCAATACAATTTGAGGAACAGGCCTCAAACATTTCATATACCATATCACCAACAAGTAGACAAATCACAACGCCATCACGTCCCTCATCAGGAACACTACACTGCACAGCAGAATCACTATCAACAACCTTATTACCCAAAAAGGATAAAATCGTACGAGGGAGACAGACCAAAATACGGAGAGGAGGAAGGAAGAAAAAGGGGGCACCGCAGATAAATCAAGAGCCAATAGAAAATGATTCTATTATTAATTTGAGCTCTACAACCCTCACAGAATCTCAAAAACAACTATTGAATAAGGGTCTGAAATTTGCCCCCACAATCACCCTTAACAAATTTGATACGTTTATAGGGGTGGAGAAGTTTATAAGGCGTTTGTGCCTTAAAAAGTATTTCCTTAAAAATCCAGTTACAAGAGATATCGATAATGGTGACCAATATGTACATACAACTTGTAAAAATAGGTCCAAGAAATACCCAAGAAACGAGATCAGTCACGAAATGGCAAGTTTTAAAAAATGCGTAGAAAGCGATATACGGAAAATAAAGAATAGCACCAAATATAGACGGAATAATTTGACAAATGATGAAATAAAAGCTCTAAAAACTTTACAGAAAGAGGAAAATATAGTAATACGTCCGGCGGATAAGGGAGGATCCATTGTGATCCAGGACATTCAGAAATATAACACAGAATGTCTCAGACAGTTACAGGATACAAATACATACTGTAGACTACCAAGTGACCCTACTAACCAATTTTATTTAGAACTTTTAGCATTTTGTAATAGAGGTTATAAGAAAGGACTTTTAACAGATGAGGAACACAAATTTTTATTGAATAAAACTCCGCGTATACCTATGTTTTATTGTGTACCAAAAGTACACAAGGACCAAGAAAATCCTCCAGGCCGACCTATAGTGTCAGGAATAGGATCCCTTACGTCAAATTTATCTCAGTATATAGATCAAATGTTGCAGCCCAGGGTTCAAAAAATAGAGTCATATACAAAAGACACCACACAAATTATTCAAATAGTGGAGAAATTGAAATTTAAGGACACCTGGATTATGGGATCCTTGGATATACAATCTCTATATACAATAATAGAGCATGATAAGGGTAAACAGGCTGTTAGGTCCCAACTTACATTAGAAGGTAGACTAGGAGTGGAACAAATTGAGTTTATAATTGAAGGGATAGACTTCATTTTAAATCACAATTATTTTAATTTTGAGGGGAATTTTTACTTACAAACACAGGGGACCGCCATGGGCACCAGGTTAGCCCCCAGCTATGCCAATTTGTTTATGGCAGAGTGGGAACGGCAGATCATACAGCCCAAGCTGGGGACGGACCTGGTGCTCTGGCAACGCTATATTGATGACATCCTGTTTGTTTGGCAAAGTGGTAATGAGAGTCTACAATTATTTTTGAAAGATATTAATTCTAATGATAGAAACCTCAAATTCACAGGGGTAACAAGCCAGGAAAAAGTAGAATACCTGGACTTGAATATTAGCATTGTGAATCAAGATATAGTATGCAGTACTTTCATTAAACCTACCGCCAAAAACAGTTACATCTTATTTAACAGTTGTCACCTGCCTAGCTGGTTATCAAATATCCCACAAGGACAATTCCGAAGAATTAAGAGGAATTGCACATTGGAAACCCAATATAAGTTGGAGGTTGACGAGATGAGAGATAAATTTTTGGAGAAGAACTACCCCACAGGAATTTTGGATAAAGCATTGGAGCAAGTTAACAATATGGATAGGAAATCCTTTTTTGGGGAGAAGACACAATCTGTGGACCCTCCCCAAGAAATATTACGTTTTATCTTGCCCTTTAGTGACGATTATAAAAAAATACGCCAAATTGTGACCAAACATTGGCATTTGTTACAAAAGGACAAGATTATAGGAACCTTAATGCCGGTTAATCCAAAAATCACCTTTACAAAGGCACCTAATTTAAGCATAAAAGTGGCCCCTACGATGAAAAAACAATTAAATAGGGAATCCACCATTTCAAGTTGGATAGGTCTACAGGGCTTTTTTAGGTGTGGTACCTGTAGGAACTGCAAACTAACATCTTTCCAAAAAAGAACCAACGAATTGGTGTCCATTAATAACAATCATCGTCATCTAATAAAGGATTGTCTAACGTGCAATTCAGAGAATGTTATTTACGCTATGGAATGCCCGTGTAAATTATTATACATAGGCAGAACTAAAAGATCTTTAAAAAAACGTATTTCGGAGCATATAAACAATATACGGAAGGGATTTGAGAACCATTCGCTATCATACCACTTTAAAATTACACATAATCAGGATCCCTCAGGTTTGAGGTTTTTAGCCATTGATAAAGTGGAGAAAGAATGGAGAGGTGGCAACCATATTGAAAGGATGTCGAGACTTGAAACCAAGCGAATCTTTGAATTCGATACTCTGATACCAAGAGGACTCAATGCAGAGTTTGAACTCTTTGGATTCTTATAAGTAATTGGTGGGCGCCGACGTTTCGACGTTTAACTGACTGTTTATATTACAGTCGGTTTTTCCTCTAGACGTGGGCGCCCCCCCTAACACATCCCTCGTATTAACATGAATCATTTTTATATCTTTTATGTCTATATTGACAGTTTTATAGAATTTGTGCATTTTAACATATTTATTTAGGAGTCATTTGGTAGATTATAATCCTGTCTATATTTCCCTTTTAAAGTTGTAATAGAGACTTTTAGTGGTATTTGATATTGTTCTTAATGTTTTAAAACTAAGATATATTGTGGATGGGCAATATGTGCCTTTATTTAAGTGAAAATGCAAAAAAAAAAAAAAAAACGCATGGAAACCGCATCAAAAAACGCATCAAAAACGCATGGTGTCCATATGCGTTTTTTGCATCAATAGATGCAGAAATTTAAAGTATATAACTGGGTGAAATTGCAGAAATGTGATGAATTGCAAAAGCCAGCAAAAGCATTTTTTAGGTTCCACATATGACATTTTATTTTTTATTTTCCATATATGACATTTCTTTTTGTGATTGTGATATAATGTGGAATACCAGAGTATCACAGACAGAAATGGTATTTGATATTGTTCTCAATGTTTTAAAATTAATATATATTGTTGATGGGCAATATGTACCTTTATTTAAGTGAAAATGCGAAAAACGCATGGAAACCGCATTAAAAACGCATGGTGTCCAGATGCGTTTTTTGCATCAATGGATGTAGAAATTTAAAGTATATAACTGGGTGAAATTGCAGAAATATGATGCATTGCAAAAGTCAGCAAAAGTATTTTTTAGTTTCCACATCTGACATCTCTCTTTGTGATTGTGATACAATGTGGAACACCTGAGTACCGACAGACAGGAAATGAAGATTGAGACCAAGTTAAACAAGTAACATCCAGTATAAAAGAGGGGTTATGGATGGGGTGAAGCATACCACTGAGGAAGGGGTTGGACCCCGAAACGCGTCTGGTGCTACACCCCATCTTTGTACTGAAAAACCTACCTTACCATTAAATCGACCATAACCGAACAGAGAGCCGGCTTTAATCTCCTGATTGAATACTGCTACAAATATCTAAAGGCAGATCCTGGGAGTAAGTACACTTGAAGGCTCTTGTGATTATTTCGGACGAACACTTGGTCGATACAAAGGTAATGGACTTAATTCGCTTGCAAGCTTTTCAGCAGTGAGTTGCTGCCATTCACGTCGCTTTGGCGGGACGCCGCCGCGACTATTTGAATAACTGCAAAGCATATGACTGTTGTCTCAATATGAAAGTAAAAAACGAATAGACTTATTGCAAACAAGTCTTTGGATGTTCACAATCATTGGATCCAAGATTTACAATATTGGACTATTGAATATTTGCTGATTAATCGAATAATAGCCTTTGCTCTGTCGAATATTCATTATATTTATTTGTTAATAACCTATTTATTCTACTGCATTCTTGATTGTTTTATGCATCAAATATATTTATATTATCAATAAAGCTCATCTTTGCCTTAAGTACACGGTCGCAGCTATCCTTGAGTGCCCTGTTCACCTATATACGTATATGCTTTTCTAAATTGAGTGAGTGGCCTCAATTTACAGGAGCACCTGGTGTCGTTTGAGTGTTCTTAGTGCGACATCTTACTCAATTTTACATTTTTTGTTACATACCTGTCTACTACTGTTTTGGCAGCTTGAAGGAACCTTGCATGATCATTTTCTTTAAGGAGATGGTCAGCTTGGTTAATTAGCACTGTTGATCGCTCAAGCCTTTGTCGACAGTTTGCGATTTGCTGAGCAAGTTTCCTTAACTTCATTACCTTAAAGACATTTTGAAAAGAGCAAATGAAACATTTTCCTGATGTAAAATATGCACTGTGTAATGACGTGGGCTCCTACGACCGGTGTTGAAGAAAGGCAGGGACACAACAAAGTCACTTCAATATGGTTTATTAATTGTTCCAGCCAACCTACAGTTCAGTAAAGCCAGATTGGAGCCAGGTCAGGTAGTCAGTCCATAACAACCAAAGTAATGCAGGCTCGGGTCTCCTTTAGATCCATCCACAGGCCAGTATTGCTCCACACGTGCCTTGCACTTAGTGATCTGTATCCTCTCACTCTAGCAGATACACCCTGCTTCATGCTGCTGACTTTTTAAACACAACCATGGACATGAGCCACGTATGAAACCTGGAGTGGATCGTGGGGAATAAGCACCCACCCAGCTCTTTGCTTATTCCCAGTAAAAGCCAGGCCCAGATTAGCTGATACCAGCTATACTAGGTAGCAACAGCGTCCACTATTATTATTATTATTATTATTTATTAAAGTGCCATTCATTCCATAGCGCTGTAAATAGGAAAAAGAGGTATACATACATAACAGACAACTGCACTAATCATAAACAAGACGAGTTGCAAACTGGTACAGAAGGAGAGAGGGTCCTGCCCATGAGGGCTTACAATCTACATGGTATAGGAGAAGGACACAGTAGGTGAGGGTGAAGCTGGTCATGGCGGTATAGAGGCAGCAGGGTCACTGGTTGTAGGCTAGTCTGAAGAGGTGGGTTTTCAGGTTTCTTTTGAAGAATTCCACTGTTGGTGAGTGCCTGATATGTTGGGGTAGCGAGTTCCAGAGTGTGGGGGATGCACAGGAGAAATTCTGGAGGCGATTGTGGGAAGAGGTGATAGGAGGAGAGGAGAGAAGGAGGTCTTGTGAGGATCGGAGAGTGCGTGTGGGGATGTATCTGGAAAGTAGCTCAGAGATGTTAATACTTTGAAGTGAATTCGCTGGGTAATGGGGAGCTAGTGAAGGGATTTGGCAGAGGGGAGAGGCAGAGAAGTAATAGGGTGAGAGGTGGATTAGTCGGGCAGCAGAGTTGAGGATAGATTGGAGGCGTGCGAGAGTGCTAGATGGGAGGCCACAGAGGAGAATGTTGCAGTAGTCCAGGCGGGAGATGACGAGGGCATGTACAAGCATTTTTGCAGACTCAAAGTTGAAGAAAGCGCGGATGCGGTAGATGTTTTTGAGTTGGAGGCGGCAGGTGGTGTAAAGGGCTTGGATGTGCGGTCGGAAGGAAAGGGCAGAATCCAAGGTCACTCCAAGGCAGCGGACTTGGTTGACCGGGGATAGTGTGCAGCCATTGATCATGATAGATAGGTCTGTTGGTGGAGTTGAGCAAGATGGGGGAAAGATGATGAGTTCTGTTTTATCCATGTTAAGTTTTAGAAAGCGAGAGGCGAAGAAGGATGATATGGAAAATAGGCATTGTGGGATTCTGGATAGTAGGGTGGTGATGTCTGGACCAGAGAGGTAGATTTGTGTGTCGTCAGCATAAGAGTGATACTGAAAGCCATGGGACTCTATGAGCTGTCCCAGGCCAAAAGTGTAGATAGAGAAGAGCAGGGGTCCTAGGACAGAGCCTTGCGGGACACCAACAGAGAGGGAATGAGACGAGGAGGTGGTGCGAGAGTGGGAGATGCAAAATGTCCGTTCAGGTTTGATGTGATCCAGGAGACGGCCAGGTCAGTGATGCCAAGAGATGAGAGAGTTTGCAACAGAAGGGAGTGGTCAACAGTGTCGAAGGCAGAGGACAGGTCACGGAGAAGGAGGACAGAGTATTGTTTCTTGGTTTTGGCTGTTAGTAGGTCATTGGTCACTTTGGTAAGGGCAGTCTCAGTGGAGTGTTGGTGTCGGAAGCCAGATTGTAGCCGGTCAAAGAGGGAGCAGGAGGTGAGAGGACAGTTCAGAATGGACATGCTGTTCAAGTAGCTTTGAGGCATACGGAAGAAGTGATATGGGGCAATAACTGGACAAAGAAGATGGGTAAAGTGAAGGCTTTTTGAGGATGGGTGTAATGGTAGCATGTTTAAAAGCAGAGGGGAAGACCCCAGAGGTTAGTGATAGGTTGAAGAGATGAGTTAGGGCTGGGATAAACACTGTGGTGAGGTTAGGGATGAGGTGGTATGGGATTGGGTCAAGTGCACAGGTGGTGAGATGTGACCTGGAGAGTAGAGTGGAGAGTTTTTCTTCTGTGATGGTAGAGAAGCGGGTTTTGGGAGAAGAGGACCGAGCAGTTGTGTGGAGGGTCTGTGGGGACTGTGTACTGAAGCTTTCTCTGATGTTGACTATCTTTTGTTTGAGGTATTTGGCAAAGTCCTCAGCTGAGCTGAGATGAGAGGAGAGGGTCGGGGCGCTGGGGGACAGAGATGGGAGTTAAAAGTTTTAAAATGTTGTCTAGGGCTGTGAGCCATGGAAGATATGAGAGATGAGAAGTAGGCCTGTTTTGCATCAGCGAGTGAAGATTTGAATGTGAGGAGGGATTGCTTGTATGCGGTGAAATGATCTTTAGAATGGGATTTCTTCCATCGCCGCTCAGCAGCCCTGGAAGCTTGTCTGAGTTTTTTGGTCAGGTTGGTGTGCCAGGGTTGTCTGTTAATTTTTCGGGTTTTGTTGTGTGTGAGGGGAAAATCAGTGTCCAGAGCTGTACTTATTGTGGTGTTATATAGGGTGGTGGCAGCATCTGGGTCTTGGAGGGAACAGATGGTAGAGAGTGGGAGATGAGAGTCAGAAAGCAAGCGAAAGTCGAGATGTTTAAGGTTCCTGCGGAGGTGTGCCAGTGTGTGGACCGGGGGAGCAGCAGAAGAGACTAATGAAGAGAAGGTGAGTAGGTTGTGGTCAGATAGGGGGAGAGGCGAATTAGAAAGGTTAGATAGGGAGCAGAGGCGGGTAAAGATAAGATCCAGACTGTGACCATCTCTGTGGGTGGGAGACCACTGTGATAGGCCGAAGGAAGAAGAGAGTGACAGGAGTTTAGAGGCGGCCGAGTGGCAGGTGTCAATAGGGATGTTGAAGTCACCCATGATGATAGTGGGGATGTTGGCAGAAAGAAAGTGTAGTAGCCAGGTGTTGAATTGGTCAAGAAAGATGGTGGCTGGGCCTTGGGGGCGGTAAATGATGGCTACTTGAAGGTTGGAGGGAGAGTAGATACGAACAGAAAGTACTTTAAATGAGGTGAGCGTAATGGATGGTGGCAGTGGAGTTGGGCTGTAGGAGCAGGTGTCTGATAGGAGAAGACCAACTCCTCCACCATGTTTTCAGCCGGGGCGGGGGGTGTGAGTGAATTGAAATCCACTATATGAGAGTGCAGCAGGGGAGGAGGTGTCAGAGGGTGTCAGCCATGTTTCTGTGAGACCCAGAAAGGATCGTTTTTGAGAGATAAAAAGTTCATGAATGTAGGACAGTTTGTTACAGACAGAGCGTGCATTCCATAATGCTCCTGCAAGAGGAACCAAAGGAGCAGGGGTCAGAAGAATGGTTATTAGGTTTAAGGGGTTGCAGAAATTTGTCGAAGGAGATTTGTAAGGGGACATGGAGATGATAGTGGGGATTTGCTGAGGGGGGCCTGGATTTGGAGAGATATCGCCAGCAATAAGGAGAAGCAGAGAAAGTGTTAATAGGTGAGAATAAGAGAGGGCATGAGGTATTTGTGTGTGTTTGGGAAGTAAGTGTTTTATGTTGTCAAACAGGTTTGTGCAAGCGGTCAGATTAGAAGGTAAGATGGAGGGAGAGATAAATAGTTCCTTGCTGGGTGAATGGATGTGGGGGTATTTCAGGAGCTTGTGGAAAAGTGGGAAGAGTAAGATAAAAATTTGAAACATTGTTTGCAGTAACTATCTCTGTAATTACCTGTAGTTAGTGATGGCCTTGCGGTTGTCCCGGCGGTCGTTTTGCGCCGAACTTTGCGTGTTCGCGATTCACCGAACATATGGAGAAATTCGCACGAGCCATATTCTTTTACATTATGAAGAACTTTGACCCATGACACATCCATCAGGTGGTACAGGACAGCCAATTGAGACATTTCAGCACATGGACATACCCCCTACCTTATAAATAAACCTGATCTGGCCACCATTTTACATTCAGTGTTTTGCCAGTGTAGGGAGAGGTTTCTGTGTGGAGCAGGGACAGGCTGTTAGGGACACCAAACGCTAGCTAATAGGGCCACAAAAGTCATTTTAAGGACTAGTATAGGTGTGCTATCTATATGTGTGATACACAGAGGGGTGCGATATACTTATACTTTTATAATGAGTCAAAAACACATAGATCTATATAGTGATCACTTGGAAGTCAGAGGCCTAGGGGCTAGGGGCTTACTAGGGCCATTTTTATATAGAGTAAGGTTCCGGACGGGGTCGCTCTTATCAGGGCGGGTGGTCTGTGGTTAGGATATCAGGGCCAGAATAGCACCCCCCTGTCGGGCAATATCAGGGACAGTTCTTTGCCCACCCTGTCCTTCAATACCACATCATCATCATCATCTAGCCCAGGGATATATGTTTTTTGCTTTCCCTCCGGGATTCATGGATGTGCACTGGAACCCCCCGGATTGTGGTAGGACATATGGTTTCTGATTTGGTGCCGCCGAGCACCTGATTTAGTGCCGCCGAGCACTTGTTATTGCTTACCACATCTATGCTTTTTGCTTAAAGGGGTTCTGCACTTTATTTTAACTGATGATCTATCCTCTGGATAGATCATCAGCATCTGATCGGCAGGGGGTCCGACACCCGGGACCCCCGCCGATCAGCTGTTTGAGAAGGCAGCGACGCTTTAGCAGCGCCGCGGCCTTCTCGCTGTTTACAGCTGGCCCAGTGACGTCACGACTAGTATCAACTAGCGTGGGCGGGGATAAGCTCTGTTCACTTGAATGGAGCTTAGCCCCGCCCACACTAGTTAATACTAGTCGTGACATCACTGGGCCATCGGTAAACAGTGACAAGGCCGCGCCGATGCTGGAGCGCCGCTGCCTTCTCAAAACAGCTGATCGGGGGGGGGGGGTCCTGGGTGTCGGACCCCCGCCGATCAGGTGCTGATGATCTATCCAGAGGATAAAACAAAGTGCAGAACCCCTTTAACTTTAATAATTTAATTTATTTTCATTTTGAAGGATATCTTTTCCGTTCACACGTCTGCAAAATGGGTCCGCATATGTTCCGCAATTTTGCGGAACGGGTGGAGACCCATTCATGTTCAATGGGGCCGGAATGTGCTGTCCGCATCTGCATTTGCGGATCCGCACTTCCGCATCTGTGCTTCTGTTTCCGCAAAACACTTACGGACGTGTGAATGGACCCTCATAGTAAAATTATTAAAGGTTACGTTTTATCTTTATGTATATTCTAATGGATTGCCTTCCTTGTACAATGTTATAATATACTTTCTATGTTAGAAAGTATATTATAGTGCATTTGTATTGTGCGGCAGTTGTGTGCGGTTCTGCTGCGATACTGCAGGTATATAGAGGGACAAGCGTTATTGAAACAAATTATTTCTACTGGTGTGATATACCAGTCGCTCCCCCAAAAAACTGATTGAAGCGGGGTGTTATATACCAATATACTTTCTTTATAGTGCATTTGGGTACTGTATAGTGCATTTGCGCATGCGCGTACGCGAAAATTATATTGCTGATATTTCGCATTGAAAAAAATAATAAATGGAGATCGCAAATTCAAATAATACATCTGGTATGTCACTGTCCATGTTGTGGGACTATTTGTGCACTTCTAGTACAAACCGGATTCCAAAAAAGTTGGGACACTAAACAAATTGTGAATAAAAGCTGAATGCAATGATGTGGAGATGGCAAATGTCAATATTTTATTTGTAATAGAACGTAGATGACAGATCAAACGTTTAATCCGAGTAAATGTATCATTTTAAAGGAAAAATACGTTGATTCCAATTTTCACGGTGTCAACAAATCCCAAAAAAGTTGGGACAAGTAGCAATAAGAGGCTGGAAAAAGTAAATTTGAGCCTAACGAAGAGCTGGAAGACCAATTAACACTAATTAGGTCAATTGGCAACATGATTGGGTATAAAAAGAGCTTCTCAGAGTGGCAGTGTCTCTCAGAAGCCAAGATGGGTAGAGGATCACCAATTCCCACAATGTTGCGCAGAAAGATAGTGGAGCAATATCAGAAAGGTGTTACCCAGCGAAAAATTGCAAAGACTTTGCATCTATTATCATCAACTGTGCATAACATCATCCGAAGATTCAGAAAATCTGAAACAATCTCTGCAAATATGAGCTGAAGGATTTTCAGGTTCACCTGCCTTTAAAATGAATAGGACCCCCTGAGAACTTGCGATTCGCGAACATTCAAACGCGTTCTCGTGATCACATTCGCGAACCGTCCTGGCAGATGTTTGTCCATCACTACCTGTAGTCCCCTTCTGGTCCAATTCTGGTATAATTCAGTATGTGCACTTAAAGAGTTGCACTTGAAAGATGTTGCATGTTCAAAAGACCAAGGTCTGAAAAGACCCAAGGCACTATCTATCTTAGTGGACACTCCAGCTACTGGCTTCCACTCCATCAAGGCCGGGTACCTTGGTGGCAAGTCTCAGGTGAACCACAGCAAACCACTTTATGCATCTCCTTAATAGGTTTCCTGCATCGTTCTCAGAGACACATACCTTCCTTCATATATGAGGCCTGTCACTACAGAAATGGTATTGGCCAGTGGATACAGTCATCAGTCCATTCATGTTTTAACGTTCTCCTCAACTTAGACATTGTATAACTGGCATGAGTAAACATAGTATTTTCACATAATTTTTAAGGTCTTCATTAGAGTTGAGCGAACCCGAACTGTAAAGTTCGGGTTCGTACCGAATTTTAGGTTTTTCGGCACCCGGACCCGAACATTTACGTAAAAGTTTGGGTTCGGTGTTCGGCAATTTTTATGGCGCTTTTTGAAAGGCTGCCATGCAGCCAATCAACAAGCGTCATACTGCTTGCCCCAAAAGGCCATCACAGCCATACCTACTATTGGCATGGCTGTGATTGGCCAACTGCAGCATGTGACCCAGCCTCTATTTAACCACCTCAGCCCCCAGTGCTTAAACACCCTGAAAGACCAGGCCACTTTTTACACTTCTGACCTACACTACTTTCACCGTTTATTGCTCGGTCATGCAACTTACCACCCAAATGAATTTTACCTCCTTTTCTTCTTACTAATAGAGCTTTCATTTGGTGGTATTTCATTGCTGCTGACATTTTTACTTTTTTTGTTATTAATCGAAATTTAACGATTTTTTTGCAAAAAAATGACATTTTTCACTTTCAGTATTTTTGCAAAAAAATCCATATATAAATTTTGCTCTAAATTTATTGTTCTACATGTCTTTGATAAAAAAAAATGTTTGGGTAAAAAAAAAATGGTTTGGGTAAAAGTTATAGCGTTTACAAACTATGGTACAAAAATGTGAATTTCCGTTTTTTGAAGCAGCTCTGACTTTCTGAGCACCTGTCATGTTTCCTGAGGTTCTACAATGGCCATTTTTTACAGAATTTGATTTCAAACTCCTTACCACACATTTGGGCCCCTAGAATGCCAGGGCAGTATAACTACCCCACAAGTGACCCCATTTTGGAAAGAAGACACCCCAAGGTATTCGCTGATGGGCATAGTGAGTTCATGGAAGTTTTTATTTTTTGTCACAAGTTAGTGGAATATAAGACTTTGTAAGAAAAAAAAAAAAAATCATCATTTTCCACTAACTTGTGACAAAAAAAAAAAATTCTAGGAACTCGCCATGCCCCTCACGGAATACCTTGAGGTGTCTTCTTTCCAAAATGGGGTCACTTGTGGGGTAGTTATACTGCCCTGGCATTCTAGGGGCCCAAATGTGTGGTAAGGAGTTTGAAATCAAATTCTGTAAAAAATGGCCAGTGAAATCCGAAAGGTGCTCGTTGGAATGTGGGCCCCTTTGCCCACCTAGGCTGCAAAAAAGTGTCACACATGTGGTATCTCCGTATTCAGGAGAAGTTGGGGAATGTGTTTTGGGGTGTCATTTTACATATACCCATGCTGGGTGAGATAAATATCTTGGTCAAATGCCAACTTTGTAAAAAAATGGGAAAAGTTGTCTTTTGCCAAGATATTTCTCTCACCCAGCATGGGTATATGTAAAATGACACCCCAAAACACATTCCCCAACTTCTCCTGAATACGGAGATACCACATGTGTGACACTTTTTTGCAGCCTAGGTGGGCAAAGGGGCCCATATTCCAAAGAGCACCTTTCGGATTTCACTGGTCATTTTTTACAGAATTTGATTTCAAACTCCTTACCACACATTTGGGCCCCTAGAATGCCAGGGCAGTATAACTACCCCACAAGTGACCCCATTTTGGAAAGAAGACACCCCAAGGTATTCGCTGATGGGCATAGTGAGTTCATGGAAGTTTTTATTTTTGTCATAAGTTAGTGGAATATGAGACTTTGTAAGAAAAAAAAAAAAAATCATCATTTTCCACTAACTTGTGACAAAAAATAAAAAATTCGAGGAACTTGCCATGCCCCTCACGGAATACCTTGGGGTGTCTTCTTTCCAAAATGGGGTCACTTGTGGGGTAGTTATACTGCCCTGGCATTTTCCAGGGGCCCTAAAGTGTGGTACGTAGGTAAATGACCTGTGAAATCCTAAAGGTGCTCTTTGGAATGTGGGCCCCTTTGCCCACCTAGGCTGCAAAAAAGTGTCACACATGTGGTATCGCCGTATTCAGGAGAAGTTGGGCAATGTGTTTTGGGGTGTCGTTTTACATATACTCATGCTGGGTGAGAGAAATATCTTGGCAAAAGACAACTTTTCCCATTTTTTTATACAAAGTTGGCATTTGACCAAGATATTTATCTCACCCAGCATGGGTATATGTAAAATGACACCCCAAAACACATTCCCCAACTTCTCCTGAATACGGCGATACCACATGTGTGGCACTTTTTTGCAGCCTAGGTGGGCAAAGGGGCCCACATTCCTTTTATGAGGGCATTTTTAGACATTTGGATCCCAGACTTCTTCTCACGCTTTGGGGCCCCTAAAATGCCAGGGCAGTATAAATACCCCACATGTGACCCCATTTTGGAAATAAGACACCCCAAGGTATTCAATGAGGGGCATGGCGAGTTCATAGAATTTTATTTTTTTTTGGCACAAGTTAGCGGAAATTGATTTTATTTATTTTTTTCTCACAAAGTCTCCCTTTCCGCTAACTTGGGACAAAAATTTCAATCTTTCATGGACTCAATATGCCCCTCACGGAATACCTGGGGGTGTCTTCTTTCCGAAATGGGGTCACATGTGGGGTATTTATACTGCCCTGGCATTCTAGGGGCCCTAAAGCGTGAGAAGAAGTCTGGAATATAAATGTCTAAAAAATTTTACGCATTTGGATTCCGTGAGGGGTATGGTGAGTTCATGTGAGATTAAATTTTTTGACACAAGTTAGTGGAATATGAGACTTTGTAAGAAAAAAAAAAATAATTTCCGCTAACTTGGGCCAAAAAAATGTCTGAATGGAGCCTTACAGGGGGGTGATCAATGACAGGGGGGTGATCAATGACAGGGGGGTGATCAGGGAGTCTATATGGGGTGATCACCCCCCTGTCATTGATCACCCCCCTATAAGGCTCTATTCAGATGTCCGTATGTGTTTTGCGGATCCGATCCATGTATCCGTGGATCCGTAAAAATCATACGGACATCTGAATGCAGCCTGACAGGGGGGGTGATCAATGACAGGGGGGTGATCAATGACAGGGGGGTGATCAGGGAGTCTATATGGGGTGATCACCACAGTCATTGATCACGCCCCTGTAAGGCTCCATTCAGACGTCCGTATGCGTTTTGCGGATCCGATCCATCCATCAGTGGATCCGTAAAAATCATGCGGACATCTGAATGGAGCTTTACAGGGGGATGATCAATGACAGGGGGGTAATCAATGACAGGGGGGTGATCAGGGAGTCTATATGGGGTGATCACCACAGTCATTGATCACGCCCCCTGTAAGGCTCCATTCAGACGTCCGTATGCGTTTTGCGGATCCGATCCATCTATCAATGGATCTGTAAAAATCATGCGGACGTCTGAATGGAGCTTTACAGGGGGGTAATCAATGACAGGGGGGTGATCAGGGAGTCTATATGGGGTGATCACCACAGTCATTGATCACGCCCCTGTAAGGCTCCATTCAGACGTCCGTATGCGTTTTGCGGATCCGATCCATCTATCAGTGGATCCGTAAAAATCATGCAGACATCTGAATAAAGCTTTACAGGGGGGTAATCAATGACAGGGGGGTGATCAGGGAGTCTATATAGGGTGATCACCACAGTCATTGATCACGCCCCTGTAAGGCTCCATTCAGACGTCCGTATGCGTTTTGCGGATCCGGTCCATCTATCAGTGGATCCGTAAAAATCATGCAGACATCTGAATAAAGCTTTACAGGGGGGTAATCAATGAAAGGGGGGTGATCAGGGAGTCTATATGGGGTGATCACCACAGTCATTGATCACGCCCCTGTAAGGCTCCATTCAGACGTCCGTATGCGTTTTGCGGATCCGATCCATCCATCAGTGGATCCGTAAAAATCATGCAGACATCTGAATGGAGCTTTACAGGGGGGTGATCAATGACAGGGGGGTAATCAATGACAGGGGGGTGATCAGGGAGTCTATATGGGGTGATCACCACAGTCATTGATCACGCCCCCTGTAAGGCTCCATTCAGACGTCCGTATGCGTTTTGCGGTTCCGATCCATCTATCAGTGGATCCGTAAAAATCATGCAAACATCTGAATGGAGCTTTACAGGGGGGTGATCAATGACAGGGGGGTAATCAATGACAGGGGGGTGATCAGGGAGTCTATATGGGGTGATCACCACAGTCATTGATCACGCCACTGTAAGGCTCCATTCAGACATCCGTATGCGTTTTGCGGATCCGATCCATCTATCAGTGGATCCGTAAAAATCATGCGGACATCTGAATGGAGCTTTACAGGGGGGTGATCAATGACAGGGGGGTAATCAATGACAGGGGGGTGATCAGGGAGTCTATATGGGGTGATCACCACAGTCATTGATCACGCCCCTGTAAGGCTCCATTCAGACGTCCGTATGCATTTTGGGGATCCGATCCATCTATCAGTGGATCCGTAAAAATCATGCGGACGTCTGAATGGAGCTTTACAGGGGGGTAATCAATGACAGGGGGGTGATCAGGGAGTCTATATGGGGTGATCACCACAGTCATTGATCACGCCCCTGTAAGGCTCCATTCAGACGTCCGTATGCGTTTTGCGGATCCGATCCATCTATCAGTGGATCCGTAAAAATCATGCAGACATCTGAATGGAGCTTTACAGGGGGGTAATCAATGACAGGGGGGTGATCAGGGAGTCTATATGGGGTGATCACCACAGTCATTGATCACGCCCCTGTAAGGCTCCATTCAGACGTCCGTATGCGTTTTGCGGATCCGATCCATCCATCAGTGGATCCGTAAAAATCATGCAGACATCTGAATGGAGCTTTACAGGGGGGTGATCAATGACAGGGGGGTAATCAATGACAGGGGGGTGATCAGGGAGTCTATATGGGGTGATCACCACAGTCATTGATCACGCCCCCTGTAAGGCTCCATTCAGACGTCCGTATGCGTTTTGCGGATCCGATCCATCTATCAGTGGATCCGTAAAAATCATGCGGACGTCTGAATGGAGCTTTACAGGGGGGTAATCAATGACAGGGGGGTGATCAGGGAGTCTATATGGGGTGATCACCACAGTCATTGATCACGCCCCTGTAAGGCTCCATTCAGACGTCCGTATGCGTTTTGCGGATCCGATCCATCCATCAGTGGATCCGTAAAAATCATGCGGACATCTGAATGGAGCTTTACAGGGGGGTGATCAATGACAGGGAGGTAATCAATGACAGGGGGGTGATCAGGGAGTCTATATGGGGTGATCACCACAGTCATTGATCACGCCCCCTGTAAGGCTCCATTCAGACGTCCGTATGCGTTTTGCGGATCCGATCCATCTATCAGTGGATCCGTAAAAATCATGCGGACGTCTAAATGGAGCTTTACAGGGGGGTAATCAATGACAGGGGGGTGATCAGGGAGTCTATATGGGGTGATCACCACAGTCATTGATCACGCCCCTGTAAGGCTCCATTCAGACGTCCGTATGCGTTTTGCGGATCCGATCCATCTATCAGTGGATCCGTAAAAATCATGCAGACATCTGAATAAAGCTTTACAGGGGGGTAATCAATGACAGGGGGGTGATCAGGGAGTCTATATGGGGTGATCACCACAGTCATTGATCACGCCCCTGTAAGGCTCCATTCAGACGTCCGTATGCGTTTTGCGGATCCGATCCATCTATCAGTGGATCCGTAAAAATCATGCAGACATCTGAATAAAGCTTTACAGGGGGGTAATCAATGACAGGGGGGTGATCAGGGAGTCTATATGGGGTGATCACCACAGTCATTGATCACGCCCCTGTAAGGCTCCATTCAGACGTCCGTATGCGTTTTGCGGATCCGATCCATCCATCAGTGGATCCGTAAAAATCATGCAGACATCTGAATGGAGCTTTACAGGGGGGTGATCAATGACAGGGGGGTAATCAATGACAGGGGGGTGATCAGGGAGTCTATATGGGGTGATCACCACAGTCATTGATCACGCCCCCTGTAAGGCTCCATTCAGACGTCCGTATGCGTTTTGCGGATCCGATCCATCTATCAGTGGATCCGTAAAAATCATGCGGACGTCTGAATGGAGCTTTACAGGGGGGTAATCAATGACAGGGGGGTGATCAGGGAGTCTATATGGGGTGATCACCACAGTCATTGATCACGCCCCTGTAAGGCTCCATTCAGACGTCCGTATGCGTTTTGCGGATCCGATCCATCTATCAGTGGATCCGTAAAAATCATGCAGACATCTGAATAAAGCTTTACAGGGGGGTAATCAATGACAGGGTGGTGATCAGGGAGTCTATATGGGGTGATCACCACAGTCATTGATCACGCCCCTGTAAGGCTCCATTCAGACGTCCGTATGCGTTTTGCGGATCCGATCCATCCATCAGTGGATCCGTAAAAATCATGCGGACATCTGAATGGAGCTTTACAGGGGGGTGATCAATGACAGGGGGGTAATCAATGACAGGGGGGTGATCAGGGAGTCTATATGGGGTGATCACCACAGTCATTGATCACGCCCCCTGTAAGGCTCCATTCAGACGTCCGTATGCGTTTTGCGGATCCGATCCATCTATCAGTGGATCCGTAAAAATCATGCGGACGTCTGAATGGAGCTTTACAGGGGGGTAATCAATGACAGGGTGGTGATCAGGGAGTCTATATGGGGTGATCACCACAGTCATTGATCACGCCCCT
Organism: Bufo bufo; assembly: GCF_905171765.1. Taxonomy (NCBI): domain Eukaryota; kingdom Metazoa; phylum Chordata; class Amphibia; order Anura; family Bufonidae; genus Bufo; species Bufo bufo. Next base: position 61,353,413 of record NC_053396.1, read on the forward strand.
GTAAGGCTCCATTCAGACGTCCATATGCGTTTTGCAGATCCGATCCATCTATCAGTGGATCCGTAAAAATCATGCAGACATCTGAATGGAGCTTTACAGGGGGGTAATCAATGACAGGGGGGTGATCAGGGAGTCTATATGGGGTGATCACCACAGTCATTGATCACGCCCCTGTAAGGCTCCATTCAGACGTCCGTATGCGTTTTGCGGATCCGATCCATCTATCAGTGGATCCGTAAAAATCATGCGGACATCTGAATGGAGCTTTACAGGGGGGTGATCAATGACAGGGGGGTAATTAATGACAGGGGGGTGATCAGGGAGTCTATATGGGGTGATCAGGGGTGATCAAAATTGATCAAGGGTGAATAAGGGGTTAATAAGTGACGGGGGGGGGGGGGAGTGTAGTGTAGTGGTGCTTGGTGCAACATATTACTGAGCTACCTGTGTCCTCTGGTGGTCGATCCAAACAAAGGGGACCACCAGAGGACCAGGTAGCAGGTATATTAGACGCTGTTATCAAAACAGCGTCAAATATACCTGTTAGGGGTTAAAAAAAATCATATCTCCAGCCTGCCAGCGAACGATCGCCGCTGGCAGGCTGGAGATCCACTCTCTTACCTTCCGTTCCTGTGAGCGCGCGCGCCTGTGTGCGCGCGTTCACAGGAAATCTCGGCCATCGCGAAATGACGCATATATGCGTGACTCTGCGCAGGGCTGCTACCTCCGCAACGCGATCCTGCGTTAGGCGGTCCGGAGGTGGTTAGGCTGGAGTCACTTAGCGTCGCCCGTCACTCTGCTTGGATTAGTGTAGGGAGAGGCTGCAGCTGCTGTGAGGGAGAGATCAGGGAGCGATCTTATCAAAAACTGGTTTATTGTCACGAGGGCATCAAGAGCCACGCCTGACTCCGTTATACCCGGTGTCAGGAAGTCGCAGCAGGTGGCTGCGCGCTCTATGTATAAAGATAGTGCTGATTCTTAATGGTAGCTTTCTGGGTTTGCCTTGCAACCCTTTTTGGCTCACTCAGGGTTCCGTAGCTCCTTCTCCTCAGCTGTTTCTTGTCCAGCACTCCCAACCTCCTTATATTCCCCTCTCCCACTTCTCTGGTTGCCAGATATAGAGCTTCCTAGATAGACGTCTTAGGGACAGATCGAAAAATCCTGAGCAATTGGTAACCCCTCCGAAGCAGCAGTTAGTCTGTACAGACCTAGAAGAGCCTATGCAGCTAGGAGGAACTACTCGTCAGGTCCGTCCTCCTGAGGCTCGCCGTAGACAGGGGGTTTGTTTTTTCTGTGGGGGGAGGGGTCATTTCATTAATGTCTGTCCTTCTTTTCTAAAAAACAAAAGACCATCGGAACTACTAACCCCAGGCTGTGTGGAGGATGTCAGCCGGGGGGTATACGTTTCCTCCATTCGTACATCTCAATTTGTGTTGCCAGCAGCTGTTGTTTCTGGTGTTAAGAAGGAGACTATTTCTTTCTTTCTAGACAGTGGAGCAGAGGTAAATTTGATAGATGCCCATTTTGCCCGCACTATGGGTTTGTCTCTCTGTCCGCTACAGAGACCTATTCCCATATTCGCTATTTATTCTGCTCCTCTGACTCACATTGTCCATAACTTACACCTTCGGGTAGGGGACCACCATAACTAGTGTCTTTCATGTTATGTTCTGGAAGGGCTTCCCACTCCTGTGGTATTGGGTCTTCCCTGGTTGGTAGCGCACAATCCAGTGGTGGATTGGCAGGCCAGGGAGATATTGGAGTGGAGTGAGCATTGCAGAGAAAATTGCTTAAATAGCAATTGCTTAGTTGCTTCCATAGCTACTCTACCTACATTTGTCTCGGACTTTGAGGACGTTTTTTCTGAAAAGGGTTGCCAGAAGTTACCACCTCACCGTCCTTATGATTGCCCGGTTAACCTGATTCCCGGTGCAAAATTACCCAAGACCATGAAAGATTATATCTCCGAGAGCTTGGCTAAGGGACACATCAGACCCTCTTCTTCACCCGTGGCTGCAGGGTTTTTCTTCGTTAAAAAGAAAGATGGGGGCCTGCGTCCTTGCCTAGATTTCCGCGAACTAAACCGGATAACCATCCGAGACCCATACCCTCTTCCTCTCATTCCTGACCTGTTCAATCAGATTGCGGGTGCTAGGTGGTTCTCCAAACTTGATCTTAGGGGAACCTACAATCTGATTCAAATCAAGGAAGGGGATGAGTGGAAGACAGCTTTTAACACCCCTGAGGGGCATTATGAAAATCTAGTCATGCCTTTCGGTCTGACCAATGCTCCTGCTGTCTTCCAACATTTCGTTAATGACATTTTTAGTCATCTTATCGGCAGGTTTGTGGTGATATACCTAGATGACATTTTAATTTATTCGTCTGATCTGAAAACACATGAGGTGCATGTCAGACAGGTACTGCAGGTCCTACGGACGAATAAATTATATGCGAAAATTGAAAAGTGTGTCTTCGCCGTTCAGGAAATACAGTTCCTAGGTTATTTATTATCTGCTTCAGGTTTCCGTATGGATCCTGGGAAGGTCCAGGCAATTTTAGATTGGGATCTTCCTGAGAACCTCAAAGCACTGCAACGGTTCTTGGGCTTCACAAATTTCTACAGAAAGTTCATTAAAAATTATTCGGTGATTGTCAAACCCCTTACTGACATGACTAGGAAGGGGACTGATTTTTCTAAATGGTCTGACGCCGCTAAAATTGCTTTTTCCTCTCTAAAAGAGAGGTTTACCTCGGCACCTGTACTAATCCAACCTGATGTCTCCCAGCCTTTTATTGTTGAAGTAGATGCGTCAGAGGTGGGAGTGGGGGCTGTACTGTCTCAGGGTCCGTCTCCTGGCAAATGGCGTCCTTGTGCTTTCTTTTCTAAAAAACTATCTGCAGCGGAGAAGAACTATGATATTGGCAATAGGGAAATATTGGCTATTAAACTACCGTTTGAAGAATGGCGTAACTTTTTAGAGGGGGCAGTCCACCCCGTCACGGTGATTACAAACCACAAAAACCTTCTGTACCTCGAATCAGCTAAGCGTCTCACCCCTAAACATGCTAGGTGGTCGCTATTTTTTACCAGGTGTTACTTTTTTATTACCTATCGTCCTGGGGCAAAAAATACTAAGGCGGATGCATTATATCGTAGTTTCCCTGGAGGGGGTAATGTGAGTGATCCTGTACCCATTCTACAAAGAGGTGTGGTTGTCTCTGCTGTACACTCTGTTCTGGAGGGGAAGGTGTTAGAGGCCCAGGGGAACTCCCCGGTCTCTTGCCCCTCAGAGAAATTGTTTGTACCGTTAAACCTGCATCTCGAATTATTAAAGGAACATCATAATTCGGCACTTGCTGGGCACCCGGGTAGTAAAGCAACCTTGGAGCTATTGTCTCGTCGTTTTTGGTGGCCAAGGTTGCGTCAGGATGTAATGGATTTTTTGTATACTTGTTCTACTTGTGCACGCGCGAAAGTCTCTCATACACGTCCTGCAGGGTCTTTATTGCCACTTGTCATTCCCAATAGGCCATGGACACATCTGTCAATGGATTTTATCACTGACTTACCTTTGTCTGCGGGTAAAACAGTTATCTTGGTAGTAGTAGACAGGTTTAGAAAAATGGTACACTTTATTGCGTTACCCACACTACCTAATGCTAAGACTCTTGCTCAGGTATTCATCAGTGAAATCGTGAAGCTTCACAGGGTCCCTTCCGATGTTGTTTCGGATCGGGGAACCCAGTTTATTTCTAAGTTTTGGAAAGCTTTTTGTTCCCGTTTGGGGGTACACTTGTCCTTTTCCTCGGCTTTCCATCCTCAGTCGAATGGACAGACTGAGCGTACCAACCAAAACCTTGAGACATATCTAAGGTGTTTTGTGTCTGAGAACCAGGAGGTGTGGTCATCATATTTACCGTTAGCCGAGTTTGCCATAAATAATCGCCGTCAGGAATCCACTGGCAAGTCACCATTTCTTGGTGCATATGGTTTTCATCCCCAATTCTGTACTTTCAAAGAGGGGGGGTCTTCTGGGGTTCCTGAAGAGGAACGGTTTTCGTCATCTCTTTCATCTGTATGGCAGAAGGTGCAAGCTAACTTGAAAAATATGGGAGGTAAATATAAATGCATGGCTGATAAGAGACGGTCGCCAGGTCCGGACCTAGGAGTGAATGACTATGTGTGGTTGTCTACTAGGAATTTTAAATTAAAGGTTCCCTCTTGGAAACTGGGTCCTAGGTTCATTGGCCCTTACAAAATAGTAGCCATCATTAACCCCGTGGCTTTTCGCCTGGAGCTACCTCAGACTTTTAAAATCCATAACGTCTTCCATAAGTCGTTACTCAAGAAGTATGTTTCACCTCTAGAACCGTCACCGCTGCCGCCCCCTCCTGTTGTTGTGGATGGTAATCTAGAGTTTCAAATATCCAAAATTGTTGATTCTCGTCGGGTCCGCCACTCTCTTCAATATCTGGTGCATTGGAGGGGTTACGGTCCCGAGGAAAGAATGTGGGTTCCAGCGTCTGAGGTAAACGCCGACAGGTTAGTTCAGGCTTTTCATGCCTCTCATCCTGAGAGACCTAGTCCTGAGTGTCCGGAGGCCCCTCGTAGAGAGGGGGGTACTGTCACGAGGGTGTCAAGAGCCACGCCTGACTCCGTTATACCCGGGGTCAGGAAGTCGCAGCGGGTGGCTGCGCGATCTATGTATAAAGATAGTGCTGATTCTTAATGGTAGCTTTCTGGGTTTGCCTTGCAACCCTTTTTGGCTCACTCAGGGTTCCGTAGCTCCTTCTCCTCAGCTGTTTCTTGTCCAGCACTCCCAACCTCCTTATATTCCCCTCTCCCACTTCTCTGGTTGCCAGATATAGAGCTTCCTGCCTAAACTTCTATACTGACCCACTGGAGCTGTGTAGCTGAGATTCCTGGTTGTTGTTCCAGAGCGTTACCCTCCGGATCCCTGTTGGGCTTCTGTTGTCTGCTGTTGTCGCCCACCTGGGATTATATGTTTTGTCTGTATTGTCTGTCCTCTCCTTGGTGTTTTCCTTTAGTGTTAGTGGTGCAGACTAGTGTTCCCACCGCCCTATTCACTACGTAGGGCTCATCTTAGGGAAAGCCAGGGTTTAGGCACGTGATCGGCGTACGGGTGAGGAACCCGTCTAGGGACGTCAGGGCAGTCAGGTGCCAGCCTCAAGGTGAGTTAGGGGTCACCACCTTTCCCTCTCCCTTGGACAGGGCCTTCACTTTTCCCTCCCCTTGCGTCACGTATGTGATCGGCACGCCGGTCATGACATTTATGTACTCAGCGATCTACAGAAAAAGTGTTTTGTGGGTACTGCTGAAAACGAACTTTTTTTTTTCTTCATTTCATCAATATCAATACCTGACCAACAGCCATTTTATGCAACGATAGTGCACCAGCATAGGCTATCTGCAAGTCCAGAAATACAGCTTTGGCATACTGGGGTGAAAAAACCCTCTAATATATTGCACATCTGGGATTAGACAAGCATAAGTGACTGTCACATTTAGGACAGAAATACAGCTTTTTGGTTAGGGTGAAAAAAGCCTCTAATATACTGCACATCTGTGATTACACGTGCATAAGTCACTGTCAAATTTAGGACAGAAACACAGCTTTTTAGTTACATACTGCACATCTATCACGGTCGGCGTGACTATCACATACGTGACACTGAGGGAGGGAACAAGGAAGGCCCTGCCCAAGTGAGAGGGAAGGTGGTGACCCCTGACTCACCTAGCGGCTGGCACCTGGCTGCCCTGACGTCCCTAGACGGGTTCCTCACCCGTACGCCGATCACGTGCCAAAAGCCCTGGCTTTCCCTAAGCTGAGCCCTAGATAGTGAACAGGGCGGTGGGAACACTAGTCCGCACCACTAGCTCTAAAGGAAAACACCAAGGGAAGGACAGACAATACAAACTCAACATATAATCCCAGGTGGGCGACAACAGGAGACAACAAGAAGCCCAACAGGGATCCGGAGGGTAGCACTCTGGAACGACAACCAGGATTCACAACTCCAGTGGGTCAGTATAGATGTCCAGGCAGGAAGCTCTATAACTGGCAACTAGAGAAGAGTGAGGGGAGAATATAAGGAGGTTGGGAGTGGCAGACAAGAAACAGCTGAGGAGGAGAAGCTACGGATCCCTGATTGAGACAAAAAGGATAGCAAGGAAAACACAGAAAACAATCACTAAGAAACAACGTGATCTTTAGATATAGAGCGCGCAGCCACCCGCTGCGACCTCCTGACCCCGGGTATAACGGAGTCAGACGTGGCTCTTGATACCCTCGTGACAGTACCCCCCCTTTCACGAGGGGCCTCCGGACACTCAGGACCAGGTCTCTCCGGATGAGAGGCATGGAAAGCCTGAATTAACCTGTTGGCGTTTACCTCTGACGCTGGAACCCACATTCTTTCCTCGGGACCGTAACCCCTCCAATGCACCAGATACTGAAGAGAGCGGCGGACCCGACGAGAATCAACAATTCTGGCTATTTGAAACTCCAGATTACCATCCACAATAACAGGAGGAGGTGGCAGCGGTGATGGTTCTAGAGGTGGAACATACTTCTTGAGTAACGATTTATGGAAGACGTTATGGATCTTAAAAGTCTGAGGTAGCTCCAGGCGAAAAGCCACAGGGTTAATGACGGCTACTATTTTATAAGGACCAATGAACCTAGGGCCCAGTTTCCAAGAGGGAACCTTCAACTTAATATTCCTAGTAGACAACCACACATAGTCATTCACCCCTAGGTCCGGACCTGGCGACCGTTTCTTATCGGCCATGCATTTATATTTACCACTCATCTTTTTCAAGTTAACTTGCACCTTCTGCCATACCGAAGAAAGAGATGAAGAAAACCTTTCCTCTTCGGGAACCCCAGAAGACCCCCCCCTCTTTGAAAGTACAAAATTGGGGATGAAAACCGTATGCACCAAGGAATGGTGACTTGCCAGTGGACTCCTGATAATGATTATTTATGGCAAACTCAGCTAACGGTAAATATGATGACCACAACTCTTGGTTTTCAGACACAAAACACCTTAAATATGTTTCTAGGTTTTGGTTGGTACGCTCAGTCTGTCCATTCGACTGAGGATGGAAAGCTGAGGAAAAGGACAAGTGTACCCCCAAACGGGAACAAAAAGCTTTCCAAAACTTAGAAATAAACTGGGTTCCCCGATCCGAAACCACATCGGAAGGGACCCCGTGAAGCTTCACGATTTCACTGATAAACACCTGAGCAAGAGTTTTAGCATTAGGAAGTGCGGGTAGCGCAATAAAGTGTACCATTTTGCTAAACCTGTCTACTACTACCAAAATAACTGTTTTACCCGCAGACAATGGTAAGTCAGTGATGAAATCCATTGACAGATGTGTCCATGGCCTATTGGGGATAAAAAGAGGCAATAAAGACCCTGCTGGACGTGTATGAGAGACTTTCGCGCGTGCACAAGTAGAGCAAGTAGACACGAAATCCATTACATCCTGACGCAACCTTGGCCACCAAAAACGACGAGATAATAGCTCCAAGGTTGCTGTGGCGAAACCGACCTCGCCACTGGGTTTTGGAGAGGACTGGCTGCTGGCCTCTTGCCCCAGGATTATGGGCCATATACTAACTTTTAAACCCCTGAACCGATTCAAGTGAATTTTGGATAGGTTTGTCCCCACGTTATACTGTTTGAATTAATGTAAGTTATATGTATGGCCAATGTAAACTCACAAAGTTGTAACAATCTATAATAATTGTAACTTGTCAGCTTGGGAGGAAAATGCTGGGTGGGTTTCTATTGTGCCATTGTCCCATTGTGTGTTTAAAGGGTGATGTCTGTTCTGTTGTCTGCACATGTGTATTGGCGATCTCCCTTTGTCCTCAGAGATAATTGGATTGCTCTTCAGGTTGTCTGGACAGAGAGGAGGAAACCATGATGCATTGTGGGGATATGTTGTCCTATGTCCCAGTCTTCATTCTGGTCCTCTGGGGGCGTGAACGATTGGTTGGTGTAGTTACATTGTATGTGTTGTTAATTACTGATTGGTTGTATTTCAAACCCCTGTGGGCAGTACTATGTTTGTTTTTTGTGAATAAAAGAGGCTGTACTTCAAGTACAGTCAGACCACTGTTTGACCCTCAACACGGAGCCTTGTCTCGTTATTGGGGGGATTCACTGTATGTTGTTAGAGGACCGATTGCCAGGATTGTATGCTTTTCCTGTTCGTCTGCTAGCAGCTATTCGTGAGGTTCCAGTTTGGAGTGCTACTTTGTATCCAGTTCGGGAAATTGGTGTTCTGCAGTAGCTGTGCCTGTCTCTCAGAAAGGGGCACATCGCCTAAACGGATTTTAACCCCTTGTCTGCTGAAACGGTCCGTTACATTGGTGGCAAGCGGCGGGATCGTTCCCACAGCCCAGAAGGACAGCTACAAAGAAACATCATTCCCTGGAATTACAATTTAAGGACAACGCATGTCCCAGTACAGCGTCCCTGACAGCAGCAGGATGGAACCAGCAGTGTTATACGAGGAGGAGGACCTGGATGGCCGGGATGCATTAAGGAAAGGCATCTGGTACCAGGCCCTGGATAATCTACAATACCAGCGGGGTGAGAGTCTCCCCAGTGAAGAGCAGCGGTTGCAGAAGCAAGTGGCCCTGCGGATGCCCTTCCTGGGAGAGCAGCCTCTGGAGGAATGGGTGAAGGAACTAGAGCACCGGGTATAGCAGGAGCTATGGCTGGAGGATGCCTACCAGGCGCTTTGGTGGTATATGGCACAGTATATACCCTGGACAGCCGAACATGACAAGACAGAGGGAGAGGAGTTTTATGGTCCTGGCTTGTTATGGGAGTCCTTTGCAGAGCCTGACTTCGGGAGCCCTGCACAGTCCAGACTTCAGGACATTTTTTATGAGAGGGAGGCTAGGTATGAGTGGGATGACCCCCATGAAGTAGAGCAAGACCTGGCTCACCTAGCAACCCTGGAGTGGGAACTGGAGCAGGACTACCGAGATCTCTTCCACTCCATTGAGAAGGCTCAGCAGGACGGTAAGGTGACAGACCCAGATCCAGACCCATTCAGCTGGGCAGATATTGTAGAATGTTACTGGGAAGGACCCCAGGTGGCCGGTAGAGATGGGACCGAGGTCTCTCCACCGGTCCTGCAGGGAATTGGGAGCCCAGTCTCCATTCCCCAGCGGCAGTGTGAAGTGCAGGAAGAGGAGAGCAGAGTCCTCCCTCCCCAGCGACAGGCTGAGGTACAGGGGGCAGAGGTAGTTGTTCCTGCCCCCCAGCAGCAGCATGATTTTTTGGGAATTGGGAGCCCAGTCTCCATTCCCCAGTGGCAGGCGGAGTTACCGGGGGCAGAGACAGTCGGTCCTGTCCCCCAGCGGCAGAGTGTCCAGCAGGGAATAGAGAGCCCAGTCTCCTTTCCCCAGCAACAGGACACTGTATTGGGAGCGGAGACGGTCGGTCGCCCTCCCCAGCGGCTGGAAGTATGTATGGGAGAGGAGCTCGTTACCCCCTCTCCCCAGCGGCAGCTTAACGCACCAGGGGGAGACGGTAAGCCCCACAACAGTACAGATGGGACCGTTGTCTCTGCACTTACAGCACAGGGGGTAGAGACAGTCGGTCTCCCCCTCCAACAAACAGGCTCCAACCAGGCTTCTTCCGTGGTAGCGCTCGCACCAGGGCAGAGTACTGCTGATACCTGCCCACAAAGCAACCCCCACTCCAAGCCAGGGAGCAACACAGAGACCGGGAGTACCAGCTTCCAACATAACCTTGGTGGACTCACTGGACAGAGACAGGCTACTAAAGTCAACTGGTCCAGTATTTGGTTGTGGGTGGGCTGCCAGACTAACTCAGGTACCGACCGGCGTGAGGTCAGGTACCTGGTTAGTCTTCCCTGGGGGGGGGAGATGTGTGGCGAAACCGACCTCGCCACTGGGTTTTGGAGAGGACTGGCTGCTGGCCTCTTGCCCCAGGATTATGGGCCATATACTAACTTTTAAACCCCTGAACCGATTCAAGTGAATTTTGGATAGGTTTGTCCCCACGTTATACTGTTTGAATTAATGTAAGTTATATGTATGGCCAATGTAAACTCACAAAGTTGTAACAATCTATAATAATTGTAACTTGTCAGCTTGGGAGGAAAATGCTGGGTGGGTTTCTATTGTGCCATTGTCCCATTGTGTGTTTAAAGGGTGATGTCTGTTCTGTTGTCTGCACATGTGTATTGGCGATCTCCCTTTGTCCTCAGAGATAATTGGATTGCTCTTCAGGTTGTCTGGACAGAGAGGAGGAAACTATGATGCATTGTGGGGATATGTTGTCCTATGTCCCAGTCTTCATTCTGGTCCTCTGGGGGCGTGAACGATTGGTTGCTGTAGTTACATTGTATGTGTTGTTAATTACTGATTGGTTGTATTTCAAACCCCTGTGGGCAGTACTATGTTTGTTTTTTGTGAATAAAAGAGGCTGTACTTCAAGTACAGTCAGACCACTGTTTGACCCTCAACACGGAGCCTTGTCTCGTTATTGGGGGGATTCACTGTATGTTGTTAGAGGACCGATTGCCAGGATTGTATGTTTTTCCTGTTCGTCTGCTAGCAGCTATTCGTGAGCTTCCAGTTTGGAGTGATACTTTGTATCTAGTTCGGGACATTGGTGTTCTGCAGTAGCTGTGCCTGTCTCTCAGAAAGGGGCTTATCGCCTAAACGGATTTTAACCCCTTGTCTGCGGAAACGGTCCGTTACAGTTGCTTTACTACCCGGGTGCCCAGCAAGTGCCGAATTATGATGTTCTTTTAATAATTCAAGACGCAGGTTTAACGGTACAAACAATTTCTCTGAGGGGCAAGAGGCCGGGGCGTCCCCCTGGGCCTCTAACACCTTTCCCTCTAGAACAGAGTGTACAGCAGAGACAACCACTCCTCTTTGTAAAATAGGTACCGGATCACTAGCATTACCCCCTCCAGGGAAACTACGAGATAACGCGTCTGCCTTGGTATTTTTTGCCCCAGGACGATAGGTGATTACAAAGTTAAATCTGGTAAAGAATAGCGACCACCTAGCTTGTCTAGGGGTGAGACGCTTAGCCGATTCTAGGTACAGAAGGTTTTTGTGATCCGTAATCACCGTGACGGGGTGGATTGCTCCCTCTAAGAAGTGACGCCACTCTTCAAGCGCCAGCTTAATCGCCAACAGTTCCCTATTTCCAACATCATAGTTCTTCTCTGCAGAAGATAATTTTTTGGAAAAGAAAGCGCAAGGGCGCCATTTGCCAGGAGACGGACCCTGAGACAATACAGCCCCCACTCCCACCTCTGACGCATCTACCTCAACAATAAAAGGCTGGGAGACATCAGGTTGAATTAGAACAGGTGCCGAGGTAAACCTCTCTTTTAGAGAGGAAAATGCATTTTTAGCGGCGTCAGACCATTTAGAAAAATCAGTCCCCTTACTAGTCATGTCGGTAAGGGGTTTAACGATCACTGAATAATTTTTCATGAACTTTCTATAGAAATTTGCGAAACCCAAAAACCGTTGTAGGGCTTTAAGGTTCTCAGGAAGATCCCAATCTAAAATTGCCTGGACCTTCCCAGGATCCATACGGAAACCTGAAGCAGATAATAGATATCCCAGAAACTGTATTTCCTGAACGGCGAAGACACATTTTTCAATTTTCGCATATAATTTATTCGTCCGTAGGACCTGCAGTACTTGCCTGACATGCACCTTATGTGTTTTCAGATCAGCCGAATAAATTAAGATATCATCTAGGTATATGACTACAAACCTGCCGATGAGATGACTAAAAATATAATTAACGAAATGTTGGAAGACAACGTGGGCATTGGTCAGACCGAAAGGCATAACTAGATTTTCATAATGCCCCTCAGGGGTGTTAAAAGCTGTCTTCCACTCATCTCCTTCCCTCATACGAATCAGATTGTAGGCCCCCCTAAGATCAAGTTTGGAGAACCACCTAGCACCCGCAATCTGATTAAAAAGGTCAGGAATGAGAGGAAGAGGGTATGGGTCTCGGATGATTATCTGGTTTAGCTCACGGAAATCTAGGCAAGGACGCAGGCCCCCATCTTTCTTTTTAACAAAGAAAAACCCTGCAGCCACGGGTGAAGAAGAGGGTCTGATGTGTCCCTTAGCCAGACTCTCGGAGATATAATCTTTCATGGCTTGTCTCTCGGGACCCGAAAGATTATACAACCTGGACTTGGGTAATTTTGCACCGGGAATCAGGTTAACCGGGCAATCATAAGGACGATGAGGTGGTAGCTTCTGACAACCCTTTTCAGAAAAAACGTCCTCAACGTCCGAAATAAATGTAGGTAGGGAAGCTATGGAGGCGATTAAGCAATTGTTATTTAAGCAATTCTCTCTGCAATGCTCACTCCACTCCAATATCTCCCTGGCCTGCCAATCCACCACTGGATTGTGCGCTACCAACCAGGGAAGACCCAATACCACAGGAGAGGGAAGGCCCTCCAGAACGTAACATGAAAGACACTCATTATGGTGGTCCCCTACCGGAAGGTGTAAATTATGAACAATGTGGGTGAGGTTTCTCTGAGACAGAGGAGCCGGATCTATAGCGAATACGGGAATAGGTCTCTGCAGCGTACAGCGAGACAAACCCATAGTGCGGGCAAAATGGGCATCTATCAAATTTACCCCTGCTCCACTGTCTAGAAAAAAAGAAATAGACTCCGTCTTAACACCAAAAACAATAACCGCTGGTAACACAAATTGAGATGTTCGTATGGAGGAAACGTATACCCCCCGGCTGACATCCTCCGCACAGCCTGGGGTTAGTAGTTTTCTGACGGTCTTTTGTTTTTGAGAAAGGAGGGACGGACATTAATGAAATGACCCTTCCCCCCACAGAAAAAACAAGCCCCCCCCCTACGGCGAACCTCAGGAGGACGGACCTGACGAGAAGTTCCGCCTAGTTGCATAGGCTCATCTAAGTCAGTACAGACTAATTGTTGCTTGGGAGAGGTAACCAATTGCTCAGGAATTTTCGATCTCTCCCTAAGATGCCTATCTATTCTGATAGAGAGGGACATAACAGCATCAACGGAAAGGGGGGTCTCATACAGCGCCAGTGCATCCTTAACCCTTTCAGATAACCCAGAGCAGAACTGACTCCTGAGAGCCGGGTCGTTCCACTGAGTATCCGTAGCCCACCTACGGAACTCTGAGCAATATTCCTCTGCTGACCGATCTCCCTGTAGGAGTCTCTGTAACTTCGACTCAGCCAGGGCGACTCGGTCAGGGTCATCATATATGAGACCCAAAGCCCCAAAAAATCCCTCCACTGACCGGAGAGCCTGGGAACCAGGGGGTAACGAGAACACCCAGGATTGTGGGTCCCCCTGAAGCAGGGAAATGACAATCCCAACCCGCTGTTCTTCATTACCTGAGGAGTAAGGGCGCAACTTAAAGTATAATTTGCAGGCCTCACAAAACGTCGCAAATTTGTCCCTTCCCCCAGAAAATCTGTCAGGAAGAACAACCTTGGGTTCTGTAACAACCTGGTTACCCATAGCAACCGCTGGGGGTGCGGTCTGCTGCATTTGCTGCTGTTGTTGGAGGACAGACGCCTTCAATCCTGCCACCTCCAAAGACAGGCCTTGAAGCTGTTTTGCCAAGGCAGCAATAGGATCTATATTGGATTCTAAGTAGAGAAAAAAAAACAACAAAAAGAAAATTTTTTATTTTTATTTTCTCAAAAAGTAAAGGCCAGTTATAATATCACGGTCGGCGTGACTATCATATACGTGACACAGAGGGAGGGAACAAGGAAGGCCCTGCCCAAGTGAGAGGGAAGGTGGTGACCCCTGACTCACCTAGCGGCTGGCACCTGGCTGCCCTGATGTCCCTAGACGGGTTCCTCACCCGTACGCCGATCACGTGCCTAAAGCCCTGGCTTTCCCTAAGCTGAGCCCTAGATAGTGAACAGGGCGGTGGGAACACTAGTCCGCACCACTAGCTCTAAAGGAAAACACCAAGGGAAGGACAGACAATACAAACTCAACATATAATCCCAGGTGGGCGACAACAGGAGACAACAAGAAGCCCAACAGGGATCCGGAGGGTAGCACTCTGGAACGACAACCAGGATTCACAACTCCAGTGGGTCAGTATAGATGTCCAGGGAGGAAGCTCTATAACTGGCAACTAGAGAAGAGTGAGGGGAGAATATAAGGAGGTTGGGAGTGGCAGACAAGAAACAGCTGAGGAGGAGAAGCTACGGATCCCTGATTGAGACAAAAAGGATAGCAAGGCAAACACAGAAAACAATCACTAAGAAACAACGTGATCTTTAGATATAGAGCGCGCAGCCACCCGCTGCGACCTCCTGACCCCAGGTATAACAGAGTCAGACGTGGCTCTTGATACCCTCGTGACAACATCTGTGATTACACGTGCATAAGTGACTGTCACATTTAGGACAGAAATACAGCTTTTTTTCTTACTGGGGTGAAAAAACACTCTGATATACTGCACATCTGTGATTACACGTGCATAAGTGACTGTCACATTTAGGACAGAAATACAGCTTTTTGGTTAGGGTGAAAAAACCCTCTAATATACTGCACATCTGGGATTACACGTGCATAAGTGACTGTCACATTTAGGCCATAAATACGGCTTTGGCATACCGGGGTGAAAAAAGCCTCTCATATACTGCACATCTGGGATTACACATGCATAAGTGGCTGTCACATTTAGACCATAAATACGGCTTTGGCTTACTAAGGTGAAAAAAGCCTCTCATATACTGCACATCTGGGATTGCACGTGCATAAGTGACTGTCACATTTAGGACAGAAATACGGCCGTGGCATACTGGGGTGAAAAGGCTCTCATATACTGCACATCTGGGATTACACGTGCATAAGTGACTGTCACATTTAGGACAGAAATACAGCTTTTTGGTTAGGGTGAAAAAACCCTCTAATATACTGCACATCTGGGATTACACGTGCATAAGTGACTGTCACATTTAGGCCATAAATACGGCTTTGGCATACTGGGGTGAAAAAAGCCTCTCATATACTGCACATCTGGGATTACACGTGCATACGTGACTGTCACATTTAGGACAGAAATACAGCTTTTTGGTTAGGGTGAAAAAACCCTCTAATATACTGCACATCTGGGATTAGACAAGCATAAGTGACTGTCACATTTAGGCCATAAATACAGCTTTTTGGTTACTGGGCTGAAAAAAGCCTCTAATATATTGCACATCTGGGATTACACGTGCATAAGTGACTGTCACATTTAGGCCATAAATACGGCTTTGGCATACAGGGTAGTGATGGCCCGAATAGTTCGCCAGCGAATAGTTCCCGGCGAACATAGCTTCTTCGCGTTCGCCGCGGCGGGCGAACATATGCGATGTTCGGTCCACCCCCTATACATCATCATTGAGTAAACTTTGACCCTGTACCTCACAGTCAGCAGACACATTCCAGCCAATCAGCAGCAGACCCTCCCTCCCAGACCCTCCCACCTCCTGGACAGCATCCATTTTAGAATCATTTGGAATCTGCATTCTCAGTGAGAGAAGGGACAGTGCTGCTGCTGCTGATTCAATAGGGAAAGCGTTAGCTAGGGCAGTGTTCTGTGTCCACAGACTCATCTGCTGTAAGGACAGCGTCCTGACAGCACCCCAAAAAGCCCTTTTCAGGGCTGGTACATCAGTCTGCTTTTTTTTTAATATATATATATATATATATATATATATATATTGCAGTTGCCTGCCCGTGTGTGAGAGGCTGCAGGCTCAGTCACAGACAGTACTGTGTGCACACCATTCATACAGGGTGTGACAGAAAATACCTTGCAGATAAAAAAAAATTCTATTTAATCTTTTTCTGTGATCTAATCACAGTTGCAAGCCAGTGTGTGTCAGGCCCACACAGACTGTATTGTGGCCACTGGCTAGGCCTCCACTTATACCGTTACAGGGTGTCACTCACTCACAAATACCTTGCAGATTAAAAAAAATTCTATTTAATATTTTTCTGTGATCTAATCACATTTGCAAGCCCGTGTGTGTCAGGCCCACACAGACTGTATTGTGGCCACTGGCTAGTGGCTAGGCCTCCACTCATACCGTTACAGGGTGTCACTCACTCACAAATACCTTGCAGATAAAAAAAAATGCTATTTAATCTTTTTCTGTGATATAATCACAGTTGCAAGCCAGTGTGTGTCAGGCCCACACAGACTGTACTGTGCCCACTGCCCACCACTTATATAGGGTGGCACAGTACCTTGCACGCATAGTAACACTTATCTAATAAACAATGACAGGCAGAGGCAGGCCACCCCGCAGGGGCCGTCGTGGTCGTGGTGCTGTGATTTCCACTGGCCCTGGAATAATGCCCAGTGTTCAGAGGCCACGTACCCTGAACCCAAAAAATTCGGAGAAAATAGTTGACTGGCTTACACAGGACACCCAATCTTCAACAGCTTCCGCTAAGAACCTTGACGCACCATCCTCCTCCAGCTCAGCTTTGGTCGCCTGCTCTCAAGTTACCACTCGCCCGCCGCCACCACCACCACTACCACCACAGCCACCACAGCCGCTTCACTTGATCCCTCAGAGGAGTTATTTACACATCAGTTGGATGAAATTAGTGATGCGCAACCATTATTGCCAGAGGATGGAGATAACAGGGATATGTCTCAGTCAGGCAGCATTACACACATGGACGTACAGTGTGATGATTATGATGATGTTGTACCCGCTGCTGCTTCCTTTGCTGAGGTGTCAGATACAAGTGAAGTGGTTGATGATGATGATGTGTCCGTGGATGCCACGTGGGTGCCTGCTCAAAAAGAAGAAGAAGAGGGGGAAAGTTCAGAAGGGGAGACAGAGAGAAGGAGGAGATGAGTTGGAAGCAGGGGGAGGTCGTCGCAAGGAGCTAGTGGCACAGTCAGACAGCATGTATCGGCACCCGGGGTCAGCCAGACAGCACGCCAATCAACGCATGCAGAATG